>NW_023596921.1:46722886-46974527 GCF_011947565.3 Pollicipes pollicipes | reverse complement strand
CTACCGCATAGTGTGAAAAAAGACTCGGCCGCAGGCCGCGCGCGGTACTGCCAGTCTCTGGAGGCCGCCGGCAGAAGAGAGCGCATTTCACCGCTTTCTGCAACACAGCCCAACCTATTTTATGGGATGAGCGAATGGTCGTGTGGTGTGGCCGGTAATTTTTGCCCTTTCCATCAACTGTCAGCCTTTTGAATGATGGCAGCACGCACTGCCGTTGTGTTGAATTTCACAATTTTGTGCCGCTCGAAAACTGACTCTGGGCTTTGTGGAGGGTATACATTTTCTATCAAACGCACAGCCTATTTTGCATACGTTAGTAACCTTTTTAGCTGAGAAGCATAATTAACACCCCAAATCAAGGAGGAATTCAAATCAGGAGGAACAAAAGTGTTATTGAGCAGGTGTGACGTATTAAGTATTAAGCATGCTATTGGGCAAATATCCTTCCCAATACCTTATTGTTTGTTTGTGTAATGGGACATTTGTGAGACGATGAGGTGCTGTCAAACTAGACGTGCAAAATTATCACCCTAGCACTCAAATGTAGCTCATCAGCTTGCCCAGAGATGGTACTGGCGGTGCTGACTGAGCCAAATGATATATGCTTGTGTTCTGACCCTTTCTCGTGTTGTTGTTGCATTATTTATTTACGTGAGTTTAAGAAGTTTACTTTCTTTCACATATTCCCCTATGACGCTATTCTTAAGTTACCTTATTACTAGCCTTATTTCCGCAACAACGAGCAGCTATATCCACCTTGTTATATTATGTGGGTTAAAACGACATTCGTGGTTAAGACTTGCACGGCTTGATTGAATGCCAATTGACGTCCTCCATATTTCGAAATGGCATTCAACGTCAGATTTTAACGACTCGACAGTAATGTTCTTTTTGGCATTGAGCGCCACATGGCCTTCGAAGTGGCACAATTTAAGAGACATTGCTACGGCGTCATGCATGCCAAAATGGCCTAGAACTAGCCTGCACAAAATAGCCTACATACTTTCGCGGGTGTGTAGCTCACACCCTTGAGGGCTTAATGTCTTGAAAAGGGCATGACTGTGAACTGCATCAAATAATAGTCAAAATGGCTATTACACTGCAAAACCCAATAGAAATAGGAAGCCATCCGTTCAACGTGTTCAAGGGTACAAGACATGGGATGAGAGTTTGGGAGACGGTTGGTTCATACACACGACCGAGTAGATTTTTTTTTTCTGAACAGAACTCGCTTTCGGCATCGGGTTATACCAGCCAACACGTAAACAATTAGTCTTGAACCTAGTTGGAGTTATCCGAATTTGGTCGAAATTGTAATGAGGGGGCGGGGCTGGAAACTAACGTGCAGTGACATAAGCTCCCTAGTCAAATTACAGATGAATATCTTTGACGAGCCTCCCAGTGATTATACCCACTGAGATACCCTTTACCATACCCTTTGAGAGAATTTTGTCATAGAGGAAACAGTGAGGGACGATTTGATGTTCAAATGGCATGCAGGCTCGAAAGGACTCCCCGAGGTTCCAAGCTGCAACGAGGCAGATCAAAAGCAAAAAATAGGTAGATGGGAAGTAGTATCAGCAGTTTTCAACCTTTGTGAAATGCGTATTCATGGCTTGCTCAAATGAGTTGAGCCAAGATATGTATCTCGATGAGTAGCATGAGCATCAGCACAACAAAAGTTGTTTGATGGACAGAACCAGTTGGGGCAGCTGCTAATTTATAAACAACGAACAAAGAAAGCCAAGCAAGTTCAACTATTCCAACAGATGCTGATGCAAAAATGCAAAAACTTCCCTGTAACTCAACCTCGTTCATGCTAGTAGACGATAGCTACCTTTCTGGTCTGGTTGAGAAAAGTACACTAATGGCTTGTAAAGTACACCATATTAGGTTTGCAGAGCACATTATTGGCACAAAATTTTATGCGATCGAGTCGCTGCCGTTATGCACCTTTTCCCAACGGATTTGTCATTATCTTCATCTACGGATATTTCATGCAGTGCCGGTTGCTCCTCAGCATTACGACCGGCATCCAGCGGCCCGTCGCACATTTGAGTTTCGGCGCCAGTGACGTCACGCTAACGGTGAAGCAATGATTAGGTAGCGTTCGGCCGAGGGAAAATGATTCAACGAATAGCTATCTCTACGACAGTCATGCACGAACATTCTCCATTTACATTCGGCAGGCCCCCGGGAATTATCCCTCCGGTTCCTCTTCCAGTGAGCTACGCACAGCTTACGGTCATAGCCATGCATAGTGAAAAAGATTCTCCGTCCCGACCATGCCCTAAAAAATTTCCGATTATCTTTCGGTACGGAAAATTATCTCTGGGATAATACTCCGTCTTAGCAGTGCCGAACGCCATTCAGGAAAACTTTCAAACATTTCGGATAATTTTCCGAGATTTTTTTTCCGGCCTTACGCGTCCAAGTGAGGATGACGCCGGTACGAGTTCCCTTCTCTGATATGGCCTCGGTATACGCACGTACCCGACACTGTTTTTTCTCAAATTTGCATCGGCAGTCCCACCCCAAACATGGCATGTGCCAGTGTGGGTGAGAAATGATCAATTGCAAATACTCCTTAAAACCTCTAAGTTAGACAATCTACAAACCTACCCCCACCATGGTGTTCATCTATTTCGATGAAATGCTACTGAAACTTACCTATTCTTTCACAATTCACCGAGTGCTGTGTGAGTCATGTGTGTTTGAGTGTGAGTCATGCAGTACTGTGCAGTTGCACAATTGTTAAGGTGTGAATTCTGCCATGCAAAGGCAAAAAGGCTTGAGTGCCCTGTTATCTAATGGCTCTTGGGCCTGTTTGTCTTCATATGGCAGAATTATAATAGACCTAGGTGAAATATACAGCTGATCCATGAGATCATTGATTTATGGAATGGGATTGGGATGATATGGCATTGATCTATGGGAACAGTAATTTGCATATGTCAACAAAGTGTTGGGCTACAGTCGGGTGAAATTTCTCACTTTACAAGAGGTCATTCCATGTAGATCACTTCCTTTAACCAAAACACTATGTCAAAGCATAAATTGTGTCACCTTGACCTACAACAATTGTTGGTACCATCCTGTACTGTGCCTGTGGTGTACAAAGTCACATTACACATATGCTCATATGATACTGTACTCACTCCTATAATATTGGAATAAAATATCATGAACAATGATGCATGTGCAAAAAAGCTACACCTTTCAAAACATTTGTGATGTCACTGGGAAAAGGAACAAATACATCACATGAAGAAAAATGGAACTTTGAATGGATCCTCACCAAAATGTACAAACCACTTCATCCTTGCAACTTTTTCAATGCACAAAAGGCTTAGGTAACTTGAATTGTCTTCAAAATATGTAAACACTATGGAAATGCTGAACATTTCCAATTGTCCAGACCCTGCACCACATCACACTGTACAAAAACACAAATGATTGCATTCTTCATCTGTAAGGGTGTGTGTAATCAGAGCTTTACAAGGCACTCAGCTGCTTACGGTTTGTGGCACCACCCGCCTCTCACCCTAACAAGATGGGCGGGTACCGCGGGGAATTGAACCCACCACCCCTAGTTTACCAACTCTAGACCACAGCATACGCATGCGTCACAACGGCCGCAATGCCATAAACCGCAATCACAAAAGAGAATCAGGCCATTAGAAGGTACTTTCTGTCTTTTAATGGATAAATCAAGCAATTTCATGGCATTAACACCACATTACACCTTTCAAATGATCCACGCTTCCCCCTTACCACAAGCCGTGCTCCACACCCCACAATCGTAACCGCGCCATTTGCGAACCGACGCAAGGCGAGCGTAAAGCTGTATGAGATTGATAAAACCATGCAGTGAGTCTCACCTCATCTTTGCTTAGCCTCGCTGTGACGTCACCGGTGCTAAGAATTGTCGTTTAAGCTGAACAGAACAGTTCAGTTTCAAGTGCAGCAGAACATTTGACAGTTAAGTGAGAACTTGATGGCGCTTTCATACGGCTTTTGTGTGTCATATTTTGAGGTTCACTTTCGCCATTCTCCAAGATTGGTAGCGTGCGCGTAGCCGATGCATGTCACTTCCCAACATTTTCAGAGGGCGTGGAAGTTCTGCGCATTGTCACCCTCTGTTTTGGAGAGTGCACAAGCCCAGTGCATAATCACTTTCTGTTTGGGATGGTGTATACGCTCATCTTAAAAATAAGAATCTTGAAATAAAATGGTTAAAATTCGCTACTTTTGTGGGGGACACCAGCTTCCAGGTAATTTGTAATCAAGTATTTCAATTGCTTTGACAATATATTAGATATGCCTCTAATCCATTACCAGCAACCACGCATGCGGAACCTCCGATAATAGAGACGTACCCTTCATGATGTCATATAGATACGTGCGCGGGGCCTGCGCAGTAGAGTAGGAGCCACCTGGCATTTATTTCCTTGACAAGCGCGCGCCAAAACCAAGGTTTCTGCGGATGTCAAACCACTGCTGGCCGAAGCAGCGTGTTGCGGATCGTGTCGGGTGGTGGTTGGCGGGGTTGCCACGGAGGGAGGTCACGGTAGGTATTGTTAGGCATGGAAAGTGATCTTGTGTAGATTAGGTGTTGGGATTGTTCCCTGCTTGATAAGCTGTTAAAGTTTGCTGTATTTTTCAGACTATTGTATGCCAATAAGTATGTTACGGCATCTGAGACAAAGCCACGTTGTGGTCGTTAAGTCATAGATAGCGGGGTAAGAAAGTTTGTTTTTCTTGGTTTGTTGAGAATGTCTGAAATGTAATAGTGTACAGTTAATCACATGTGTTCCCAATATAGTGTATAATGTTACCAGAGTGGCCGGAGTTGACATCCGTTACTATCTCTAAGACTTTATGGATTAAATGACCTGCTTTGGGATAGAAAGCGTCATATTTGATCATAAAACAGGGGCATATTTTCCATCAGTTATAATATTGCCTCCAAAATCCAATGAAAACATTACAAGCAGCATGCAGGTTTACGACTTATGGCATGGTTCTAACAAATCAAAGCCATTCCCGTGGCTGATGTCTTATTGTTTTATTTGATCTTTTTCTTTTAAAAGGTGTATGTTTTGCAAACTGATCGGCTTTTTTTTACTTGGGTACCTGTATTGCCGACGGTGGGGAGAGAGCTACGCTGGCTGCAGGGTTCCTGTACTGCCACGATGGAGAAATGCTGTTAGGTATCAGCCGACGTAGTGACGTCACTGAAAATGGGTTTGCATCGATCGGGATTCTTTTGGGCCGACTGAAGGCTACAAGGCATTTGCTAGCGATATGATGTCACTGGTATTCGACTGGATATGTGACGTCACTTGTTGTGAGGCTTTAGGGCTCTTTTGGTTGCAATGAATGCCGTAAAGCATCACCTGACGATATGTCGTCGCTGGTATTCAATGAAACATCAGGCGCAACGGGCCTTATTCCATCTTTACCTTTCGTACCTGTCTGCTGCAAGCATTTGCGTGCCGAATAAAAGCTTGACCGAATCACCTGAATGTGTGACGTCACCAATCATCACTTGATACGAGTGCACTTAGGCCCCACGGCCGCGGTGTATCATGTTCCGTGAAATATCACTGGGTATCGTGACGTCAGTGATATTCGACTAAATATTGGTCGCAACACGTCAAGGTCCATTTTTAGCTTCGTACCTGTCTACTGCAAGCATTGGCGTGATGAATACCAAATCACGTGAGTGTGTGACGTCACTGGTCATGCATTTTTATGGATCTTTGGGGGCCAACTGAGGGCCGTAAAGCATAACCTAATGATGTGACGTCACTGGCATTCAACTGTGTGTGATGTCACTTGTGATCAAATTTTACGGCCTCTTTTGGGCCGACGAAAGGTCATACGACATTAACTGAAGATGTGCCGTCACTGGTATCCGAATACAATTCAGGCGGCAATGGCCATGCTCCATCTTTACCTTTGGTACCTGTCCATTGCAAGTATTTGAATGCTGAAGGAAGGGTCTGCCGAATTACCTGAATGTGTAACGTCACTAACCATTAATTTGTATAGACTGTTTTGAACCCACTATAAGCCATACCACATCAGCTGACCATATGACGTCACCGGTTTTCGTCTAGGTGTCATGCGCAACAGGCCATGCTCTATCTTTGCCTTTCGTACCTGTTTACTGCAAGCATTCGCGTCTTATATCAAGGTGATGCTGAACCATCTGAGTGCGTGACGTCACTGGTCATGAGTTTATACAGGTTCGCTTGGGCAGCCCAATGCAACAAAGCATCATATCCTGTAAAGCATCGCGGGATGATATGACGTCACTGGTATTCGACTCAACATCAGGCGCAACAGGCCATGTTCCATCTTTACCTTTCGTACCTGTCTACTGCAAGCATTCGCGTGTTACATCACGTCATTGGTTAAGAGTTCTTACGGGCTCTTTTCAACCCCCTATATGGTATAATGCTTCAGTTGACGATATGATGTCACTGGTGTTCGACTTAACATCAGGCACAACATGTCATGTTCCATCTTTGCCTTTCGCACCTGTTAAAGTAGTGGCGAGCCTAATGATGGCTCTGCCGAATCACCTGAGTGCGTCATCATGAGTTTTTACAGGCTATTGTTGGCCGAGTGAAAGCCATTAGGCATCATCTAACGATATGTCGTCACTGGTAATCCACTAAGTGTGTGACGCCATTGGTCATGAGTTTTCCCGCGCCTTTTTGGGCCGACTTAAGGCCATTAGGCATCAGGTAACGATATGACGTCACTGGTATTCAATTAAGCATCAGATACAATATGTCATGTTTCATCTTTACCTTCCGCACCTATCTACTGCAAGTATTCGCGCGCCACATAAAGGCTCTGCCCAATCACCTGAGCGTGTGGTGTGACTGGTTATGAGTTTACGCGGGTTTACTCGGGCTGACTGAAGGACATCAAGCATCATCTGGCGATGTGACGTCACTGGTATTCAACTTAACACCAGGCGCGACAGGCCATGTTCGTCTTTACCTTTCGTACCTGTCTATTGTAAGCATTGACATGCTTAAGGAAAGCTCTGTGAAATCTCCTGAGTGTGTAATGTCACTGGTCATGAGTTCTTTACGGGCTGCTTCTTTGTACCTATAGGGTACAAGACATCAGTTGACGATATGACATCACTGGTATTTGACTTAATCTCAGGCGCAACAGGCCATGTTCCATCTTTGCCTTTCGCACCTCTATACTGCAAGTATTCGCGCGCTACATAAAGGCTCTGCCGAATCACCTGAGCATGTGGTGTAACTGGTCATGAGTTTACGCGGGCTTACTCGGGATGACTGAAGGACATCAAGCATCACCTGACCATATGACGTCACTGATATTCGGGCTGTGGCCCAGACTTATGGCCGCTAGGCGGCGCCCTTGATTATTATTTAGCCATCAGGGCATTCCGGACCGTAGCTGCTCAGGGGCGCATCCTGTGATGTCGGGCGGAATAGCTTTGCATATACGTCGGTTTGTGGGCAGGGAAAACCTCTGTTTTGTGTTTACGTTGGCTCAAAATTTTAGTCGTTGAAACAGCCCGTTGCGTTTGAAGTTGTTACTTAATGGTGCGCACAATAAAATTAGTGTGCTTAACTATGGTGCATCTCCCACCTCTGCTGCGGAACTCCGTAGCCGTAGGTGGCCAAGTGACCTCCTACCAACTGATGATCAGTGACGTCACATACTCAGGTGATTCGGCGGAGCCTTCATATAGCACGCGAATATTTGCAGCAGCCAGGTACGAAAGGCAAATATGGAGCATGACCTGTTGCGCCTGATGTTTAGTCGAGCACCAGTAACGTCATGTCATCAGCTGATGCATTATAACCTAAAATGGGTTCAAAGGAGCCCGTAAAAAACTCGTGACCAGTGACGTCACACACTCAGGAGATTCGACGGAGCCTTCATTCAGCACGTCAGTGCCTTTAATAAACAAGTACAAAAGGTAAAGAAAGTACGTGGCATGTTGGACCTGATGTTAAGTCGAATAACAGTGACGACATATCATCCTGTGATGCTTCACGGGAGGTGTTGCTTTGTGACCTTGGGCGGCCCAAGTGAATCCGTATGAACTCATGACCAGCGACGTCACCCACTCAGATGATTCGTCTGGAGTTTAGTTGATTACCAGTGACGTCATATCGTCAGCTGATGCTTGATGTCCGTCAGTCAGCCCGAGTAAACCTGCACAAACTCATGGCCAGTTACACCACACGCTCAGGCGAATCGACAGAGCCTTTTTGTAGCGCACGAATACTTGCAGTAGGCAGGTGCGAAAGATAAAGATGAAACATGGCTTATTGCAACTGGTGTTAATTCGAATACAAGTGACGCCATAACGTTATCTGATGCCTAATGACCTGAACTCGGCCAAAAAAGGCCCGTAAAAGCTCATGACCAGTGACGTCACACACTCAGTGGATTACCAGTGACGTCATTTCGTTAGCTGATGCCTTATGGCTTTCGCTCAGCCAAAAATAGTTGGTAAAAATTCATGACCAGTGACGTCGAACACTCAGGTGACTCGGCAGAGCCATCATTTAACGCACCAATACTTTACAGGTACGAAAGGCAAAGATGGAACATGACCTGTTACGCCTCATGTTAAGTCGAACACCATTGACATCATGTCGTCAACTGATGCATGTTTCCCTATAGAGGGTTCCAAGGAGCCAGAAAAAACTCATGACCAGTAACGTTACACACCCAGGAGACTCGACAGAGCCTTCATTCAGCACGTCAATACTTGTAATAGGCGGGTACGAAAGGTAAAGATAGAACATGGCCTGTCGCGCCTGATGTTAAGTCGGACACCAGTGACGTCATATCATCAGCTGATGCATTATACCGTTTGGGGGTACAAAAGGTCCCGTAAAAAGCTCTTGACCAGTGACGTTACTTACTCAGGAGACTCGACAGAGCCTTCATTCAGCACGCCCATACTTCCAAGAGACAGGTACGAAAGGTAAAGATAGAACATGGCCTGTCGCGCCTGGAGTTTAGTCGAATACCAGTGATGTCATATCGTCAGCTGATGCTTGATGTCCTTCATTCAGCCAGAGTAAACCTGCGTTAACTCATAACTAGTTACACCACACGCTCAGGTAATTCGGCAGAGCCCCTGTGTCGCGCGAATACTTGCAGTAGATAGGTGCGAAAGGTACAGACGAAACATGGTTTAGATGGAGCATGGCCTGTTGCGCATGATGTCTAGTCGAAACCCAGTGACATCATATCGTCAGCTGATGCCTTATGGCCTATAGTAGGCTCAAAAGAGTGTGCAAATTAATGGCCAGTGACGTACACACTCATGTAATTTGGCAGAGCCTTCCACGGCAATGCTTGCAATGGACAGGTACCAAAGATAAAGGTGGAACATGGTCCGTCGCGCCCGAAGTTCATTCGAATACCAGTGACGTCACATCTTCAGTCATTGCCGTATGACCTTTCGTCGGCCCAAAAGAGGCCGTAAAACCTCATGACCAGCGACACGCACAGTCGAGTGCCAGCGACGTCACATCGTTAGCTGATGCTTTATGGTCTTTAGTTGGCCGCGCAAAAAATCCGCCAATACTTGCAGCAGACATGTACGAAAGGTATAAATGGAGCATGACCTGTTGCCTGATGTTCAGCCAAATACCAGTGACGTCATATCGCCAGCTGATGCCTAACGGCATTTCGTCGGTCCTATAGGGCCCGTGGAAACCCACGGCCATTGACGTCTTACAGTCGTATAGCAGTGACGTCGCTAGCTGACACCTTGTGGTCTTCAGTTGGCCGAAAAGCACCGTTGGAACTCATGGCCAGTGATGTCACACACTCAGGTGGTTCGGCAGCTTTCATCCAGCACGCCAATGCTTGCAGCAGACAAGTACAAAGGTAAAAATGAAGCACGGCCTGTTGCACCCAGTATTTATTCGAATACCAGTGACGTCACGCTATCCGGTGATACTTCGCGGACCACGACACACCGTGGTCGTAGGGCCTAAGTGCACTCGTATGAAGTGATGATTAGGGACGTCACACATTGGGGTAATTCGGTCAAACCCCTATGCGGCACGCAAATGCTTGCAGCAGACAGGTATGAAAAGTAAAGATGGAACGAGGCCGGCCGCGCCTGATGTTCAATCGAATACCAGTGACGACACATGGCCAGCTGATGCATTACGGCATTCAGTTGACCCAAAAGAGCCTTACACACTCACGACCAGTGACGTCACATACCCAGCCGAATACCAGTGACATCATATCACAAGCAAAAGCCTTATGGCCTTCAGTCGGCCCGAAAGAACCCCGACCCCGATCGATGCAAAACCACTTTCAGTGACGTCACAATGTTAGCTGATGCCTCACAGCTTTTGCCCCGCACGACAATACTCGAAACCCTGCAGCTAGCGTAGCTCTTCCCTCCGTCGGCCATACAGGTACCCAAGTAAAAAATTACCAACTGATCATGGACTGGGCATCACAGTGGTTAAATATACCAACTTGGTGTGAAAGATATATGAACATTAGTGTGATAGTTATTTGGCAGGTGTAAGACAGAATCTTTAGTATGATAAAAATATGATGTTTTACAACCTGTTCAACACCAGTATTGCATGCAGGTAAGTTTATGACCTTACTTAACTGATCCTCACCTAATGTACCCCTATGCCTACCCCTACCTCATATCCCCACCCTGACCACTACCCCTATACCCTGCCCCTATACCCATACCCATACCCCTATATCCTACCCCCATACCCCTAAGTCTTTTATGGCTCCCAGTTGGCCCCCATTGGCAATTTAAATGTATACTTCCCTTCAGAATGTAGCTATGCTGAAGTTGCTTTCCTTAGACCACCTAATACCATTGACTGCAAAACAGAAATTGTGACACCTTGCCTTTGAAGCTAAGATGACTTTGATCCTACACCCAGACAGCACTCAAAGTATACAGAATTACCAAGAGGTTGACTGTCATTGATTGACAAGTTGACAAGTTGGTCATGGCTCATACTTTATAGCACCCATGTTAGGTGTAATCCCACAAAATATCCCATGTCCCAGAAGCATGGTTCACTGTACCCTGAGCATTGGTCCATGTTAAAATGGCTGAACAGGATACTTTTCCTGTTTGATGACCTTTACCACAAGACAGAAAGAAAAATGCTGGGTGAAACCCCCAGGGCCATGTAAGGCAAGTGACCCTCACTCTGGCAAGGTCCTGCAGGTGCCCTGGGACTGAAAGGGATGTCATGGACCTGAAAAATTGGTGCTTGTTTTTCATGGCCACATGGAGCATGGAATAAGTACATGCTGATACCAACAGGTGGACCACATCAAGCTTGACATCTCTGCTGGCTTCATGTGTTCTGTGACTGTCATCCTCCCAGCCTGAGTGGGCAGCTCTCACCGTCGCCTCCAGCGCGCGTGCTCCTACAGCGAGTACCGCCTCAGCCGTCGCTATGGGCATCAGTGGCTTGCTGCCATTCCTGAAGCGCTCGACTCGGCCGGCGAGCGTGCGCGAATTCTCGGGCGGTACGGTGGCCGTTGACGCGTACTCGTGGCTGCACAAGGGCGCGTTCGCCTGCGCCGACCGGCTGGCGCAAGGTCAGCCCACCGACGTGTATGTGCGCTACTGCCTCAAGTACATCAATCTGCTGCTGTCCCACGGCGTCAAGCCCATCCTGGTGTTCGATGGCTGCCACTTGCCCAGCAAGCAGAGCACGGAGACCAAGCGGCGCGAGGAGCGGCGCAAGCACCGCGCGCTGGCTGCCGACCACCTGCGCGCCGGCCGGGACCGCGAAGCGCGCGATTGCTTCCAGCGCTGCGTGGACGTGACGCCGGCCATGGCGCTCCAGGTCATCAAGGCCTGCCGCAGCCGTGGCGTTGACTGTGTGGTGAGTGCATCGGGTGATAGAAGTGACGGCGGGGAGAATAAGTGGCCGTGATGTGGTCGCTCGAGCAGCTATGAAATGTGCGGTTAGGTACCAAGTGCTGAGTTTGTGGGATTGCTTTTCTTGATAATTTTCAATCTGTGGCCTTATCGGTGCATTTTTACTGTTTGCATTTATCTGCACAATAACATCAACTCTTAGATGGTGTGTTGAACATTGGTTTTGATAATTGTATCCAACTGGCGAAGCAACTGTCACCCAAACTGTCGGTAACAATATGTAGGCATCAGTTTAGTGCAGTGAGAGGTAGCTTACCATTGCGTGACATTTATTGTGTCGCCAGGTGGCGCCGTACGAGGCGGACGCACAACTGGCCTTCCTGGCGCGTAACGGCATCGCCGACCTGGTCATCACGGAGGACTCGGACCTCGTGCTGTTCGGCTGCCCGCGCATCCTGTTCAAAATGGACGCGGCTGGCAACGGTCGCCTGATCGAGTCCAGCGCGCTGCCGCTGTCGCTGGGCGGCTCGGCCGACAAGTTCTCGCTGGAGCGACTGCGGCTGGTCTGCATCCTGTCCGGCTGCGACTACCTCGCCTCGCTGCCGGGCGTCGGGCTGGGCAAGGCCAGCAAGCTCCTGGTGCGCGCCGCCGGCGCCGCCGATGTGACGGCCATCCTCGACAAGCTGCCGGCCTACCTGAACATGCGCTCGCTGACGGTCAGCGCGCAGTACAAGCGCGACGTACAGCGCGCCGAGGACACGTTCCTGTACCAGCTGGTGTTCGATCCGCTGGCGCGGCGGCTCGTGCCCCTCACGCGGTACCCGGCCGGCCGCTCGGCCGCCGACTACCCGTACGCCGGCGCGTGGATGGACGACGCCGCCGCGCTGCAGATCGCGCTCGGTAACGTCGACGTGGCGACGGGCGCTGTGGTCGACACGTACTGCCCGGATCGGCCGGGGGCGCGGCCGGCGCACGCGCCGCACCGCAGCATCTGGGCGCGCGACTACGTGCCGGCGCGGCGCGTCTGGCCGGCCGGGGCGGCCCCAGTGTCGCGCGCAAGCACCGCGGGCAAGGTATCGCTGCTGTCCGTGTGGGAGGGACTAAAGAGGACGGCGGCGGCGGCGGTCAGGCAGAAGCCACCTCCCGAGGAGCCGCGTCTGACGCAGGCGGACCTGGCGGCACTGTACGCGGCCCCAGCGCCGCCCGCCGAGACGGAGTCGCAGCCGTCTAGCGGGGAGCCAGCCGACGGAGCGGGCTCCAGCGACGGAGACGGGGCCGGCAGCGGCGGCCTGGAGTCGTCCTCGGTCGAACCGGAGTCGGCGCCGTCCCAGTCCAGCGACTCCGGCCGCCTGGTGTCACCGGGCGGCTCCGAGCCGGGCCTAGCTGCGTCGCCGGAAATCGGCCGGCGACCGCACAATCCGTTCCGGGTGCGCGCCAGCCTGCGGCGGCGGCTGAGCGGCGGTGGCGGCGAAGGACTCACCGAGGTTGTCACCAGCAAGTACTTCGCGACGCCGGCCGAGCCGGCGGCGGACCCACTTCGTGCGCCCGTTCAGAGTATGGAGGAGTTCCTGAAGCGGCGCCGCGACTCGTCCGCCTCGCTGGGCGGCTCGCCGAAACGCGCGCGCCGCGAGTGTTTGCCGCTGTCGGGGACGCCGCCCAACCGGTCCGAGGTGCCGGCCGGCGCTCCGTCCGCCCCCGCCGCCACCGGCGCCGCTGGCTGGTACAAGATGAGCTCCGTGTTTGACCCGAAGCATGCGATGACCGTGTGGGACAGCGAGACGCACGGACCGCGGCCGCCGGCGACGCCGCGCTCGCCGAGCAAGGAGAACCGCCCAGCCCGGCCGGCAGCGCCCTCCGCTGCTCGCGCGGCCAAGCGCTTCCTGGGTCCGTCGCCGCCGCCGGCGCTGTTCACGGTGCGGGGCGCGACGAGCACGACCGCCCGGCGCGGAGGGGGAGCCGGGCTCGTCCCCGGGCCGTGTCAGAGGCTGGCGTTGGGGAAGCCCGCTGCCGCCAGGCAGCTCAATCTCAAGCAGATGTTCGCGTTCAAAAAGACTGATTTGCCTAAGTTAAAGAAGTAGTGTTTTAGTTATTGTCATGCCGTAGGCGCTCTGGGACGTGCGCGGTCTGGAGAATCGAGTCCACCGCTGGAGGGCGAGCTGGAGGTGGCATGTTGTGGAGTGCGCCCAGTGTCGGTAACGTATCGATGTCGATGTATCGATGTAACGTGTCGCCAATCTGTGCGGTTACATTCCACCTTGTCCAAGGATGGTGTAATGCCCCGATGTGCTCCTGGTTGGCAGCTTGTTGACGGGACCTGTTTTAAGCGATATTAAATAAGTTCGACAGCGCCCGAACGACTTAAAGACTCGGTGCAGAGAGGACTGCGTTAACAAACGCCGCACGAGACGTGGTGTCTGTGGACGAGCATACCGCACGACTAGCCCCGGGGTCGAGGGAAGGCTCCGTAATACTTCCTGAGCGAGTGTAAGGATCTGTTTGGCATGGCCGCGCTTTGTTCGATATTCCGTGAGCTGTGTTGCGCGGCGGGTTGGTCTGGCGTCAGCCGTGGTCGGCCGCGCTGTCAGACTGGCCGTCAGCGCCAGCCTGACAGCCGTGATATGATGTTCGAGCCTGGGATCTTGCTGAGCGTTACCCTCCTGGCATTACCTAAATCAGGATTCTACGTGCATGCACTACGATAAAAACATAACTGGTGGTGAAACAGCGCTCTTGTGTTGTATGGATACCTCAGGCCAGAAGACCTTCCGGTTTACTGACCGTCTGTGTTGTCATGTGATAGACGTAATTAATCACCAGGAATGCACGCGTTAAAGCGGTATATTCCCTTTGATGAATTCGCGTGATGTTCTTCACTATGTGCGCAACTGGACACGACATACACCCCATCGCCATTCGGGATATCTACATTGACCATCACGTCACCTTCCTGTCAATAATGCGCCGTATCCACCGATGGCCACCGCGCATCATTGCTCCATTGCGTCAATCCCAAAAGACGGTGTTGCTGCTTACGCGAAAAACGAGCTCGGTGAACACCCCAGGCGTGCGGACTTATATTGAAATCAGCTTTATTAAAATCACCACCTTCTAGGGCAGCATCGCCAGGAATAACGCAAGTTGTGCATCAAGCTAGCTACATGACTAAGTTGGTCCGTCATTTCGAGACCTTCGATCTCATCTTGACCTTCCTGACCTTCTTGCCCTTGGTTTTCTTCCTCCTCACGATCGCCTCACTGGGAGCGTTCAGCCCGAGACTCGCACTTCTCTGCGCTTCGCCCGCTTGTGACGTCACTACGCTGGGCGTCGTGGCCTGGCGCGGGGCGACCTCGGGCTGCGGGGGCCGGCCGGCCCTGGCGGCTGTCCTGGCCGCTGTCGGCTGCCAGTACCGTACGGGAGAGTTCGGCAGCGCGCCGTGACCGGACGCCAGCGAGCGCGGCGGCGGCAGGCGAAGCGAGAGACGCTGGGTGCCGGCCGCAAGACGATCCACAGCATCAGGCGGACACCTGGCGACAGAGGTGCGCTAGGACCAGGGACGCTGGGCGGACACCTGGCGGCAGTGAGGTGCACTGAGTCAAGGCAGTCAGGCTGACACCTGGCGGCAGTGAGGTACGCTGGGAGCAAGGCCGCCAGTCGGGCACCGGGCGGCAGTGAGGTACGCTGAGTCAAGGCAGTCAGGCGGACACCTGGCGGCAGTGAGGTACGCTGAGTCAAGGCAGTCAGGCGGACACCTGGCGGCAGTGAGGTACGCTGAGTCAAGGCAGTCAGGCGGACACTCAGCGGCAGTGAGGTACGCTGAGAGCAAGGTTGCCAGGGGGACACTCAGCGGCAGCGAAGTGCGCTGAGAGCATGGCCGCCAGGCGGAACGCTGCGACGCCGCCCACGAAGGAACGAAAGTTTGTAAGGATGGAATAGATACCGAAGGCCTAGGGTGGAACATCATGCTGGTCTTGCATAAATTTCATCGGGAAAGCATGACGCCAACCATTATTCCACAGAAATTAACCATTTAGGTATCGGCGCAGTCACTGAAGTGCGGCTGGAGGCTCCAAGTGACCAGCATGTGTATCTAACAGGATTTGCGAATATTACTGACTCCGCCCCTTCTGTGAGTGGAGTCAGTGCAACGACCACCGAGCATTTCTGGGAACAGCAGGATCCCAGCCATAGAAGTCATTCACCGACTCTAAGCTATGGGAGCGGGGCATGTGGTGGGGACGCCAGCCTACTGACCGCTCCGGGTTGTCTGGCTCCAGGCTATGGGAGTGGGACCTAGTAGGTGGTGGGGACACCAGCTTACTGACCGACCCGGGTTGTCCGGCTCCAGGCTGTGGGAGCGGGGCCGGGCAGGTGTTGGGGACGCCAGCCTACTGACCGCTCTGGGCTGTCCGGCTCCAGGCTGTGGGAGTGGGGCCGGGCAGGTGGTGGGGACGCCAGCCCACTGACCGCTCTGGGTTGTCCGGCTCCAGGCTACGGGAGCGGGGCCGGGCACGTGTTGGGGACACCAGCCCACTGACCGCTCTGGGTTGTCCGGCTCCAGGCTGTGGAAGCGGGGCCGGGCACGTGTTGGGGACACCAGCCCACTGACCGCTCTGGGTTGTCCGGCTCCAGGCTGTGGGAGCGGGGCCGGGCAGGTGGTGGGGACGCCAGCCCACTGACCGCTCTGGGTTGTCCGGCTCCAGGCTACGGGAGCGGGGCCGGGCAGGTGGTGGGGACGCCAGCCCACTGACCGCTCTGGGTTGTCCGGCTCCAGGCTACGGGAGCGGGGCCGGGCACGTGTTGGGGACACCAGCCCACTGACCGCTCTGGGTTGTCCGGCTCCAGGCTGTGGAAGCGGGGCCGGGCACGTGTTGGGGACACCAGCCCACTGACCGCTCTGGGTTGTCCGGCTCCAGGCTGTGGGAGCGGGGCCGGGCAGGTGGTGGGGACGCCAGCCCACTGACCGCTCTGGGTTGTCCGGCTCCAGGCTACGGGAGCGGGGCCGGGCAGGTGGTGGGGACGCCAGCCCACTGACCGCTCTGGGTTGTCCGGCTCCAGGCTACGGGAGCGGGGCCGGGCACGTGTTGGGGACACCAGCCCACTGACCGCTCTGGGTTGTCCGGCTCCAGGCTGTGGGAGCGGGGCCGGGCAGGTGGTGGGGACACCAGCCCACTGACCGCTCTGGGTTGTCCGGCTCCAGGCTGTGGGAGCGGGGCCGGGCACGTGTTGGGGACACCAGCCCACTGACCGCTCTGGGTTGTCCGGCTCCAGGCTGTGGGAGCGGGGCCGGGCACGTGTTGGGGACACCAGCCCACTGACCGCTCTGGGTTGTCCGGCTCCAGGCTGTGGGAGCGGGGCCGGGCCAGCGGGGGCACCGTCAGCCGGGGCCCGGCCGGGCACGTCTGCACCGCGCGCACGCCCGTGAAGAAGCGCGCTGAGCCAGGCCGGCTGCAGTGGCTCGGAGAGCGTCCTGGAGAGCGGGGCAGGCCCGCCGACAGCTCACAGGAAGCCGCAGTCTTCCCCGCTGTCGTCTCCTGTCCAGCCTGTCGAAAAGAAATATCACCCTTTGGGCTCATCCTTGAGCAATGCACATATTTTTGTGGGTTACACCAAATGTTCAAATACTCTTTACATGCTCCAGAAAATGCATGGAAAGAGATGTTGAGGACAATAGGTTCAGTGTGACATAACTCCCGAAAGGGGCGTTGTATAATGAATCCATGTAATCGTAAAGGAACGCTGATCTCATGCAAAAGGCAGGATTTTTGTGGGCGACGTCACCCCCGGGTAATATTGTTCAAGCAAGTGCCGTTGCTCCTATCGTACCTGCGGGGAGCGGATTGGAGAAGGCTGCCTGCTGCTCTCGCTGGGAGATCGCAGTGTGATCCTGGTCAGCGTCTGAGGTGTCTTGTCTCGCTTCTTCCACGACATCAGAGACTGCAACTTCTTGTTCTGCCACTTCTTTCCGGCCTTCTTGGTCTTAGACACGGGCCCTTCTTCGTCGGAATCGTCAGCACTGGGGAGAACGGTGGTTGCTGCCTTTACGAGCATACAATAACCTGTTCCATAAGCGCGTCCCTATGATAGCCTATGTGCCGTACGGGCCTCTGGACGCTGCTCTCCAGTTTTTCGCCGACAGCTCCCCCCCCCCCCCCGCCCCCTCCGTCCCTTCCAAAGGAAAGGCACAGCACGCTGAAATTTGGCTTCATTAGTCATGCTCATCTTTACGCACCTGTTACAATGTTCACTTGATGTGTCAGTAGAGTGTTGAACGAAGCCATACTTCTCTGGGACAGTTTGATGGACAATAATCCAGTTGCGTTCATAATAACGGCTAATTTCATTGACCTCAGGCCAGTTATGGAGGTCAAAGCGAGGTCGAAACTCAATTGCTTGTTCACTGGATAACTTGCTGTACGGGGTAGTTTTAATGCTCATTTCCAATTTCTTGATCACATGAGCATCAAAACACATTTTGTCGGGGTTTCTCGATGATCAGAGGTCACTGACCTCAAATGGCCCCGATCAATTATTTTAAACCCATTTGACCTAGTTCTTTACAGTATCAGTTTTTAAAGATGCCAGCACCAGTAATTCTTATTTTACCCTGCAGGAATGATTTTGCGGTTTCGAGCAATCTAACGTTTGACCTGGAATGGCTTCACGTCGATATTTGGACCAGCTTAAAATGGTGCTTGGGTGTCTTTCAAGTGTTCCGTCAACTCATAACGACACTCGCAATTCCAAACAGGCCGCAGCAATGTGTTTTAAGCTTGGCGAAAACGCGGATGTTAGACCTGAGCATTCCAAGGGCGTGCCGTAGACAGCTAGCAAATCCAGCGGCCTTCAAATCAACCGGAAGTCATATTTGCGGTGCTTTTGATCGGTTTTGGCGGAACCTCTCCGCCATCTCTTTTTGTGTCATAAATTTGAGCTGACTGGAGGAGTGCCGCCCCCCCCCCCCCCCCCCCACCCCCAACCCCGGTCCAGCGAAGGTGGCGCTGGAGACCGGCTCGTCGTAGGATCGATGAATGCAATGCGAAGCTTTGAGGATGTACCGGTTAGGTGACGTTAAGTGACGTAACAGAAATGCCCTTTTGGAATAGTGTTGCTATTCCAGATGCTTATTTCGGCAACTGCCAATTCAGGTCGTGCTACGAATGAATGTGTAATGGAAATGTCTGCAGATTTTTCGTCACCTACTGGACTTGTGTTAGCTACCGACACTCTTCAAAACCTCAGAATGTGGCTGTCAACACGCTAGTTGTAAAGGAAGCGCCGCACACCATCAACATCTGATGACTAGGGAAGTCTCCGCCGCAGATCTCCAGACGAAGATGCAGCACCACAGTCATACCTGGAGGACTCGGTGCCTTCGGTCGGCTCGGCGTAGCCGTACTGCTCCTTCAGGGTAGTCATCGCCCTCTCGCGCACGCGCTCCTACATCACCTGGGGCCAGAGCAGCGTGACTTCACGTACCATTAAACACCGGGTCGGCGTCTGTTGTACAGCGGTGAGACGGCTGCGTGCCAGCTCGGAAGCAGGTTGTTAAATGACGTCGCAGCGCAGCAAACAGTGTGCCAGGGGGTCGCGACCGCCCAACCCCCGCAGCTCTCAGGCAGGCGGCGGCACATCAGGTGCCGACTCTCACAGGATCAAATCGATTAATTAATCTGCAGGCAGTGCCGCCCATCAGCAGTCCAGGCACGCGCCAACGAGTTTGACGATAGCCACAGCGCATTGAGATGTCAGATGCGTATGGCAAAATATTGCAGCAACAGGTAAAGAAGGGTAACTGGTCCCTAGCATCTGTCCGCGTAGCTGATGAATGGGTGGGACGCCTTTTGCGGGTTCAAAGCATACTCACATATTTTACGAATCCATGAGAGCGTGATAAAATAGAACGAGACGTCAAGTCAGTGATATAATTGTTAGTTAGGTGACTTAAAAGTAGGTTTGCAAAGCATGACACAGTAAAAAGTACAAGAAATTGTTATGAGCATAAGACAAAAGGGGGACGATCGCTGCACCCACCCTCACGTGACAGTGAAAAGTTTAAATGGTTAAAATAAAAAATGCGTGTAAGTGCAAAATAACAGTCGTGGCTAAATAACGTCGACTACGTTCTGTCCTAAACGCTCCCATTATTTGATTTCTGTCAACGTGCTGATTGGCTTCCCTCACCGACCCTGAAGCGTTACGTCACAATACATTTGCCTCATACACCATGGCTGAGTCTCACACGTCTCTCACACGTATCTCACACGTCTCTCACACGTCTCCCCATGTCCGCGACCCTTCACGTGATCACGGAGCCCCTCGCCCCCCGTTTTGGTTCACGTGATTACCAGCGCCACCTGTCCACGCCAGCCGGACCTTGAGCGGAGACGTGTCGACAAACTCCAGCAGCGTCTCGCAGAAGCGCTGGCCAATGAGCTCGTAGTCGTGCGCGCGGTAGTGGGTGTTGGCACGCGACCGCTGGCTCGAGCCGGCCGAGCTGGCCTCCAGCGTGTAGGCGTTGGTAATGCCCATAGCCCACATCACGACGCGGCCGGTGCCCTCCTTCGACTTCTGCACAGTGAACTGGCAGCTGTCGAAGTCGAACTGACGGCATGTAAGTCGGTTAGACCAGGCGGCGAAGCCCACGAAGTGGAACGGGTCAATAAGTGAATGCTTCGAAGCGTGGAATTCACGTATAGCTTATCAGTACCTCCTTAAGAATACGAACTGTCGGTGCAGGTATGAACAACGGCAAAATGAGAAACCGCTTGACTTTTCCCCCCAGAACACCACATATGCTGTTGTCCAGAGATGCGTAGCAGCGCGGCCTTAAGCTACGTCAGGTTGAAGCTGACCAGGTTGCGTGCCATCTTGTCCAGGAGGAAGGGGAAGACTTTCTCGGTAAGGTAGCGGGTGGAGTTACGGCGGTTCTCGCAGCCGTAGATGAAGGCGTTCTGACGCCTCGAGTGGCCATGAAAGTCGCAATAGACGGTCACACCTGTCTCCTCCATCAGTCTGGCGGCGCGGCAACTTCATCAGCCCCACTGTCAGTATGCGTTACGGGCATGACGTCAAGCAGACATTCTCAACCGGACATACGGCAGACACAAGGCTCACGGCGACTTCGCGGTCTCACTCTGGGTGCAAGGGTCCAGCTGCGAGGGTGTCACACCAGCACAATGTCACGTGAGCACAACGGCCAGATAACATGGACACACCATTGACCTGATGGCCCGCGGGTATAACCAATGTGATGGATAGGGGACGGGGAGCGGAAAGCAGCTCTTAGCATATCTAGAGTCACTCGAGACCAAAGTGGGAGACGCGGGGCGTTAGATACAGGTGCAGTCCTAACTGGAGTAGTATGTGAATTACAAGAAGCTATGGGACGCAGCTGCGAAAGAAAAATATGCGATCACCACCGCACTGTATCCTTTGCGCTTCAGCACATTCGAGTTACACCGTTCGGCCCGCGCTCCCGGTGACGCTGGGTGGTGCTGCTGACCTCCTGACGAGCAGCTTGAGGTGCCAGACGGCCGGGTACAGGTGGCGGTGGGTGTGCTTGAACTGGCGGTTCACGTCACGCCCCGCCAGCGAGCAGCGCGAGTTGCCGACGATCACGCCATCCGGGTTCAGCATCGGTACGATCTTGAACACGAAACGCTGCCGCAGCAACTGGAACGGGGTGGCGGGAACGACGTGCCGATTATATGGGGCTCGGCTGCTGGGAGTTGGTGAGGTACACCCCGGACGCAAGTTTAAATACAAAAGGTGAGGAGTATGCACTATCAGCTGAATATTCTCTTGAGAACCTTATTTATAAATGCGGTCTGATCGGTAATCCAGCGAATACACCTGGTTCGCACACTGACGACGGAACTGCACCACATGATCATGTCATTACCGCTCAGCAAGACAGATAGCAGGACGTGTAGAAGCGCAGGCAAATCCAATGTGTGATTATTTTGCTTTGTTGGTCAGCTGCTGCGAAACCGTGTGCCGTGTTTTCCGAACTTAAATGGCAGAGCGTTTCTATGCTGTTTTCCGATTGTTGGCCTTCGCGTTACTTAGGGCATCAGACCACGTTACAATAATACTGGGACCTGTTTTGCGCGTTCTGGTTTTTGCGAAAACCGCTGGATTGATCCAACCCAGTCCAATTGACAGTCGACGACCCTGCATTTTCAGGGCACCCGCATTGTAGGCGTTAGGCTCAGCATCTCGATCAAAGCCTGCAACACGTTTTAAAGACATAAAAACATCCAGTGCGCGCCCTTTCCTTGCATCGCCTGTACCGCTACCCCACCGTGCGGCGCCTGTACCGGTACCCTGCCGTGCGGCGCCTGTGCCGGTACCCCGCCTTGCAGCGTCTGTGCCGGTACCTCGCCCTGCGGCGCCTGTGCCGCTACCCCGCCCTGCGACGCCTGTGCTGTTACCCGCGAGCGCAGTGCCGGTACCACCCCGCCTCGCCCTGTGCTGTTACCCGCCTACGGCGGCAGTGACGGTACCCCGCCATGCGGCGCCCGTGC
Organism: Pollicipes pollicipes; assembly: GCF_011947565.3. Classification (NCBI taxonomy): domain Eukaryota; kingdom Metazoa; phylum Arthropoda; class Thecostraca; order Pollicipedomorpha; family Pollicipedidae; genus Pollicipes; species Pollicipes pollicipes. Next base: position 46,952,084 of record NW_023596921.1, on the reverse strand, counting down.
TGTTCACCCCCGCCACGGCGGCATGCCGGTACCCGCTGCGCCTTGCCGGCTACCCCGCCCTGCGACGCCTGTGCTGTTACCCCGCCGTACGGCGGCAGTGCCGGTACCCCGCCATGCGGCGCCTGTGCTGTTACCCCGCCATACGCGGGCGTGTGCCGTACCCCCCTGCGCCCCTATGCTGTTACCCTGCGTGCCCCGTGCGGCGCGCTGTACCCCGCCGCCGGCAGTTGAATGCGGCGCCTATGCTGTTACCCCCCATACGCCAGCCGCGTGCAGGCCCCTGCGGCGCCTGTGCTTGTACCCCGCCGTAGGCGCAGTGCCGGTACCCAGCGCGCCTGGCTGTTACCCCGACCAGCCAGGCGCCTGTGCTGTTACCCCGCCATACGGCGGCAGTGCCGGTACCCCGCCATGCGGCGCCTGTGCTGTTACCCCGCCATACGGCGCCTGTGCCGGTACCCCGCCGTGCGGTGCACTGACCTCAGCAGTCCGGCTTTGCGATGTGAGGAAGTTGAGGACGCCGCGCATCATCCACGAGGCCTGTGTCTCGCCTGGGTGGACGCGAGCCGTCAGGACCACCGCCCGCCGGCTCTGGAACAGCGTGGCTTCACTTCAGCTGGACAGACGCCCTCGACAGCGGCCCGCCCACACTCGGCGTGATCGTAAGAGCGGGCCATCCGGCCGACCGGCCCTCCGTACCTGTATTCCATCTTAAGTACAAAGTTCAAACCGGGGTCAAAACTAGTCTACTTTTTTACTCGAGGACTTGCTGCACGGGACAGCTTCGCCTGGGTGGAGGTCCTCATTTCGAATACACTTATGGCAGGGACCGCAGCAGTCGTGTGACTGAACTTTTTAGAAGTCAAAATAGACGACTGATCTAAAATGACCCAGGCTGACATCTTGTTTTTAGAAGCATACCGCTTACTTAATCCCTGACGCCGATTTGAGTGGCAAAATAGGAGCAGCCCGTAGTTTTTTGGTCAGCGTGACCATGTAAAGTTCTAAGTCACTGACTATATGAACGCTATTGGCCCTTTGCTTAGAATAAGTATCCAGGTTCACGGCCGTTGCGTCGGGAGGTCTGGGAACACCTCAAGTCAATCTGAAATTTGACATTGTTTGATCTTATTTGGCCCCAAGGTCATTACCTAGAAGCCTCACATTTTGAGACAGTTAAGTTGTCATGCAGGCAACCCATCCTGTGACTATGGTCTCTCTAGCTCTCTTAGTTTTTTTAAAATATTGTGGGGGAGGTCAGCTTAACCCCACCTGAGCGAAGGGTATTTAAGTGGCCAGCCGGGCGTGTGTCTTAAATGACAAGCTCCTAAGCCTCTTGATGAGCCATACAACATACCAGCTTTCTCGTTTGGGAGAGGCTCCCAAATTTCCTCGCCCTATTTCATCATCACACTGCCGAAATAGTGAAATGAGTACATTTACTGAACAAGCGCCAACGAATGCAACCACAAATCGAACATGAGTTTATAAACGAACACATAAAACGAACACAACCACCATCGAAATAAGGATGGCCCAAATGTAGAAAACCAACACTTCATAACGCGTTCGTTCAGTTTAGTGTCGTTCGAGGACTCTGTGTAAGGCATTCTGCCACCTGCTGTTTCTACTTTCCAACCGCATTTTCCCTGCATGAACAAAGAACACCGCACATGTCCCTTGACCCCGCTTCGGCTGGCGTGACTTTGGTCGCTGCGAGCGCTGGCGTGACTTTGGGCACGCCGTTTCGGCGAGCCGACCCGTCAGCTGAGTGCCGCGGCGCCGATCAGCTGCCGGCCAGGGCAGCGCCCAATTACCAAACCGCTTGGTCAATGATTGGAAAGGGCGACGACAAGGCTCGGGCGGCACTGAGGCGGCATCGACCAAACATTCAGTGCGGGCGCCAGCCAACTGGCCAGGGTGGTGGGGTGCGGCACGTGGCCACAGGCGACGCAGGCCGGCCCAGCGGGACAAGCGTATTGCCGGGCGCCACTCCGGGGACCATCACGACAAAGAGCAAGTGAGGGATATAAGGGGAAATAAATGTCAAGTGATCGTTGCCGAAACTGACCCAGATGTTGGCGACCCTAATGGCATGGGTCTGGGAACAGTAGACTTATTCTGCGGTGCGCTTAGCGAACAGATACGCTCAAGCGATCAACATAGGTCAACAACTTGGTCGGGGTCGCTTTGCTCGCAGGCATTTGTCAGCTGCATTTGCGGCACCAGCACTGCCTGTCGCAACAAAGTTGTTCAAAGCTGTTATCATCATGGTCTTTGCTGGCAATAGGCCGTGATGATAACAAGGATGTGGATTGTTGACTCTACTGTTTAGTATTGATCCTACGCCCGTATAGGTACCTCGGCGCACCCCTTGATCCTCGTCGTGTTGCTCCATTTCCGGATTTGATGAGGTCTGAGGCTCTGCGAGAGCGTGTAAGTTGCAGAAACGCGCTAAATTGTTTGGAGGAAACTTCGTTACTGGCCGTTTTAGCGGGAGGCTCGAAAGAAAGTTGTGGCGATGGTTTTTCAACTTTGTTTAATATTGATCGAGGCGCCTGCGTCCTCAAAGGTACCGCGGCATGCCTCAGCAGCTGGTGGTCCTCGTCGTGTTGTTCCGCCTCTGGACTTGATGACTCCTTAAGCTCTGCGAGAGCGTAAAAGTTGCAAAAATGTGCTGAAGTGTCTGGAGGGAACTTTGCTATTGGCCTATTCAGTAGGAGGCTCAAAAGAAAGCTGTTGAGTTGCATTTCCAACTCTGCCTCAAACACATTTCATATAATGCGCTTCGCTGCGATCATTTTCTGCATGCAACAGCTGCATGGGGATATAAGAATTGTGCGCATTGTGAACATATATAAAATAGTGTGTGCTAATACAGGACTTTTCGAATACTTTATAGCACCCGTTGTACGTAAAAAATCGAAGCACGCTACATGACCTGAAAACACTTCCCAGACGCTGCCATAGCACGCATCGACTTAAACTTCAAAAAGGACCGATACCGATAACGCGTCTACAACAAAGGTGTCATTCGGCATCTCAACGTCCATCGGAAGAAGGCCAGAGAAGAGCTCTGGGCTTGGCAGAGGCCCACAGCCCAACGTCACACGCTCAAGAGGGACGGAGCCGGCGGTACCTTGGTGGCCGGTGCGTCCGGTGCCGTGATGGTCAGCAGGTAGATGGGGTTGCCTGCCAAAGACCGGCACAGCACCCGCTGGTGGCAGATGCTGGAGATGAACGTGTCTCCCTGAAAAGGCGAACACGTAGAACAACTGAGCTTGCTGGGCTGACCCGTGAGAGGCGTAGATTCCACAAGACGCTAATATACCGCAGCAAAACCACCGTGTGATCTTCTGGAACTGGCGTCCAGGATAGTTGTGCAGGGTAGTGCAGGGTTGTGCAGGGTAGTATGCTCTGCACCATACAGAATCATATCATATCGACCACAGGCTAATAACGGCAATCAAAAGGACATCAGCGTTTCCTTTAACCTTGAGCTCATGACGGTTTGAGATCTGACCTGCCTTTGATCTGATCACCGCTTGAGTACTAAAGCGAACAAATAAAGCATTCCACCAAAAGTTCTTGCCGATTTTCCGGTAACGGAACAACACTGCTCACCCAAAAGATCGGAGGCTTCTGCAGAAATATCAAAATTTCGGGAACATTCGTTCCATATATGGCCTTGGTCCTAATCGATTCAATGACAGGGCCTGAGATTACGGGCGCCTGGGCTGCCTCAAGGCATAGAAAGTCCCGCTCCTGTATCGGGATATGTGAAGTCCCGCTCCTGTATATGGTATCGCCATGAAACGTGGGGCTTGCTGGCATTTAGAACAGTCGCAACTTGCCTGCATCTGCCGCAGGTGATCTTGCAGCGCCGAGAACGTGTACGGCAATCCGCTCGCCAAGAACACGGTGTCGTTGTCGTAAGGGAACTCCAGTGTGAAGCTCAGCACGTACGACAGCTCAGCGCGCTCCTGGTCTTCGCCGCTCCTCCTGGCCGTAACGGGATATTTTAAGTATGGAACAGAGCTTTTGTTCCAGCAGACAACAACGAAAGGAAGATTATAAAACGTGGCTTATATAATTAAGGGTCGTAACAAAACAAGACAAAAATTCTAGTGTTCTTTTATTTTGGGCGAGAACGAAGAACACCCAAACGAGCATGAGCTGCTTAATGTTGTACGTATAACTTCGCATGCAGGCAGCACTGCAAAATTTATATGCCAACCTGAAATCAGATGAAGAGGAAAAATAACAGTTTAGATTCCCTGTTGGGTATCATCCAAGAAGAGGTGCAATGCTAAGTGTGCTGTGCGTTTGAAAGGGCTGCAAAAGTAACAGGCTCTGCGGCCGGATGGGTTTCAAAAGTAGAAGACTGTACAATGGAGTTACACAAGGAACAGTCTGTGCCATCGAGTGGGTTACACAAGTAACAGTCTGTGTCATCGATTGGGTTACACAAGTAACGTCTGTGCCATCGAGTGGGCTACACAAGTAACAGTCCGTGCCATTGAGTGGGTTACACAAGTAACACACCGTGACATCAAGTGGGTTACACAAGTGACAGGCTATGCGGTCGAATTGGTTACAAAATGCGCTATCAAAAAGATAGCGCATATCAAAAACAGAGTCGTTGAGTCCAGTATTCCGTTGTATTGCTAAGGATGGCCCATATATTTATCATAGAGTTCATAATATACAAACTGGTCATCCTAGAACCATCCTAGGCTGGGCATATTAAGCAGCCAAGACGCATGGAAGTCTTTGGCCCCAGTCGGACCATCACCACCAGTCACCACAAGGGGGATGGGAGGGGCGGGGGGGGGGGGCGCATGGTCCCAAAAGCTCTCCCCCTGGCTACGCCTCTGCTGTTAGGTATGCCATCACCGAATAAGGACAGTTTAGAAGAAAACAGCTCCGTTTTGGTGAGACAACGACCATTTCAAACAGTATACTTCAATCCCGTACCAAATGTAGGGACCTATGGTGACCTTTCCACGTCAGATGACTATTGGATCTTGCTTACAGTTAACCCGATATGGAACACGTGTGTGTTTTCTTCCGTCGGCAAAGTATTGCTGCCCAGAAATTTTTGCTTCAACTCCGTATTCCATTTCCAGTTTGAATATTTTGGACGGAACTCTGTTTTTAAAAACAATGATGCTAATGAACACGTTTTTACCCAAGTTTTTGTGCGCCCTCGCCGCGGAAAATAAAGATCATTTGTTGTTATCAGATAGGTGTTCCAAAGTCGAAAAATATTTAAACACAAGACAAAATATCGCGCATTTTCAATTCGTCAAAAATTGTAATATACTTCCAAATGCCACCGGGTCTAAATGCTTTTTGTCACAAAGCTTAAAGTATTTCTAACTATTCGAAATCAATTGAAATTCTCCCTCAGCATCAGAGTCCAAAACCAAGGTATTCAAAATTGGGGAGTGGTGAGTGCACCTTTTGTGCTTGACTAGGCGCCAAGCCCTGGGGGCTCTGAATACCCCCCCCCCCCCCCCAACCACTACCATCACAACACACACTTTTCGAGAACCATCAACTTGAATTACTACAGTATAAAGAGAAAGCACATAATAAGTAAAACAAAACGCGATGCATTGGCAGAGGAAACCGCGACTTTTAAAGTATCTCGCCTTACGAAATGTTCATTTGCCTCAACCCCTAACGGAGCACATGGACCTGAAGTGGCTGCCACTACCGCAGGACTCAATGTTAAAAAGTATTAACAAATATTTAAAAAACCGTGAGGCGTCGGCTGCTGACCTGGTCACCTGGCAGGGGTAATAGGCGATCTCGGAGCCGGCGCGCCGCCAACCAGCACCGGTTCTTTGGGCGGCACCGACGGAGTACATCAGCAGCTTCTGGCCGCACGTGAACAGGGAAGAGCAGCGCGCGAAGTTCGTCACCGAGAACCTGCAGACGTCAGTCAGGCGGACAGGTGGAGGGCGATGCCGGGCGGGGGCAATGGCGAACCGCACTGAACCCTGCACTCATTGTCATTCGACAATGAGTGACCTAGCCGACAAGGGTGGACTTGGTGGTGGGCAATTTTAAATGCCGGTGCACGACCAACCTACTGGTGAATAAGATTTGAGAGAAGAATTACCCATGCCTAGAGCGAGGGAGTCACAGAGGCGTTTTGTACCGGGCAGGCATGAGTCCGAGTCCGGCCAGACTGGGACACGAGCACGGACTCATGGCTTTTCAGACATGCGCTCAGTTGAATGGTTATTTTTTTCCTGTGAATCAGAAATGTGGAGTGGACTAATCAAGGATCTCTGCATATGTCACTGGACATTGTTTTTATGTTTGTTTCATACACAGCAAGAGGTACATTTAAATTACTAAATATTTATCGAAGAGTTTCGGCTTGCTAGCCAGCATGCAACTATTGGTTTCTCTCATCATAGATCCCTTTTGAAAGTGATGTATTCAGACCAGAAAATTTATGATTTAGATCCAAGAACTCAGGCCCGGACTTGGACTCTCTAAGACCTCTGACTCTCAGACTCCGCCTTAATACGATTCATCGTTGGCCGTGTTCGCCTTTGGGACATGTATCAGTCCGTGACAAGGTATGCCTAGAATACAGAAAACAAGTCCGATGAAGGATTCTGAGACCATGTATCTGCCCCACCCGACCTCGTCAACCAAACCGGATATGTCTTGGTCAGGCCCATCGAACGTGCTCCCACAGTGGTATCGGGTCAGTGCTTACGCAGCAGGCTTTGTCCAGGAAGGACTCTGAGTCCAAAGTAGTTCCCATAACAAACAATGGAACTAAAACTTAACTGCTTAGCTGTTTTAAGTATCGTCATGCACGTTCATCTCGGGGGCCAAGAGGCTGAGGCCACTGACCGATGACTGACACGTAAGGGGGCGTCGAGCCCCTTTCCTCACCTGTATAGCACGCCTGCACGCATATTCGTCACGCGAAAGTAGAACCACTGCGTATGCCTCTCCGTGAACAGATCATTGCGCATGCGCAGCTGGTAGTAGTTGCCGGACACGTGGACTGCCTGCTGGAGATTGCCCGACTCGAAACGGGACTCGAACTGCAGCACGCCCTCCAGCTCGGGCTGGGACTCGTCGTCGGCTGCGACGGCTGACTCCACTCGCTCGGGACAGGACTTGCTGAACTGGGGCCATGGACAGAGCACGATCTTCAGTACATGTCGGCAGGGGTCACAGGTCGGCTCAGGTCACACCACTCGGTAAGCGGGGGTGACCAGCATGGTTAATGCAATGTATGGCTACAGCGTTAACGGTTACGAAGCGATGAAGAGGTCATCACAAAACACGACTGGCGCCGCGGCGACTGCAGCTGGCTGGACGCACACACGCCTGGTGTGATGAGCGGGCGAGTGAGCATCCGTCTGGTACGTGCTTGAAATGTAACGAGCATATTGATTCATTCGTACGTTAGATCTCGAGATCATGGTTGAAAAAACCGCTCACTCTGCAGCAATGTCACTATCCTATGCAGTAGCTAACAATCAAGCAGCAAGACTCTCTCTCTCTCTCTCTCTCTCTCTCTCTCCTCTCTCTCTCTCTCTCTCTCTCTCTCTCTCTCTCTCTCTCTCTCTCTCTCTCTCTCTCTCTCTCTCTCTCTCTCTCTCTCTCTCTCTCTCTCTCTCTCTCTCTCTCTCTCTCTCTCTCTCTCTCTCCTCTCTCTCTCTCTCTCTCTCTCTCTCTCTCTCTCTCTCTCTCCTCTCTCTCTCTCTCTCTCTCTCTCTCTCTCTCTCTCTCTCTCTCTCTCTCTCTCTCTCTCTCTCTCTCTCTCTCCTCTCTCTCTCTCTCTCTCTCTCTCTCTCTCTCTCTCTCTCTCTCTCTCTCTCTCTCTCTCTCTCTCTCTCTCTCTCTCTCTCTCTCTCTCTCTCTCTCTCTCTCTCTCTCTCTCTCTCTCTCTCTCTCTCTCTCTCTCTCTCTCTCTCTCTCTCTCTCTCTCTCTCTCTCTCTCTCTCTCTCTCTCTCTCTCTCTCTCTCTCTCTCTCTCTCTCTCTCTCTCTCTCTCTCTCTCTCTCTCTCTCTCTCTCTCTCTCTCTCTCTCTCTCTCTCTCTCTCCTTCTCTCCCCCTCTTTCTCTCTCTCTCTATTTTTATTTCTCTCCTCTCTCTCTCCCCTCTCCGTCTTCCTCTCTTCTCCATGCCTTTCTCACAAATGACATCACAGATGCACCCTGTCGGCCGCCAGCCGCCAGCCGACCGACGGGTGGGCCGATTCCGGCCGAACCGGCGTACAGACGGCACACGGGCCGGCGTACAGGTGGCCGACGAGAGCCGCCGCGGCCCACGCCGCCGAGTGAGCGCCAATTTCACCCTACAGAAGCCAAATCACATTCGCGGCGACGGCGAGCCGGGCCAGATGGGCGGCTCGTTATCACGGCCGAGTACGATGGAGTCGGCGCCAGATGTCCCCGGCAGATGGGCGGAGCTCTCTGCAGTCGTGGAAGGGGAAACCTCCGGAAAGGAGGAATTGTCACGATTCAAATAGCAGGGTTTCTCGTCAGCCGTGGTTACGCGCACTTTTGGAGCTCACTGAGTGGTGTGCCCGTTACTTGGTCTTGAAGTTAGTCTGCGGGCTGGATCCCGCTAATACTGTCGGCATTGTCGACGCAGTCGGCGGCGAAAAGGTGCTTCCTTGCACGGTGCTCCGCGGTATTTGAGAAGATGCATATCCGAAGCCCGTGCTGTACTCAGGACCATGTCATATGCACCATGCGGGACGGCATGGGCAAATGCTTAATGAGCGCTGTCCGATTGTTCTTCTGGCGAACCATCTATGAACACTTATCCTGGGTGGCAAACCTGCGACTTCGCGTTTCACCGTAACCCAAAAGTGGTCAGAATAACTTTTGCTCTCTATGGAAGTCGGGCTTCCGCAACGACGATTGCGTCTCTGTGCGTCTCTGTATGCTTTCTTACTGCGAGCATTTTACGCAGCGCGGTCAACGAGGTCGTAGAGAGGTGATGTCTGTAACTTACATCTTCACTATGTTCGTCAAACGATATCACCTGCGACATGAAACACAGCCAGTCTTGGTTAAAGGAAATGCTTTATGTTTGAGGATGTTGAAGCAAACATCAGATGTGACGAAACAAGCTCACTTATGAGTCCTGGTAAACTTTTAAGTAGAAGAGACTGCTCTAGACAACACAATATCTTTGTTTAGTAAAGATACTCTTCAATGCGTCATTGCTTGATTGCGTCATCATAACTTGCGCAATTTTGATTAAGGGCAAATTTATGGCTGATATATCTGAAAATCGTGGTCACAAAGCCAAATACGAACGATTCGACCATTACACTTTTCTCAGCCTTGATTCCCGCAGGACTTATGAATCGGCAGGATTTGACTGACATCATTATGACGTCATGAATGCCAAGGTAACCTTGAGGGTAATAATAACCAAGGTAATAATCTCCCAGTTTTTGCCATGGCGTAGCTCGGACAAAATGAATTTAGGTCTTACGAAGGGCAGGGCTTTGAACTGCACCAACAGGTCTTCAAGATGGTTATTTTAGGTCACAACACCATGGAAATGTGGAACACTCACTTTGAACTCGGATAAATACATGGCACCATTAATTGGAACGGTGACGTTGCTTTTGACCGCCTCACGCTTTTCGAGACAAGATTATGGCAAAGTTTCAGCTTCGTCTGGAATCGCGTGGTGAAAGTGATTTAAAATAGGCATGTAGCTTCGTTCTTCTACCATTTTAAGGATTCAACGATTCGGGATTAACTCAGGCTTTCAAGTTGCAAAGTTTTCAGTGTTACGCGCACCTCAGGCAGCATAACAACAGTTGAACAATAAGCATGCATGGGGTGATCATATAAATTGCACAGGTATTTTCTACACCGCTGTTACAACAAACCAATTATCATCCCTCTGTTTACAGCTTACTTTTATAGACCCAATTGCAACACTTTGTTTTTGGTCTCAATCTCGCTCAACTATTAGTCATTGCGAATTGTGTATTATAAGTTATTGAGCAGAATTGGGTGTTATTGAGCATTGTCGATTCTTATTGCGTTGTTGATAACAATTGCTAATCTCATAACATAGTTGAATTGAAAAATGTGGTACAACGCCCAAAGTTTCACACAACGCTCGCAATGCACGAAAAATCGTAACTTAAATAGAGAAACATTTTACACGGGGGGCGCAGTGATCTAGATCAAAGGGCAACAGGTAAGATTGGAGTAGATTATGATTTCGCCAAATGGCTTGGCGTCCAAACCCTGTCACTGGACCCGGTGATGTATCCGGATGTTCACCGCCCCATACGGACGAAGCACATATGTTTGCCGTATAGAGCAGAGCACTTAGTACCACCACAATAGACCACACCTTCGTAATATAAAGTCGTGTTTGCCCCCATCGCAAGATAACACGCAACAGATGAGCAGATGAGCGAGGCAATACATTTTACATAGCTAAGGTCATGAGACACGCAAAGGTCCGAGAGGTTAAACTGGAAGGCTTCGGAGTACAGTAATCATCGAAGTTCCTCATGACTAGCCATGACACTGTCCCCCGCAACCAAAAATACGTGCCGCCGCCCACGGTCACCATAAAAGTGTGCCTTCAGTGCCCTACGGTAGAAGGGGCACGTGCCTCCAGTGCCCTCACCCCCTCCCCCCCCCCCCCTCTGGATCCATCACTGCAGGACTGCTATGAAGCTTAGATTAAAGCGATGTTTTTAATGATACCACAAATCTAGAACATAAATTGCCTTTCTTCAAAACAAAGTGGGCAAGCGCGTTGAGCAAAAAAGGAGAGGGGAAGTCATTGGGGCCTCGGCTCGGCCTCCTACATTCACTTACCAAAACTGACACCCCCGATTCTAATGTTCGGTATCCCCAAATCCTGAAAACGAGGATAAAAGGGATACAAGCCCTAAATATCAGGTTTTGTCGGATTCAAATTCTATATATAATTTCTGAAACAAATCTTAAAATGCAACCACAAGGGAGTGGGCAATCGGCTTAGTCGTTGCAGGATCTGGTTGGCTGTATCCATGTCCTCAGACTTTTTTCTGCAATGATTTCATACCTGCGGGGTTGTTGGCGTGTTGATAAATCAGATAACCTTTAAAGTAGAAGAGAGCATGAAGGGAAAAGGGCGCGGTACCATGCCCACCATTTTATTGACTCTCATACTTCATTAAAAATCAACACAAGTTGAACACCTATACACACTGGCATGAAGTCCTGTCACTTTTCATTAGGACAAGTTAGAAATGCGTCACTTGCAAAAGCTCTGACAATAATTGACCGGAAACCAACAAAATTCGTTTCAAAATTGAGAATTACAGCATGTTAAAGTTTAGGCGTTTTGACGCAAAGATGGGAGTCTCCTAAGATAGTGCTTGATCTCAACTTCCAATCCAAATCCAAATTCACCCACCACTCACTGAATAGAATTTGAATCCGACATTGCAACCAATCTCCAGCTTAGGTATCGATGTACGTCGATAAATAATGCGCTATGTGAGATGCACATATTGATAATGCGACGGTGTGGCGTAATCATGCACATCATCCTTCACAGAAATGGCGCGAGATATTTCGGCGTTCAAATATCTGAAATGCTGGGCACTTCGTTAAACCCTGAAAATAACAAAAGCAGGCAGCATGACATCGCGGGCCATGTTGCCACGTGTCCGTCGACGCGAAGATCGTGGGACGGCTTACCGCACGGGTGATGACATCCGGCTTGTACTGGAAGACGACCTGACCCATCTCGGGACTGACGGGCGTCGGGGTCAGCTCGTCCCCCGTCACCGTGTAGTACCGCTCCCGCTCTGACGGGTTCTCCAGCAGGTGCGGGAACGGTTCGCTGACCACCTGTGAGCGTGGGGCAAGTGAGATGAGGTGGCCCGGAGCCACACTCGTAAGCTGAACCACTGACGATCAATACTGATCCGACGACCTCCGCTTTACTATTCGCGGCTAAGAATTTGTTCTGATCAAGGCAGCAGAAAGCGCACATTTAACTTGGGCCGTAGACAATATTCAGATTGAGCGGCTCAGGCCGACGGTCATGCCTTCTAGAAGCTTACAGGTTTGCAGTCGCTGACTGCAGGAGCATGTACGTCTAAGCGACAAGAAGCGCGATGTTTTAGAAACTGTACGGTATAGATTGCTGGACATTTGCACCCAAGCTGAGTTATCCTGCAGGCTTTACCAGCTGATTTTGAGGAAAAAACACATCGGTTTTATTGAAATCCGTTTTTCTTTAAGAATGCAAAGCATTTTTTACAAGTAGAAGCCGGGTGCCAGGACTCATCTTAATACATATTATATTTTTATCCGATAAAGTCTCACGCTTATCACGCGATTTCTACGAAACCAACTCATACCGATAGATAATGATTTTGTGATGAAATATTAAATGGTGTCATTTTAAATTTCAAAACTGATGACATCCAGATGAGTATTCAGAAGACATCCAAAAGATGTCCAAGATGATGTCCAAGAAGAATCCTTATATGCCTGCAATGAGTGGCTGCGGATCGTATTTTCGGATGGGGCAAGCAACGTTTCAGGGTCCGCTCAAACGGAGTGGACCCCTCTGACAGAGGTGGTATCCCACCAGCGCAGTTAGCGGCGTGCGAAAAATATCTCAAAACGGAGGAATTTGGAGCAATCCGGTCGTGTGTGCGTGTGAAAGGCAGCCTTGAGTACGATTGTGCAGCCAGTCAAGAGGAGGTGGAAATGTGAGTTGACGAAGGCCCCCAAATTAAAAAAGCCATCTCCACAAAAGCGTTATTCACCGAATTTGGTTCACTTTTCTTCGTCTCCCTCTTTTTGCCCTCTTTTATGGAGCAAAGAACCATGAGACTTCCAGAACGTGCCGTAAAGGCCTGTGTAATGAGCAAAGTGGGTATGAAATGCCTGCATCGAATCAATTCCCGCGCGATTCGTTTTACAATGTGCGCTTGGTGTTTCTAAACCAATAACAGTCAGGGGCGATGACAAAATTGCTTTTGATCCTGCAAAGATGTTCAACAACACTGCGGGATAGACACCAGGCTAGGACAAAACGAGTTTAACATTTTGCTAACGCATGACAATTCGGTCTATCAGAATATATTTGTAACAACAATGCATGCAGCAGGTTGAATCTCTCTCTCCCTCCCTTTCAAAAGGAGCGATCGTCGGCACACCGTCACTCTCACACCCAACACCCAGTATAAGCTGCAGCCGGCCAAGGCCGCTCGGTTCGACAAAGACTGGAACAACAGGAATCGTTTTTGCTCGTGTCGGTTGCGAGCGCGCGTGCTCATAGTTTTTTTGCTAATCGATTCTCAACAACGATGGACCTTTGCAGTAAAATATCAGTTAGCCGGATCTATATCAATTTTTACCTCGTTTCGATCCACTGTAGCGAACAGCAAGGAGACACTCTTCCCAATCCGATGGGTAGAACTCTACGGGGCACATCACGGTTCCTGGTCTGGTATGAAACGCATATCCATCTCAGCCGCTGTACGTGCCGGCTGTGCAGGTAGGAGACCCCCGGCCGGTGCTAGGCGCCTGAATGACACAGGCCATTCAGGGCAGGACATCACTCTCGGAAAGGGTGGGATGGGAGGGCGGAATACGGGGTGTAGGGCGAGGGGCAGGATCCAGAGTGTGGGGTGGGAGGGCATGATTCAGAGTGTGGGGGATGGCAGGATCTAGGTTGTGGGGAAGGACGAAATCCAGGGTGTGTGGGGAGGGGAGCGAAGGATCCAGAGGCACTTGGGCACCAGAACTTAGTTCAGCACAAGAGGGCCCACTTTTTCCTCCCAAATTTTTAGAACACCTCAGTTTTAGGTCTTTTTCTTCTTAGATAGGCACATTGACTTTGATTATTCAGAAGAAGCGGAGCTTTTTGTGAAAAAACTAGTACACAGACCCAGTGGAATTTGGAAGCCTGCTACACTGTTTGATGAGCCGAAGTTGCACGACATTTTGGCTTAAGCTTAAGCTTTTCAGCATCGGAGGAATCACCTGATACGTGCTTACACAAATTCGTCATGGCTGAATAACTGCCGGTGCCATCCAGTTTTGTCAGCCCCGTCATACAAGAGCCTAATCCGTCTTCCGTGGCTCATTTTGACGCCCCGGAGGCGCGCATTGTCTGCTTGGTTTCAATGTCTGTCGCCGTTTGAATGCTAGCCCACACATGTTTCCAAGCTTTACCCATGTGTTTAATCGACGTTATCACATCCAAAATGGTACAGAGGTGCATTTCTGCTTTGGCGCCACTTTGTAGAGTTAAACACCTATTGCGCCGCGTTTGCACCTCCTCGAGCACCAAACTATTGAGACTGGAGTTTGATTGTCTGCGGATATAATTAAACTTTCCAATGGCGGGTGCAGCAAATCACCCAAATTTCCGCTCCTTAGGTGTGCCGGAATTTACGTAAAGATGTGCTTATCAGGAGCACAGTTTTAAAGAAGGAAACTGCATCCAAACTATACAGACTGCAATCGTGTTAGACTGAGAGAGTTCCTTTGTGGCCAGAGTGGCTCATCACTGGCTATATTGACCCCTGAGAGGCAGGAGGGGCACTGAAAAGAGAGCTTTGGGCGTTTACTTCAACCACTGGACGTCCAGAGGGCCTCAAAATGGTCGGCGCTACCCACGAACAGCCGGAAGGATCCGCGAGCAGCCAGAAGGGCTCTTGGGCGGTAGGAATGGCCAGAAACTCCCTGAACAGCTAGTCAGACTCCGAGTGTCTGGAGCGTCGTGGAGGCACAGCTGGATGACGTTGGCGATCAAACGGGCTGATGGATTGGCGGTGAATCCTGAGCAGCCAGATGAGCACATTGGTTGTCAGAAGAGCCCCTGGTCAATCAAGCGTGCCCACTCTTCACCGGGCGTGACCTGGGAGACCAGTGGAGACCCTGAAGAGTCATGGGAAACGCCGCCAGCCAGGAGCTTCTCAATGGCTTGAGGTGTCCTCCGTGGACAGAAGAGGCCTAGGCAGCTAAAACGGCCCATGAGCGGTCACGTGTACACAGAGGTGCCTGAGCGGTCAATGCAACCCCGGAGCGGCCAGAGAGTTCTGCGTAGTTCTCCGCGTAGTTCAAAGGCACCCTCAGTGTCCGCAGAAACTTTGAAACGTCACAGGAGCCCGAGTATCTATGCGGCCTCGTCAGCAGCGGGAGTACCCTGGCAGTCAGGAACGATCCACTGGCACTGAACCTGGTACTGAACGATCCGAGGAGGCCCACATTTTAGACAGTTGAGACTTTTTGGGGAGCCAAAAGGATGTTATGGCACTGTCTAAATTTCTGATTGGCCTAAAGTTTAGCTTATTTTTTTTACTCTTCTTGGCTCTTTTTTTACTCTTCTCGTTCATGATGTCATATATTTGCACTGTGCGAGCCAAAAAGAGTCCTCCCATGAGGCCACCGGACTCTCCCTCCCCCCGCCCCGCTACAAGGCAGACTCCAACGGAGTCGTCAGCCAAGAGCAGAGGACACACTACCTATCTCGATTAGGGGCTGAAAGGCCTTTCCGTCCAAATTGGGCTCCCGCTGGCCTGGGTTGTGAAACTGATGCTTTTCATGTGTGTTATTACCTGGCACATACCACGCTGCCCAAAGCATTGTAATGAATCATGCTAAAACCACACTAGGGTGCCGGGGGTCTTGGTATCGTTAGACATAATGGCTATTATGCATTTTTTATTGCGTTCTCTGCTGACAATTTCTACAAAAAAGCTACCGGTAGCATGAACAGCTTCTTGTTGATCAGTTCCCAGTAGCATCGGATCTATCCAAAGTTATTATCTGTGACGCCAGTCCCGAGCGATCAGTTGTCAGTGACACAGCCATCAGGCCTAGCCTTTTCGTGACACCGGATCTCTCAGACTTTTCATGACACCGGACCTCTCGGCTCGAGCCCTTATGTGATGCGACACTTTCCTGACACTTGGTTGTTCGTGACACCAGATCTCTCGGCTCAACCCCGTGTGTGATGCCACACCTACCTGACACTCGGTTGGCCAGCGGGCCGGCAGGTACTTCAGCACCTCCCGACACGAGCCCAGCAGGCTGGACGGGTCGCGTGACCTCAGCCGCGACCCCGCCTGACCGCCGCGTGACATCAACCCGTCCGGCGTGGGGCACAGCGCCGTGTCCATCTCGCCGTCTGAAAACCAATATGTGACGTCACACCGCCCTGTGGGGAAACGGTATGGTGCTCGGCCTTCTGAAAACGCGAGATATATCTGTAACCGGCGTGCCGGTAGAGGCGCCGGCAGGCAGTGAGAGAGCAAAGAGAGCACATCTCCCTCCGCTTAGGTCCCGAGGGGCCGGAGACAGACGTTTAAGGGCCCGATCTGAGAGCCCGAACAGCCCTATGGGCTGTACGGAGGTCGCACTGGAGGCCCAGGCCAACAGGGCTGGTCCCTCAAATGCCAGTCAGAGGCCCCTTTGCGCCGCTTGGGGCCTTCTGAGTCTACGAGGACCTCTATGTCGGTTAGGCACCACCAGTACCGAACAGCCGGCTCAGTGTCGGTCTGGACGTCAGGGCCCATTTTCGTGTAGAGAAAAAGCACGGGCCCATAATTTTAATTGTTCGGGCCTCTAAGAAAATAAGGGTCCCCTGTATCGGTCAGGTGTCCACAGTACCAAGCAGGGGGTCTTGCATTAACAAGGGACCAAGTTGGCTAGGGGCAGTGTTCGAGAGGCCCGAAGAGAAGCCCAATCGTCCCTTTGGTACTGATGATTAAGGGCGTGATTTGAGTCTGAAGAGTCTGAAGAGGGTCCCAATAGTCTTCGGTACTGATGATCAAAGGCGCGATCGAAGGCTAACGGGCCCGAAGGGCACGCACGAAAGTCTGTCTGTGCACCGCATTAATGGCCCCGGCCCGTAGGGCCACGACCTTAGATATCAGTCAGAGGGCCTCTTGCACCGGATGAGACCACTAGGACATTACGGCCGTCTCTATTTTGGTCGGAGACTACCAACACTGAACAGTTGACTCGGAATCGGTCTGAGCCCTGGGAGCCCATTTTCCGGGCAGGACATGGCCGGGGCACAACATTTACATTGGTCGGGGTCCCTTACGCAATGAGGGGCCCTTTGTCGTTCAGGGTAAGTGACTCTGAGTCGGAAGGGGTCTCAAGAGGCCCAAAGAAGGGTCCGAAGGCCCCTCTAGACCAAAGATCAAGGGTCAAATCGAAAATTTGAATGCCCCGAAGGCTGTAGGTCACATTAACGGCTCCCACCCGTAGAGCCAGATCTCAACTATCAGTCAGAGGGCCTCTTACGCCGACATGAAACCCATGGGACAAAACGGACCTCTTTTTTGGCCGGAGACCAGTTACGCCGAACGGTCTGCTCCGTGACGGTCTGAGTCCTGGGGCCCATTTCCTAAGCAGGGACGAGATCGGGGCCCTCGATTTGCATTGGTCGGGACCCTGCAACAGTTTGGATCCCTGCCAGTTAACGGCCCAAAAGTGCCCAACGCTTACATTGAAATGCTGATTGATTTAAGCGTGTCCGGTGGAAAATACTCTACCAGCGTGGTGCAAGCGCCCTACAGGACCTATGGACTGCTGCCAGTTCTGCGCTGCGCTGAACTCCACCACTCGAGCTCGCTCTATGACAGCGCGTTTGCGTACGTGCGATTCGAATACTGAGCAGTGCTGGTAAGGACCTCGTGCTTTCAAAGGTACCCGGGAAATGAAAGACTCCTCAAGCTGGAGAAGAGGGACTGACAGCCATGTTTTGGCCCCGGTTTGTTTTATTTGCTTTTTTTATTTCAAAGTGTGATAAACGGTACGATTACATCAACACAAGCAAAGCATTCGTATAACAATCACAAGACTTATCTCTGGGCACGTCCCCCAAAGGAAGAAGCAAAACAGAAAATAGCCGCCAGAGATGACATTTTAATAACAAGCCTCCGCCACAGCACCAGCCGTCGCCGGCGCCACCGCCTTCGCCTTATGCCTCGGTTTTCACAATTTAATGACATGGTTCTGGAAACACGCCGCGGGCATCTGACCGTTCTGTGTTGACGTTTACCCGGCACATTAACACGCGTCCGGGTGGCCGGCTAGATACCCTTCGCTCGGGTGGGGGGAGGGGGGCAATTTGATCCCCTGAGATCTCGGGAACTAAGGAAGCTAGATACACCAAATTTACAAGGTGTGTTGACCTGTACGTGAACTCACTTAGATCAAAGTTCCAGGTTCCCAGGTTTTTACCTTCGGGTCAAAAAAGGGCGAGCAAGGTCAAGTTCAAGGTTCGTTTCCAAGGTGCCCCCAGAACCTAAATAACCGTTTCTAAGCAAAAGGTTACCTGCTCATGTAAGGTCAGTGACCATTTTTGACCTTTTGAATGTCAAGATGACCAAAATCATACAAGATTGTTTTGAGTTTTGCATTTGACTAAGCGACAGAGATTACGCCAAGCAGTATGTTTCTAAAATAAAATGTTGATCTGCGTCATTGTAGGTCAGTGACCTATTCTGATCTCTAAGAAGTCCATGGATGATGTATGATGCGATTCCTGCTATCAATAAATTCGAAATGAGCACCAGAAACTATCCCATACAGCAAGCCCTAGAGTAACAAAACAGGTTGGTTTTGACCTTGGTGTGACCTGCATACCTGACCTCAGATCAATGTAATATGCTCATTCAACTGTTGTGTTGCCTAAGAAAGCATCTCAGAGATGTCCGTTGTTGGATCAGATTGAAGGATTCCCTAGAAATTGCCTTCGCTGAAAGCATGGCCTGACTTTGACCTGCCACAGGTCAGCGACCTTACAAGGAGCATCTCAATTTGTGATGTCAAACGATCCGCTATTTGTCTACAATTATGCAAAATTTAGCGCGACTGCGCCACGCCGTTCGGAAACCATTTTGGAAAAACCTTCAGGGGGTCAATTTGACCCCCACCCGAGCGCGTTAATGCGTGTGTGATGTCAGTGCTCGAAAATGGAATAAAACGAGGACCTAATACGCGTGTGACATGCTAGAAGACATTGCATCTGAGGTGCCGAAAAGACGGAGGGAGGAGAATGAAATTATTGTCTTCAGACTTGTGATCACAGACACAGTGAGGAACGGGATATTTTTTTAATCTGGAAGACCTGTGCGTTGGAGGGAAATTACGGTCCATATTTAGGTGCCGCAAATGTTTCCGAATTTTTGCCGGTATGAGGAGCGTGGAGAATGTCTGTCAGTACCAATCAAATCTGCTTCAGATTCTCTGATTGTTTTGTGTGATGTGTGTGTGCGAAATGCTTCAGGTTGTTGTTTACTGGTGTTTTAAGGCACGTCGACTACAATGGTCATGGTGCGCCTTTGTTCCATATGCGCTGGTGTTTGGCATAAATGATCTTTGAAAAGATATTTTCTTCTCGAGTGTGCAGGGAGTAATTTTATAATGTTGAGCAGGAGGCTCATTGGAATTCTCCTAGCATGAGCGGCTACTTTAAATCGGAATTCTGAGCTTTTCAGAAATATTTCGAGAAAAAATGGCATTGCTGATGAAATCGTACACATCTGATTTAACAAAAAGTGACATGCAAAAAAAAGTGGCATGCTCCTTTTCAGGGCGCTACTATACTTGGGTTTTGTAACGCTTCTCTTCCGGTTTCCTGTATCGAGGGGAAAGGGCGACAATGCCAAGAGACCCGCAGCGCCCTAGCCCCTTTCTCTCCCCTTAGGCGCGCCAATGAACACAAATCACATTCAAAGGTGCCGCCGTCAAAATACCCCAGCGAGATGGGTTGCCAAACTTATATACCCGTCTGTACTAGTTCCAAAAGAATATCCGCTGCTGAGGCGGCATGAACGGCGTGGCAGAGTCGCATAGAAACTCCGATACGTAACATAAAAAACACGCCCTGCTGACACCAGTTACCTTCAGCCGGTACTCTCTGTTCACACAGAACAGTCCAAAGTGGCCGAGTAGACGAGGCGTTATTTAATACTGAGCGTTATCGGGCGAACGCAATATGACCAACGTAGCCGGCGCGCTCCACAACACTGATTTCCTGTATCGGGAGAGCGCAAAATCGCCCAAGTAGCCGACGCGCACCGTCATACTAATCATCATGTGTTCACACGGCCGAACAGCTCCAGTGGAAATCTGCTGTTGCACAAAGCCGGACCAGTCCATGAAGGCTTGGTTTACCGACGCGGGCCATCCACCAGCCTAATGTTCGATTTCTTATTAGTCAATGCTCGGATAGCACGGAACGATCTCCATTGGAAATGCAAGACGATGTGACGTCGGTGGCATATTATTTTTATCTTTTCATCCGATTCCATATCCCTGATACAACGGTGCATTAGTTATATTCATATGAAATCCCAACAGAATACCTTAACGTTTCGCCAGGTCAGGAAATGGAGAGCGAGAGATCACATCGTTTACGAAGTAGTTATCTATTCGGCAATTTTAACACTAGCGCCACCTGGAGAGCACGTCGCTGAATAGCATTACACGTGACACGGGCAACACGCGTTCTGCGCGAATGCCGCCACAGGGACGGCCGAGAACGTCCGTTAAGCACGGCTCTCGTCCTGACTACGCCTGCTCCGGACGTTCGTCATGTACTCACGTGACCCCCTGCGGGCACGCGCATGCCAGGAGAGCGGCGGCGGACCCATGCCCTGCCGCGCCCCACGCTCGGGGACAACTGGCGGCGGCGCCGCGGTGGACGGTGCGCATCGACCTGGCCAACGACAGCACCGACGGGGCCAACACCGCCGCGGAGTCAGGTCAACGGACCCCATCACAGGGCGCGCTGCTCCCCGGTACCGGAGGCTCGTCGGAGCCGCCGGAGGGCCGCGCCACCGGGCCGGCGTCCGTCCTCCAAAACTGACTTCGGCGCGGAACTCAAGCCGCGGTGAGGAACAAGCCGAGGGAATGGTGCCATGACAGATTCCAGCCCGAGGCCACCGGCCACAAACATTTGGTCGGATCGTCGGGGTGCGGGACGTGGAAGAAACCATAATTTTGGTGGACGCACCTGCAGGCGCAAGGACGGCAAACACGAGCGGAGATGTGGAAATACCCATACCAACACCTTGCATTTAGAAACAATGATTTTCCTTGCCGGTGTTTGAAAATGTCTCCTTTTCCAACTGACTTCTCGCAGGCTGCTGGTGATGACCACCGCACCGCACCTGGTGATGGATCGGGACCCAAATATATGCTTACGTAGAAAATAAATGCGCGATGAATCTAGTTTTCCAGAGAAAACGAGCAGCAGCATACAACAGAAGGAGGCTTTGAGAACAAAGAAAAGGTTTTGCAAATTATGATATCACAGCTCCACAATCGATCTCCTTTGCTGTCCATTTGCTGATCAGTCGGTTTTGGGCTAAAACACTGTTCATATCACATAAGTTCTGTTGGCATCGTAAACACGCCAACGGTGTTCTATACGATGGCCACACGCAGTCACATGTGCAAGAGAACCACCGAAGACCTGCAATCATTACGGAACGATCGATGAGTGAATATTAAATAAGCGCTAACCACCCGGTACGCGGTGAAATCTGTGTGAAGTGGCATGCTATTTTGATGATACCATGCCAATGGTAAGGAAATGATAAAAATCAGCGGTTTGTATCGCCGGTTTCTCCATGCACATCACCATACACACTTATCGAACGCACCGCCACCATCGAAGACAGTGCATGCCCGCAACACATTTGTTGTTTATTCGTATTTCGTCATATTCTGGGAGAAACGTTGCTCAAACCGCAAGCTCGCTAGTTTCAACTTGTATTTACAACATTCTGGTTCTGAGCACCGATCAGAGCACTTCGCATCACAAATCAAACATTCGGTACAGAACATTACACATTGCACTTACCAACTACAAATGCACTCCTAGCGTTTGGCTGAACAGCCATCCAAAAAATCCATCTCCAATCCGGCAGAAGGCGTTCCACCATTTCGGACCATCACCTTCGCACAGCGACATCTAGTAACAATCCAACAGCGGCGCCGGGGCCACGACGTCGGGAAGTCTACTCCGGCTTCTCGTAGAGATCAGGCTGCGCTATCCTGCTCTCCCTGTCTTTGTTCCGGACGAACTCCTTCAGCATCTTCATGATCTCGCTGTCGAACTCCTTGGGTGTTTCCCGCACGCCTGAGAAAGTCGCCCACGCGCGCTCGTGAGCAGGGAGGGTCCCGCTGGCCCGGCACCAGACCGTGCATCATTGATGAGCCTGTAGTCACAATGGCTTCATCGATCCACCGCTGCGTCAGGAGTTCGCACGCGCCTGGCACAGAGGCGCTTTCCGAAGACGCCACGAGCCGCGAGCAGCCGCGCTTGACAGACGTACATGGCATGCGGCGCACACAAGACGGCACGGTGTAAGCCCGATGCTAGCGCTACAGGGTGTGTTCATTGCCAACTGCTTTCCGAACATGCACCGCTGGTAGCGTTAGTGACCAACTCATTCCTCGGACCAAATCATTTCAAATCATCATCGGACGCAATCGGACCAAATCATTACAAATCGGACATCCCTACAGAGCTGTAACTTGAGACGAGAAGGCGGGATGAATTCATTGCGGGACTTCATAGTCGCCAGCCCAGGGTGAGCATCACCGCCACCCGGCAACTAAGGCCCATTTTCACCATTAATCCGTACGGGCCGGTGACCATCGCGACCGAAGGGGCTCTGGCAACTATCGACACAAAACAATCCGTGCTTTCTGTGATGATAACATGAAACGGTGTCATTCAGTGAAAATGTGATAACATGAACAATCTCCGGCCGAAATAAAATTGTAAATGGGTCGTGGCGTTGCGTGGGAAGGCTTTCGAGAGGCGCTGAAAACAAACTAAGATCTACGTTTTTGGGAGCGGAAGTAGTGAGAGTGGGGCTGAGACAAAAAACGGGCTGGGAATCCCTCACCGGAAACACTAGTTCCACTGAGTGCACACACCACAACCCGAGTCTTATCCACTAAAATATATGGCGCGAGTTGCAGAGAAATAGTCAGATAAGAGTCCGATGATTTCCGGCTCGCTCAAAGACTTGGTCCTTTTCAACACGAGCTCCCTGTGTCGTCCTGCATAATATGTGACGAAGATGACAGCCTTTGGATCCGTTCCACTACTTGTCCAATCATAACGTAAAAGTGTCCTAATGCAAACTAATAGGAGGCACTTTTGTCGTATTAAGACGACAAAAAGGAGGCGAGGCGGCGAACCCTTGCTGCCCACCTGTGGCCCAGTAGTAGATATCCCAGTCGTTTGAGGGCTGGTTGATGAGCTTGTCGTAGTCATCCAGCTGCGGCCCGGTCATGCCGGCCAGGTAGCGGCTGGCGAAGGTGCTCAGCACGAGGCCGTTCTCCAGCATGCCCCGCTTCCGCGACTGGTAGAGCAGCCTGCCAGCGCACACGCACAGCACGTACAGACAGGGCAGATGGTGCAGCCGGTACAGGCTCAGACATTCGTGCAGGCAGAGCTGGTACGGTACAGCGCTTAAACACGACCGCTGGTGGCGCAGCCTGCCCGGACGCGGACACTGGTACGGTAGCCTGCCCGGACGCGGCCACTGGTAGGGTAGCCTGCCCGGACGCGGCCACTGGTAGGGTAGCCTGCCCGGACGCGGCCACTGGTAGGGTAGCCTGCCCGGACGCGGCCACTGGTAGGGTAGCCTGCCCGGACGCGGCCACTGGTACGGTAGCCTGCCCAGACGCGGCCACTGGTAGGGTAGCCTGCCCGGACGCGGCCACTGGTAGGGTGGCCTGCCCGGTCACGCCGATGTGCAGTGCAAGGCATCGACAGTGTCTGCGCAGATACGCACCGAATGACAGCATAAACCATTCAGCCAAACTGCATTTTCTTTTATTGATTTTGCATGCGCGTACTATATACGGTAATTGGTGTCGCAGTCCCGCAAGTACATTGTGGCCAGGGGCGCATTAACCTCTGTCCAGCAACCACGTTTGAACTCATCTGGGCTCAGGGTAAATGGGGATGACTCGACCCACTCAGCTGCTACGCAGTTACTTGGAATATGCTTCTATGAGCCCCGTTCACCCGAATGTCGGGGATAATGTATTTAAGACATTGCATAACAGCATGATTAAAAACCATCACAGAACAGTCAGACCCCACGGAAACAACAAACACAAAACAGACCAAGAAACCCACGCTGATGAGAATGCTGGCTAAGTCTACCTTTTTTGTTGTTGTTTATTGGTGTGGTTCGGGCGCGTCGACTGCAATGCTCATTTTGCGTAGCCTCAGAATGGCATTATTTGAAAGACATGGTTTGCAACGGCAAACCAGGGCTTGCCATCATTATTCGGGAGACGTGGCCACCAACTCTGACTTTTCCTTGATCATCTTTGTTTTTATTTTCGAACATCAAACTATCTAAACTAAGCAGATAATCTTTGGAAACATGTGCATATACATCCCATCAGTACGCTGGAAGACTGCTTTCCATGAGCTTGGCTGACAGAGGCACACTGGTGGACTGTGCTTACATAGTTATGTTTGTAAATAACAACATAAGAATTTAAATGCAGACGTGTTAAAATGAGCAACAAATCTAGTATCATTATCTGGTTTCTCTGGTGAAGAGCTGTATGCTCAATTCTTCCCAGGTGTACACATGTGTAAGAGCACATTTTGGTCACTGCTATTCTTCATTTCAATTCAATCAAGCACAATGCCACACTGGGCACCAGAGATGGATCTGTGAGGAAAAAACAATATTGCGCACATCTCGTGGGTCAGGCAGAAGGGGGGGGGGCAGTGTTTACCTAATGCCAAATTGCTTCGAAAGTGAAAATCGATGAAATCAGTTGCTTCACAGCATTTATCACTGTTTGCTGTGAACCAGGCGGAGGCTTAAGACATTTACATTAAGCACTAAAAGAAACACACAGAGATCTAGCACAAGACATCACATAATTTTGCTCCTGTGCATACATTCAGGCAGGTCAGGGTGGGGCGAGGCAGGGCAGAGCACATTGGCCATTGTAGTCGAAGATTTACTTATGATTGAAGAAGTCCTCCTGAACCTGCGGCTACGTCCGTCAACACCGGAGATTCTACCGTGTGAGCGTCAACCGGATCCCATTTCCCTTGACCGTCTCACATACAGGTCTTCATCATTTAAAGATTAGATGCACTGGGTGGACATGGTGCTTCTGAAGTTGCATATGTTCACCACAGCATGCCTGCTCTCACAGATGCACAACGCTTTGAGGTTCTCTGTCACCCACCTGGAGCGCTTGGTCTCCATGTGCTCGTCCGCCCTGGGCCGGTACTCTGGGATCCATGGCTCCTTGATGCCTTCTGGCTCGTACAGCCCCGAGTCGGAAGCAAACGTCCGGCTCAGTGGTGGGAGGGTCCGATGTGCCCGCACCAGCAGCCGGCTGCACCCCTGCACCAGTGACATGGTCCACCTGGAAATGTAATGGTGTGACTGCTGCACTGCTTACTGTGCACTCTGATCACAGACATTCATCCAATCATAAGGCTCAGAACTGATCTATATAGGATAATAACCTATGGCACTGATTGCCAACCACAGTAAAAATCATCACTGCTTTTCAACCTCACTGATGTTGAACAGGTTGTGAGCACTATTTCACACCTTTAAGTACTTTGCACACATCTAAAACGAAGGGTGGTCACACCACAGGTTTATGTATTTACCAAATAACAGCAGGCTTGCAAGCCATTACAATTTTGGAAATGTATTAGGCCTAGGCACCTTCTACAAACCAGACAGCACACCAGGCCAGCTTGTGTCCCAGTGCCTCACAACAGTTATCTGATGCCATGTGATCTGTGATAACCTTGGCTTGCACAAAGTGTTGCCTTATCAGGGTGGAGAAGAAAAGGTGTTACCTGCATATGTCACATGAAAACACAGACCTAGAGAAATGTGTCTAACCACACACCTGACATCACTTGTCCTCTCTCAAAATGCTTACTTTCTTGGAATAGTAATGCCTAGTTCCCACATTGTCTGGGACAGTTGCTTCCATCACACTGCACGCTCACCTCAAACCCATCTAGCAGGTTGGGAGAAGTGTGTTGGGGGCAGGGGGTTCAAGAACACAGCCCTAAAACCCTGTCACTAAGAACCAGGGGACAATTTCCCAAACACAATATCAATGGTATCATAATAAGTTATTTGTCCATGATTAGGCTGCTCAGATACATAAAAATATGGTGGCAAACATGACACAGTCAGGTATGGCACATTAGGGGGAAGGACAGCTGCCTGCTGACCTCCCCTCCCCACACAGACACACAGTGTGAGTCACATTTAACATGAACACTACACACGTGTATGAGAAGGAACAATAGAAAATCCTGCATGATCTTGCATTCCCAAGATTTTCTCATACACCATGCGCATGTACAAGCGGCCCAGCTTGACGATACAAAAGCAGAGCGTCAGTAAGCATGCTCATTAAAATTAAACTTCTGGAGTTCACACAGCTCCTCCATACCATACATTTTATCTACAGGTTGCATGTTCAGAGTTCCCACTACTGCTTTGCTTATTCTGCAATTGCAGTGATGGACAATCCCAGCTGCATGACACATGAAGCCAGCAGGATGTTATGAATAAGGGCTATTACATAAGGCTAAGGAGTCTTACATTTGATTCATGCTGTCAAAGAAGCTACAAAATATGTCCAAGAATGTTATGAGTGATCATCTAACAATGCTGGAAAGTTATGCATGCTTGCAGTGATACCCATGCAATCACAATCTGATACATTTTAGTGTTTTTAGTATGGTGAGCTAAATGCTTAATTTACCTTCACCTTGGCTGTGATTACAGTGAGGCAACTGTAGAGGTTAAGTGTGGTAAATGTGCAAGGGTGGATGATGGAGTACAAAAGCAAAGGAGAAACATATGTATAAAGGCTGAAGCATGCTGAGGTCAGAGTATGATATTTCATGGCCTTTAGATTGACTCAGTGATATCATTTGATGTGAAATGTTCCAGGCACATTCCAACGGCTGTATCACACGATTCTAAATCCTCGCAGTAATCGCAGCTTGAAGTCGTTAAATGGCACTAGTTCGGCACGTCTTTTTCGTGTTTAATATCCAAAATGGTGGAAAAAACACTACTATCTACCTGAGAACACCATAAGTATATTCCCGTAACTGTGAAAATATTGTCATTCCGCCACTTCCAAACTCGCTTTGCGTGTTTTTCTCTGGGTCCTGACCCTACAAAACTCTACACAAACCATCAAAAGAGCAAATAAACCGAAACACACTTATCTCACCCGAAGAAAGCGACGGCACCTCGGCCCTGCTTCTCACATTATGTAAGTTATGCGCCAGTCCAATCGGGGACGGTGTCCAAACCTAGTATATAATATGGCAGCAACAGCGCACATTTCACGACTAGCTGTAGTATTCCATGTTAAAATGCTCTTCTGCAGGCCCGCGGCCTTAAAAATCTTGAACATATATATATATATATATATATATATATATATATATATATATATATATGTATATAAATTAGGTATACATGTATAAATTATAAATATAAATTAGGTACATATATATAAAATTAAAATATATATAAAATTATATATATATATAAATTAGGTATAAATATATAAATTATAAATATAACTTAGGTATATGTAAAAAATTAAAATATACATAAAATTATATATATATATAAATTAGGTATATATATATATATATATATATATATATATATATATATATATATATATATATATATATATATATATATATATACCTAATATGCGTATGTCTGTATATATGCATATTATGCATAGCCTGAAGATGCAGTTGCTGTACTGTGAAATATGCCGTGAATTATTATAAGAAATACACCAAATTTTTGTATCTACAGAATATACTTGACAGGTGTTATGTAGCCGTCGGGCTACACGCAACAGCCTAACGTGATCGCACTTAATCGTCACAAACAGACCAAAGATGCCGTTAGCACAGCACTGCGAGCTTTTGGCACAGCATACTCAATCTGGTGTTAATCCAGATTCTGGTATATTTATAGTATGTGTCGACACCTACTAGTCATAACTTTCGAGTACCCAACGTTCAATTACCTGAATCAGGGACTACCTGCATAATATATGGACCATCAGCAGCAGGTTCTAAACTTAACCGCCAGGCTCGCTAACGCGGTAAGGGATGCAACTTCGATGGATGCGATCTTGCTCTACTCTGCATTAAACGGTGCATTTTTGCTATTTTATTCGTTTTCATATGCATCCATATATCTGCCAGGCATTGAATTTTCGATACATTAGACGATAGACATATAACAAGATTCTTAGATCCAACATAAATATACCTGAGCGCAGTTAATCTATCCGTGGATGATCAATGAAACAACTCACTCAGTGCACCAGCCGCGTGCGGCTGTGTATTCCAGACTCCCGTACAACCCACAGATCTGAGCTGAGTACCCGACCCTGGTTGTAATTAAGTACTCCGCCGCGTAAGTGGCGACACGTCTTGGTTGCGACTGCTAACAGTCAACCTATATACATATCAACTCATCCCCCGTAAGATTAACGACTCCGAGAATAACACACAACTGGCAGCGCGTCCGACCATCCGACATGGTGATATAACATTACTGATAACCAGCGGGTACCACACACTCGCGACCCGACCGGCGCAGGGCCGCAAAGGGAGAGCAATGTCGCACTTCTCTGTCAGGAGAGCCGGGGCTCGCCCGCTCCGCTGTGGCCGCCGCCGGCGACACAGTACACTCCCGAACGGGACCTGACACCCCACTATCGGCCGACGGGCTGTCCAGCGATCGAGCCCGCAGGTGATCAACGTGTCGCCGGAAGCAGCGGCCGTCCGGCAGCCGGACGTCACGCTGACGGCCCGATACCCCCGCCACCACCGCTGGCTGTCATGGCCGCTGATTGACCGCAGACACGTACACCGGGTCGCCAGTCTCGAACTGTTGCACCGCGGTCGAGTGCCGCCAGTATTTGACGCTCTCGTTTGGTGCGGACACGTTCGAGCAGGGCGGAGTCTGGCGGCAGCCGGGACAGGTGAATGGTCAGCGGGCGGCCGCGGAGCAGCTCCGCGGGCGACACGCCAGTAGTCGAGTGAGGAGTGGTCCGATACTGAAACAGGACCCGACTCAGGCGTGTCTGCAGCGACCCAGCATTCTGCTTCTTCAGACCGGTTTTGATCACTTCGACTGCACTTTCGCCCTAACCATTGGACTTCGGGTGCTGAAGTGGGGAGAACACATGTTGCACGCCATTATCGGTGAGAAAGCGACGGAGCTTATCACCGGTGAACACTGCCGCGTTATCGCCCACCACCACACGTGGCACACCATGCCCTGAGAAGGCTATCCGCAACCGTTCGATCGTCGCCTCTGCTGTAGACGCCGTCGTGGGATAAGCCGATATCCACTTTGAGTAGGCGTCCGCGATGACCAGAATCATCGCCCCATCGGCCGGCCCCGCATAGTCCATGTGCAGACGGTCCCACGGTGCCACCGGGTACGGCCATGGGCTCTCCGCCACCGGGGAGGCCTGGGGCCGGTTCAGCTGACAGGCATGACAGCTCCTCACGGTCGACTCGATGGCTGCGTCCATGCCGGGCCACCACACGTGCGTGCGTGCCTTTGACTTCATTGCCACGACGCCTGGGTGTCCCTGGTGCAGGAGCGAGAGCATCGCCTTCCGCAGAGCAGAGGGCACCACGATGCGGTTTCCCCAGAGAAGGATGCCATTCTGAACGCTGAGTTCGAGACGGCGCTGGTAGCATGGCTCCATTCCATCAGCTGCCGGCACCGTCCAGCAGCCGTCCATGGCTGCTTGATAAGCACGTGACAAAACTGGATCACGGCTCGTGCACCGGCGGATCTGATCGACACGAATCAGCTAGTCCATCGACTCCAGAAGACAGACGACGTCTCCGGGATCCGGAACGCTGGCCGGGCGGACAGCCAGTAGCAGGCGGCTCAGTCGATCGCCGTTTGCCTGCCGAGCTGAGGGGGCGTACACCAGCTTATACTGGCACACCTGCAGTGCGAGGCGCCACCTGGCTACTCTGGTCGACACCATGAGCGATAGCGGCTTGTCACTGCTTAGGAGGCCCAGGAGAGGCTTATGATCCGTTTGTATGATGAATTGCCGGCCACACACGAACTGGCTTATCTGTTTCACTCTGAAGACCACCGCCAGCCCTTCTTTATCCAACTGGCTGTAGTTGACCCCCGCGGCCGCCAGGCTCCGCGATGCGTACCTCACCGGGCGTTCCATTCCCGAACCGTCGATCACTGACAGTACAGCTCCGAGCCCGCAGGGGGTAGCGTCCACGGACAGTACGAGCGGCAGGTTCACGTCGTAGTGTGCGAGGCACGGCGCTTGCACCAACAGTTGTTTGGTGCGCTCGAATGCCGCGCTTTTCGCCTGCCCCCAGCTCCACCGCTGACCTGCCTTCAGCAGCCGATAGAGCGGCGCCGCCACGGTGGCCAGACTGTTCATGAACTTGGAGTAGTACATGAGCAGTCCGAGATATGCCTTCAGCTGCTTGGCGTCAGCAGGCTGTAGCGCCTCCACGATTGCCCGCACTTTTGCAGCTGTGGGATGGATGCCGTTGCAGTCGACCCTGTAGCCCAAGTATTCTACTTGTTTAGACATCCACTCACACTTGCTCGGGTTCAGCCGCAGACCAGCATCTAAGAGACGCTTCAGCACCGCCTCGACATTGTGGCAGTGCTCTTCATCGTTCCGGCCCGTGATGCACACGTCATCCAGGAAGACGGCAACGTATGACAGGCCGGCCAGCAGCTGCTTCATCATGCGCTGGAACGCCGCCGGAGCTGACGAGATGCCGCACACGAACCGAGTGGCGGCCATGAGGCCCCGATGGGTGTTTATCATGGTGCAGCGCTGGCTTGCCTCATCTAGAGGCACCAGCAGATATGTCTCTTTCAGGTCCAGTCTGGTAAACTTCTGACCTGCCGCCAGTTTTGTGAGGAGCTCATCGATTCTCGGTTGTGGGTATTGCCCCACTCGGGAGGTTTTGCTAACCGCCAGGTCGTAGCTCCCACACATTCTTACTGAGCTTTTGTCGCTTTTCAGAACGCTGACCACGGGCGCCGCCCAATCCGAGGTCTTCACTCGTCGTAGAATGCCCCGCTCGACTTGCTTATCCAGTTCCGCATTTACGAGCGGCAGCAGAGCCAGGGGCACGGGCCGAGGCTTGTAAAACTTCGGTGTGACCGGTGGGTCAATGTCCAGACTGACCGTTTGCGTGCAGGCGCCTCCGTCGTCCTGGAACAGCGCGCGGTATTGCTGAAGGTCGGTCAGCGGCGGTGCCATGCTGAAGATGCCTTCCTATGGTAGCCGCAGTGTGCAAGCCAGTCCCGGCCGAGGAGTGGAGCCCCGTCGCCGTGGACCACGAGTAGGGTCAGCGTGGACTGCTGCGCGCCACACTTCACGCGCGCTGTCAGTCGGCCGCGCACCAGCACCGCATCTCCCGTGTATGTGGTCAGTGACTCCTGGCCCGACTCCAGCGGAACACTCTCCAACTCCGTCCGCCACATGACCTCGCTGATCGTCGTCCGACTTGTCCCTGCGTGGACTTCAAACACCAGCGGCTTCCCGTTGACTTCCACTGTCGTCCTGTACGGGGGAGTACGGTTCGGAGTCATTGTGCTGCTCACATGTAACATGCTGTTTTCTCCATCCGATTCCGCGCTGTCCGCCATTGCAGTATGCACCGCTCTGCACACATTTCGAAGATGTCCCACTCTTACACACCCATAGTAGGTGGCCCGTCTGGGTGGACATTCCGGCGCTGGGTGACCGCGGCGACCACAGCGTACGCATGCTGCTCCACCAGCTGATCTGCCTGGCAGGCTGCCAAAACTCGCCGGCCCAGCCGCCGCCGGCTTTGCCGCAGTCGCCGTCGCCGGCCGGGATGGGCGGGGTCGTCGCCTCAGCCCTTCCGGAGGCGGCGCCGCCGGGCCGACCGCGTGCAGCGGCTCCGGACTGGGACTGACCGCTGCTGGAGCCGTCAGCGGGACTGCCTGTGGAGCGACACCGATCTCCTGCACATCAGCAGCTGCTGTCTCCAAAGCGGTCGCTATTTTTACGGTGGATTCCAGAGACAGGCTATCTCCCTCCCGCAGAAGTCGCTTCAACATCGCCCCGTTGCTTAGCCGGCACACAAATCTGTCCCGGAGCTGCTCCTCCAGGCGATCACCGTACGAACAGTCCCTTGCGACCCACCGCAGTTCCGCCAAAAACACTGACACTGTCTGTCCAGCCTGCTGCTCTGTCTGGCTAGACGTATATCGCGACACGATCACTGTCGGCCTCGGGGCAATATGCCTCTGGGCGGCCTCCGCCAGCTCCTCGTAGGTTCTCGAGGCGGGAAGCTCCGGAGCACAGATACTTCGCAGAACCGAGTGCATGCGTGACCCATAGACGATAGGAAATACTGTCCGTTTCCACGGCGCAGACGTGATGGCGTTGGCAGCCAGAAACTGTTCAAACCCCTCCAGATACTCTCTAAAGTCCGGGTCACTGTCACTGTACTCACCGATATTCCCAATCAGTGATAAAGCCATCGTGTGGCCGCCACTTCGAAAGCAAAGTTCACTATCCCATCCTCGTCGCCGTGGATGATCAATAAAACAATTCGCTTGGCGCACCAGCCGCGTGCGGCTCTGTATTCCAGACTCCCCAACAACCCACAGATCCGAGCTGAGTACCCGACCCCGGTTGTAATCAAACACTCCGCCGCGTAAGTGATGACGCATCTTGGTTGCGAATGCTAACAGTCGACCTATATACATATCACACACCTTGACCAATCACTTCGCACGCAGCAATCAACAAGCACTCAACAGCCGGTAGCCTAGGCCACAATATTCCCAACTGGCTCGTTGTGAAGTAACTGTATCATTACATAATTTTTGAACTGTTCATAATTTTCGTGAACGATCTGCCAGAACAAGTGCAAGGCGCGGTCAAGATGTTCGCGGATGACACCAAGGTTTCCTGTCGTGTCCCGAGGCCCCTGACTAACTCACCTCTGCAGGTTGGCCTCGACGCCCTGGCCAAGTGGTCAAAGGAGTTGCCGGTTCCCTTTAGTGCAGCAAAGTGCAAAATGATGCGCATCGGGAACTGCAACCCGAGGATGAGCTACTTCTTGGACCGCGCCGAAATCGCGGTCGACTCCACCGAGAGGGACCTCGGGATCTTTGTGGATTACCGGCTCAAGTTCCACGTGCAGACGGCGGAAGCGATCTCCGAGCTAGCCAGATGCTGGCGGTCGTGAGGCGGTCTTTTGCCAACATCGATGCTCGCACGTTGCCTTTGCTCTTTAAGATCTCAGTACGTCCGTACTTAGAGTATGGCAACGCCATCTGGGGCGCGTTCGGCAAACTGGAGCAAAGGCAGCTGGAGCGGGTTCTGCAACGAGCTACCCGGCTTGTTTATGAAGTGAGGCGCCAGCCATACCCTGAGAGGCTCAGACTCCTTCAGTTACCCTCGCCGTACTACCGTCGTCGCAGGGGAGACATGGTTACAGTGTACCAACTGTTTCACGGCGATATGTTGCTGTCGGAAGAGGAGTTCCTGACAAGACACAACTCGGAGGTGGCAAGAGGACACCGCTGGAAGCTCAGAAAACCTCGAGATAGGACTATTGTCCGTCGTAGCTCTTTCAGCACGCGGGTTGTCAAGGACTGGAACGCTTTTCCATGCCCGGTCGTGTCGACAACCTCAGTTGCACAGTTCAAGTCTAGGCTTGATATGTACTGAGCTGCCATTATGTATGACGTCCCACACTAAATCTACCCATAATTTGAGACTGTTTGGTTACCGGACGGGGAGCCTGACGAGGCCGGGACCTACAGGCCTAGTGACCTTTTATAAATCCCTGATCACCATAAGGCAAGGTAAGGATATTTTTGGACCACACAAGCTTAATCCCCGGTCGATGGCAGTAGATTGTTGTAGATTACTAAGCACAAAGTGATTTGCCCACTGCGCCATGATCACCGACAGTACTCGCGGCAGCATATTGGGCACCTCCCTTCTGTTCTCTTGCTGCGCGTTCCATTACGGGGCACGCCGGTTACCGACGTCCGGGGGATTGCACGTTATTGTGGGTAATGTAGGTACCTGTTATGTATAATTTTGTCACTGTTGAAATACTTCGACTGCTTGGCATGACTGATAAGAGTGTGGAGGCATTGGGGATTTCGGCCTGCGGTCCTGCGTTGAAAAGTAGAAATTGCACATAGTCGGTTTGTAACAAGTGTAAAACACCGAGTTTGAGGAGTGCGAAACTGTCAACTATAAATTGGGCCCAAATGTGGGACCAAGGCTACTACTCAAATGAATTAATGAGTTCTTATTGGTGTCATGTAGCAAACTGTGAGGGGATTACATTTTGCAACCAATAATTTGAGAGGCCCTTTTCAGCACTGCGTGATTTGGTTGATTATGGCCCTGCATTGACTGAGGCTAAGAAGCGAAGCAGGGCAGGAATATGTTTCAGAATGAGGCACAGGGCTATTATTTGTTGGTTAACATTGCTGGGAATGCGAAACCGCCATATGGCTCCATTGTCTGCTTGGATTGGGGTTATTGGGGTGCTGGTGGTTTAGTGATTAGGGCAGTTGTCTCTTGACCTATTGATGTTGGGTTTGGGCCCCTGTCATGCCATCACCACATCTCAGATGACACCTTGATGATGCAGATGTCTCCAAATGACTCTGGCACTCAGTGAAACATAAGCTAAAATTCTGTTCAGTTAATTAGTTAACTGATGTCGGAAGCTCCATATGGGTTGTAGTCACTGTGGTGTCAGTTCTTTTGCCTCTGGATGACAAAAATTCAATGCGTTTTCTGGCTTTTGGGGATGGCATCATAATTCAACAATCCATTTATTGTTGTCTTGATAATATATCTTTGGTATGGCATCTACCTGTCATACTTCAGAATGGGTAGTACCTGCTAACTTCTTGATCCAAGGTCACCAAATTAAGTGTGTGATGGAATATGCTTTAATACAGTATTGATCAAGTGTGATGGCAGTCTGAGGCATGTAGATTGCCATATTGCAATAGGAACTCCTGCGTTAGTACATCTTTGTATTTCTTGACCCAACTTATGCCATCATAGCCAAACCTTGCTGGAAACCCTGGGGGCTTGCTGGTAGTGTAGTGGTAAATATGTCTACATTAACCACTGAATATCTGGGAAACAAGAGGAACAGGGTTCAATTATCTGTGGTACCCACCCTTCCTGCTCGGATGAGAGGCAGGTGATGCCATGCAGCCTCAGCAGCTGATTGTATTGTAAAGCCCACATGACACACATACCAGAAACTCTGTAGGCTCACCAAACCATTGTCTATTCTGATAGCTCAGTTTGTTAAGAATACCTGCTATCCTATTCAGCCATCTATAGCATGGTGGGTTAAGTTACTCTAGGCACTTACTATTTTCCCCCAACTGAGACAACTTGCAGTCAGTGGCATTTGACCTGAAAATTTGTCATTACATAACATGATCAGAATGCATGCAGTAAGCACTGCTCACTGTCAGTGGTGATCCCAGAAATCCATCTAATCCAAGGCTTCAGACTAAATCTCTAAAGACTGTGGTGACATCCCAACACAAAGGATTGAAACCAGGTGCTATTTACCTTGATTCTATCAAATACACATGGATGCTATTGGCCATTTCTTACCTTTCAAGGAAACTTGGAGTATCTAAAAGTGAATTAAAGACATTCTCCATTACAAAAAGCACTCCCTTCTCTATGTCTCCTGTGATGTATGCTCCATTAGTGTTACTAGTAGTTGCAACATTTGGTACTTAAACCAGGCATCATTTGATGGTGAAACTATATCCTTACCCCACCACTCCACCTAAATTATATTGAGCATTCTCTGACTAGTTATTGGGAGTGGTGTCATGGTGATATGCATGGGGTGTGTCATTCTATGTACCTATCTTACTTCCATTTGGGTAGAATGTTGTCAGATCTGCTCATACCAGTGTGTCATGACCAGTATTGATTTTCTTAATCTGTTGAGTCATACTACATGGTAGGGTTTTTGTTGCAAATGCAAGAAACTCACACCATTGTTTTGCAATTTTCTGAGTGTTGTGCTACTAAGAACTTCATATAAATAGTACTGTCATCTGCTCATGCCAGTGTGCCATGACCAATATTGATTTTCATAATCTGTTGAGTCATACTACATGGTAAGGTTTTTGTTGCAAATGCAGGAAGCTCTCACACATTGTTTTGCAATTTTCTGGGTGTTGTGCTACTAAGAACTTCATATAAATGGTACTGTCAGTTTTCTTGTGTTTGATTGGCTGTGTCTCACAATGACAGTAAATTTGTCAACCCTGGTCTCACATTGTTTGTTTATCCAGGCTGCATATCTTCTGGTGCTTTCAAGCCCATTGTGGGTCTCTGGCATGCTGGCAGACTGAGATCAGCAAAGTGATGTGAGACTGGCTATAAGGTATGGGTGACAGGATAGCATGTGTTGTGTACTTGTGACAGTAATTCAAATCAGTGGGTAACATCGCACCAAGTCCATGTGCTCTGTCAATAAACAGAGCCTCTCCTTTAGCAGAGCCATGGACTTTGACACCAGCGCCGACCCAGCGGCCGAGTTTTTGGCTCGGGAGCAGGACCAGCTGGCTGGTATTGGAGACGACATCATTCCGCCGTCGACGCAGCCAGCAGGTGACGGTCCCGCCTGGCAGTGGCTGGCCAGCTCCGCACGTGGCTGGGCCGTGGTGTAGTCAGGCTGGCTGTTCCCAAACTGCTCGCCCCCGAAACCTCAGCCTTGCGGCGAAAGGTGGAGGTAGTGTACTCTTAGTTATTTGCATTCCCGGGGTCACTCTGATATGTGTATGGGTGCACTGCAAGGATGATAGTTTGGCACTGGTGATGTTTGTGACGTGCATCCACGTAGCAGCATGGTGCCTGCTGCCTGCCTTTATGACTCATTAAACTGCTGAATGGGCCTTTGATGCCTGATTCCTTTGCATGCCTGGTATCACAGCTTTGGCCAGGCTGTATGCCACTTGCATTGTTTGGCTTTCTTCATAAATTTTGTTCATAGTTGCTTTTGCTATTACAATATATGATCATGCTCTTTCACACATACATCTGCAACTTATGTAAGTTGTCTAGAAGACCTAGATGCTAGAATAAGTACATATCCAGTGAAGACAACAAAGTGGGTGCTAATAGTTCAGCTGTCTCACTGGCTGGAAGCACAGGGTTCAATCCCCCATGTTGCCCCCCGTCCTTCCAGGGTGAGAAGCAGACACAGCTATGCAGCCTGAGCTGCTGAGTGTATTGTAGAACCCCAGGAGCCAACCAACCATTAGAGACCATGGTTCTTTGCCTCATTTGTGTGATACCAACCTATCATGACTGTATGCAAAGTATGTCTTAAATATGTTATGTTTGTGCTTTTGCAGCCAATCATCTCAGAACAGCCTTCATCTTGTGGTGTTTGTGCGAGGCACCATTTCACTTAACTGTAAAGATGTGTACATTGTGTGCATTCTTCTCCTTGCAATTTGTTGTTGATTCATTTCTCTGGGAGTAAACTTTGCTGAGAAGAATTAATTTCATTTCATTTTCATTGGTTTATTCAGTAACAACATTTCGAAAATTACATTATTTTTTAACATTGTCCCATTTTCAAACATTCCCCTTTAATCCAAGTGTGGATATGAACAGTAGTATCAAGAATGATGCAAAAGAAGTGGCTCATGCCATGCGACCATTCCACAAATGCCTATTTACCATTATCTCATTCCAAGATGACGACCTGTTCGCGCCAAGCGCAGTGCAAGATGACCAAGGCTTCGATGTCATCGGCTCCGAGGCGCAGGGTGACATGGGCTTTGACCTGAGCGCAGGTCAGTCCGTGATGACAGGGTCGCCATTTTGGCATGCATTATTGAATCGATTCCCTCGGGATATGGTATGGGTGCCGCCAAACTGTCAAATATTGTAGCCAGTGGGAGGTGAGTATGGCGTTATAAATGAATAGAAACTACAGGAATATGTATTATCTTGAAACCATGTACTGCAATGCCTTATGGCTCGTCTTTGACAGTCATTTGGCAGCTGGCCAAGAAAGCCTGAGTGAGAGATGGACGGCTTCTCACGACCTTGCATCGCTGGCAAAATTACAGTGACCTGGAATTCTTCCACTGGGATGGTGGGGTTGGGTCGACTGGCGGACAAATCCCAGCTTACCCATGAAAGCATTTGGTCAACTAAAGAAGTGCGGATCGCGCTACATGCATATTTCTCATGAATGTTTGGCTGAGCAGGATGTTGGCTATCGTTTGGGTTCCTTGCATGTTGGTGGCCTTGCCTCTGTGATGTCTTCTGCTGCCGAGAACGCATTCATATCTCACAGCATGTTCTCAATCACGGCCTATTGTTTGACGTCGATGGGCACGCTGCTTGACGAGACTTCGGCAGGAAAACTCACAAAGTCCGGCGAACGTTTCGAACGTGCGTTGGCCACGTTGGCCCACCCTCAAGTGGCAGATACCACCGAGGCCGTCTGGACAGCCTCCGTCCGTCTGGCGCATGCTGCCTGAGTGGATCGTACGCGGGTCATCCACCGGGGCGTGTGCTTGTGTCGTGCCGTCAGCCGGGCTCAGTGTCGCTTGGTGCCGGCTGGTGCGTGACCAACTCGTGCGTGCTGGTCTTTCAGCGGCGGGCGACGCCGGTCCAGGTGGTGACGCCGAGGAAGCTCCCGCACCAGGTTTGTCCCGTTTCTGGCCTCAGAAGGCTTCTGTTTTTGCTGCCTGCGGCGGTCTGGTTTGTTTTTTCTCTTTTGCTATCCGTGTGCGCAACCCTGCTTATGCTCCTTTCCACGACATTGCGTTCGTCTCTGCCCAGACGTGGGTCTGGGCCCGTACATACTGGCAGTGACCGTCGAGTGCGTGTGTGCCGCCGCCATCTGCGGCCCTGGAAGACCAGACTGACCGATGAGCTTCGCCACCCAGCACTGGGCGCCGGCGCCGTTCCCGCCCACCCTCCGCACCAAGCAGCGTCCGTCGGGGTCGCTTCTTGTGGCGAGCTGCCGGACAGTGTATGCGCCCCGCGTCTGCCTTCGGCCGGCGCTGGCCGCGGCTCGGCGGACGGCGCTGTGCGCGGGCGTCTCCGCCGGTCTGACGGCTCCGCGCGCTGACGCTCCGGACGGTCCGCAGCTCCGGCGCCCGCCGCCGTGCCGACGCCGACCCCGGCGCCTCGTGTCGAGCCCGAGAAGATCCGACGCTGGCGCGAGGAGCAGCGGCAGCGACTCGAGGAGAAGGGTGCGTTCAGGCCGGCTGGGAGCGACAGTCGAGATGTTTCATGTTGATGACTTTGCGGCAGTTTGATGTCTCCTGCATGTTATCGTATTTCTTTCCATCGTCGTCGGCTTCACACGGACGTTTCCAAGAGTTGGAAGACGGAGAGGGTGGTGGCGGCTTGTCAGCCCTCCGGCTTGATGCTGCCAACGGGTTTGCGTGGTGTCAGTGGGACCTGGATCAGTTGACCGGCCGACGGGGCTCCTGACGCCTCTACTTGCCCATAGGCCGCGTGGTCACGTGAGCGAAGGTGCTGTGCTGGATCTGGGGGCGACTGTTTGTGCTGTGGCGTGGGTGTTCTGGCGCGTCTGTTCACGTGGCTCGCGCGGCCCCGCAGACGCCGAAGAGGAGCGTAAGAAGGACGAGTGGCGCGAGTCGGCCAAGAAGGAGTTGGAGGACTGGTACAAGCAGCATGAGGAGTCCGTCTCCAAGACGCGCGCCGCCAACAGGTGAGTGAGCGGACGGCCAGCGGGCCCTCACCAGGGGCACAGAGCCTAGCCCCGGCGAGGCGGAACGCTGCTCGGGGCTGCGCGCTAGTGGAGGCCCCTGCTTAAGACAGCAGCCTCTAGCTGCGGTGGCATAAATACTCTGATGCTGTTGGCATGTAGCTCCGTATATATATATATATATATATATATATATATATATATATATATATATATATATATGTATTACATTTACATAATTTACGCAAGTAAATATGCACATGATTTAGGCAAGGATTGGGGCTGGTTAGGGCTGCTCAACAGGGAAAGGTAAGTTTGGTTACAATCATTTCTTCCACTTTACATCGCAAGGCTAGTGGCTGTGATATGCATGAGTCAGTTTTAATATTTAATTTTTTATTGAATGTTGGGTGGCACACATGATGACCAGAACTGTATGCGAGTTTTGTTCAGCTGGTTGTACTGAATCTGGCGTCCGCGTACCGACAAGTGCTCTT
This sequence comes from Pollicipes pollicipes, assembly GCF_011947565.3. NCBI lineage: Eukaryota > Metazoa > Arthropoda > Thecostraca > Pollicipedomorpha > Pollicipedidae > Pollicipes > Pollicipes pollicipes. The sequence goes on along the minus strand of NW_023596921.1, from coordinate 46,911,713 downwards.
CTAAGCCGTTTAGATTGACGCAGTCACTGGACTACCTCGCATAATGTAATGTAAACCTGCAACGTAAGTTTGTTCTGTGGTTCACTTATTGTGTAGATTTCATATTACTGCAGCCCATCACCGTGCGTTGTGTTTCACGCGTCCTATCATGACCATCTCCAGTATTTCGTTGACGTGTGTCCACAGCCGTGCCGCTTTTTCGTAATGAAATGCGTCTTTGTGTAGTTCAACACGGGTTCTGACAAGAGTTTCAACTGTGTTAGTGGACGCGAAGCTGAACACTTGTTTCATGTTCCAATGGTTGCTGGTTTCGCTATGTATTCCGGTGTACGAGCCTGAGTCATGGGCGCGGAAAACGCCATTGGCTTTTCACATGATGTGTTGCGCTTCTTTGCATTGCAACAGAGAGGCAGCGCTGTGAGTTATGCGACGGCCCTGTACCCGCCTGTCGCATGCACGCAGCGCCACTGGCAGACGCCCTGGTGGCCTTGCATGAGCTGTGCCGTGGGCATGAAGCTTGTCCATTGACGTAGATCGGAACAGGCAGTATTAGAGGAGTGGGATACCCCGCAGTGACGTCATTACGACGAGGCCGCGAAGTAGTAGATGATGACGTGCCAGGCAGGTTTTGCCGGTTAGAAAGGGCTGGCAAAAACTGGCAGGAAGTGGTGGAAACTCAACGACAGCGAAACATTTAGGCTGATTGAGCCAGACAGCTCACCAATGGCATGTTAACACTATGAAGCACATGATAAGCATGGTTGGTGTTGTCACAATACCGATATTGATGATGTAGTAAGTGCATGGGCTGGCAACAAAATTGCACGTTGCCAAACATTGTTTAAAAAATGCATGGAGCAGTGAAGCGACAAAATATCAAATATGTTTAACATCTGGTGACTCATGGTCCAGCATCGGCAACATGATAGCATCCATCAAAATTACAAGCCTGGATGAGACAGTATTAATAGGCCTTATTTCGATGAGAAAATCAGGAGAATGGAGATAAAGAAGGGTTGATATGTCGGCAACATGCCTTTATGGAACAATAGCAGAAGACTGGTACTGTTCTGCTATTGACTCGATAAAGGCATGTTGCCGAAATATCAACCCATCTGTATCTCCGTTCTCCCGATTCTTCATCGAGGAATAAGGCTATTACTACTGTTTTTGTTATAACATTATTTATGTGAATAATGTTCCCTGCAAACGCACTTAAAAACTTACGTAAAATTAAAAACCACGTATAAAGTTGATTTTGCAACAATGACATGATATGGCCGGATAATCCCAGATACTCTTGTCAATGTACACATCGTGCATACATATCATTATAAGGGCATATCATAAGAGTATATATATATATATATATATATATATATATATATATATATATATATATACATACACACAAAAGGCAGATGTCAAGAAACCGGCTGGCCTAAAACAAGATACTGTGTAATCACTGTAGCAATACATATGCAATGTAAATGCATGATGACAAAGCTAACATAAAGACCATCCTCTGGAAGTGGGCAGTCTTTAACAGCCATAGTCCAATTCACGTACTCGTCATGTTAGCAGCCCCTGAATTTTCAGATATCTGTCAAAAGACATACCACACTCTACCTCATCAGTGCATGTCAGAATGTAGTCAGTGAGGCGGCACATTATAGCTCCAAGCTGGTAGCGCGCTGCAGCTTCTGCGGAGGCGGTGGTCGCGTATCACCCAGGCCAAATGGGCATTGGTCATAGGATTCAGGTTCGGGTACTAGTTTATACAGACGTAGCCGGGAGGGGGGGGGGGGGAGGGTATCCTCGGTCAGCCTGGATGTTAGCGGTTTCATTTACACAATGGCTGAAACACTTGGGTCCCGCCGGGCCGTTTTTATCGATAGGTAAGCGAGCCACCTGGAACGATGCCGGATATCTCTGGAGCTCATCCAATTCCTGGACCGCATGCGTAGCAGACCGCTGGATGCCAGTAGTGTATGCCACCTCCATCGCGCGCTTGCGGCACGTGCATCGCTCGTAGGATGCAGTCGTGTGCACGTATGCCGACCGCGAGGAGCGGCTGTGCGTTTTCCCCGCTGTTCCGTGGACTCACCGCGCCGACGTCGGGCTGTGCGGGCCGGTGTCGGGCTCCTTCGCCCCCGCCGCTTGTTGGCGGCGTGGTGTGCCGACCGTGGTTAGCATCGCCGGGCTGTGCGGGCCGGCGGCCGGCTCCTTCGCCCCCGCCGCTTGTTGGCGGCGTGGTGTGCCGACCGTGGTCAGCATCACCGGGCTGTACGGGCCGGCGGCCGGCTCCGTCACCCCCGCCGCTTGTTGGCGGCGTGGTGTGCCGACGGTAGCCAGTCGCCGACACCCTCCAGCGAGCGGGCGGGTCCACGGACCGGGCGGCCGTGCGAGGTCGCGTGGGGCCGGACTGGCCGACGTTGGGGCAGTCGCGTTCAGAGGCCCCGGCGCCTGGCGGGGTCTGCCGGCCGGCAGTCGGCGCCAGCAAGACCGGGACACGCCACTCGCCGGCCCATACCGAGGCTCGGTCTGTCTCGCGCGGGGTCGAATAAGGTTGGCATGTGTTGGATGGTTATGGGGGTTTACCTTGAAGACGCAAGTTTGGGCAGGTGTTTGGCAGGTGCCGTGGACTGAGGCATTTTTATTTTCGTGACTTGGATTTCATGGGATAGAGCACAAATCGTGGCTATGGCTAACGATGCAAGGACTCAGTGGGATTGAGTCACGTGGGGATCGGGAACAACACTCGCACGATGGCTGGTGCTCTGTTTTTTTCTTACCAAGCATTCCAAAGCTGTTTATGACTAGCTTTCCTACATATCGTAGAACATGGCGACACGTAATGGCCTGCGCCTGCTTCCGGCTCGTGGATCGGGAAGCCATTTTGGATCGTTGTGGCGGGTGGGATATTCTCTCATTGTTTCTGAGTGGTGCTTTCATGAGGAGCCAGTCTTAGTCGTACAGCTGGCATTTCGTTTGTATTGCTTTACTTTGTAGACCTTCACGGAGCCGCTCATTGTGTTGCACAGTTTAGTGTTTCGTCTCGTACGTTATCGTTGATGAGCCTTCACGAACATCGGAAGTCCGTGCGGTATGCATGTTAGTCCAGAGCAGAGAAGCAAACTCCCGTGGTGGAGTTATCCATTCATCACGCTGGATGACCCTGTCGTCCAAGGGAGCTGCAGTGTTTACCGAAGGGGCCCTGGACGGACGTGCTGTCGCTGATTGTCATTTGTCCTGGCCGAGCGTGTTGTGGGCTGGCCCGACTGTGGCGGGTCAGGGCCGTCTGTGCCCACTGTAGACGCGCCGAGGGGCCGACGCCGCCGTCCGCACCGTGGACAGTGACGGCCACGTGTCCACCGAGAGCCGCTCCGTTGACCTGGGCTCTGCCGCACCACCAGGGCCGCTGAGAAGGAGCTGGTCAGCGGGGACAACAAGTCGACCGAGGCGGCCGCCGACTGGGAACAGATCGCCAAACTGTGCGAGTTCAACCCCAAGGTCAACCGCAACACCAAGGACACGTCGCGCATGCGCAGTCTCATTTTGCAGCTGAAGCAGAGCCCACCAGTGAAGTCCAACTGAGCGCGGCCGTGCGGTGGCGCAGCCCCGGGCTACCTGGGGCATCGGCCGGCATGGCGGTGGCCACCAGCACGCCAACCCGCGGAACTGACGGGCGGCACCAGCAGGCTCGCCGAGGACGTGCGTGGGACGTTGTTATCTCATCTAGCTTTTGGTGGATAGCCGTGCGGTCGAGGCGGCGCGATGGTGGCGCCCTCTGGAGTATTGTACCCGAATCACGTGAACTAGAAGGCATAGCTACACCCGTCGTAATCTGTTGGTGAGCCCAGTGTTTCCTTCATGCCTAGCGCGTGCGTCGTCGGTTAGTCTCAACTGTTCAGCACGCTTGCGGCTGTTCTGTTAGCTGGCTTAACATGCCCAAAGTGTTTGTGCATTCAAAACACGTAAAGATGTGTACATTCCTTAACTACATTACGATGTATGACAAAATATATGCGATGGTTAGCAGCGAAAAAACCGCCTCCGTTCAGTGTTCTTTGACGGCCAAAATTGTGCTTTGCAACCGCTTACAAATTATCAAAGATGACGCATTGGGGAATTTGGGAAAGGTAGTACGCTTGCTCCCAGTTCGTGTAGGTCTTTACGGTGTTTGCCAAATGGCCACCGGGTCACTAACCATTGAGGTGGTATGTCGAGTGCAGAGCATGGTGTAGCGAACGTCACTGATGCTCGCTGTTTTTTTATTGGTTTTCTTAAATGTGCTGTACTTTCAATACAGTGGCGAAAAGCCGAGAAAGCCAATCTTACAAGGATGTAGCATCCTTGTGGATAAATTTAACTACATTCCTGAGCACGTGCATTACGGAACTGTTCATTAACGAGACATTACTGCCGCGGCATTTATAGACAATTGCGACGAACCTGTTTTTGGACAGTTTCGTACCACGATCGATACATTGACTGCCACAGACTCCCTTGTAGACCGGGGCGAATGCAATGGCGGGTGCTGATCATTGCTAAATAACGGTATCTGGAACGAGACAGCAACACGTGAAATCAGACTCCGCAAAAATATCGGCAAGCAAAACATCGGTACCGCAAGAGCACCATAGCATATCTTCACAGCACGGCATAGCATCATAGTGTAGTGTCATAACATAACATAGCATCTGACTTTCTAGTAAATAAGGCTAAAGCGTGCCGCAAATGTTTCTGGCGGGTGCGGCACCCCGCAAAGGATGGAACGGCGGACGCGTGCTGCAAGTGGCGGCATGTATCCAACACCAGTCATACCAGGCCTACGGCGGAATACCAGGCATCTGTAGGCGATATTCCCTGTTTCTGGGGGCGGTATACCATTCATTACGACGAGGTTATCAGGTCTTCAGACTGCATACCAGGCCTTTATGAGTGTCTTGCCGGTCCTGCACATATGTAGGACTATACCGGTCCTGCATAAAGTCAGAATGCCAGGTACTTGTGTGTCGATTCCTACTCAGGTATTGGCCTATTAATATGGTTGCGCGTATACCGTGTTGAGACGCAGTGGAATGATATACCAGTTGTGCCTTTCTCTTCATGTACCCGCGTGTTCATGGAGATTTCGGACGCGAGTGATGGTCACTGGCATAACTGGAGATTCCCGACATCGTTTGGGTTCACGCGAGATTGTCTAACCGTTTTCAGTCATTGTGACGGACTAAATGTGGAAGTCTTTGAGTGCTGGGTTGTGCAGCCTACACCATACGCACTACAGATCTGCAAATAATCTACGCTGTAGGCCTTCCCACCAGCCCGGGGTTTCCTGCCGTACCCATAACTGCATTATTGGTTTAAATCGGTTTAGGCGGTTGGTAATATTTTTATATCATGCCGCTCCAAAATGATGCACAAGAAACCAGCTGTCAGTGCCTGACATTCCGGCTGCCAATACATGGTACGCAGCTGCCGTTACCTGGTACGCAACTGCCGATACCTGGTATGCAGCTGCCGATATCTGGTATGCAGCTGCCGATACCTGGTATGCAGGTGACAGTAATCAGGTGTGCAGCTCATAAAGGCCCGATATACCTCTCACTGATATGCGTCATCCCACCCAGAGACCTGAACAAGCGTGATGTGAAATGTTATGACACCTATATGGGGCCTGGCATGACGCCCATGGAGGCCTGGCATGACGCCCATAGAGATCCGGTATGACGCCTATGTGGAGAATAGGCATGACGCCCATATGGAGGCCAGGTATGACGCCCATATGAAGACCAGGCACGACGCCCATATGGAGACTTGGTGTGACGCCCATATGGAGGCTTGTTATGACGCGCATAAAGGGGCTTGGTATGACGCTCATGGAAGCCTGATTATGACGCCCATGTCGAGGCCTGATATGTCGCCCACGGAGGCCTGGAATGACGCCCATGGAGGCCTGGAATGACGCCCTTCCCAGGACCCAGACATTAATGGCCATCGGTGGGTGTTACCGCGACTTAAGCGCACGCCAACGGTGAAATCCTTGTCCGGGTGCTGTCATACTGGAAACAGTTACAGAATCTTTGAACTTAAATGCAACATCAGTCGAAAGTAACTATTAGCTGTGTCGACATTTCACGGCGTCGATATTTTACGAAGTCAGCTTTCGCCTGTCGATATACTGTCCTGTTACCCCAAAATAACGAAGCCAGGGCCAGAGGCGAACGCCAGAGAACCAACCGCAGGTACCATAAGCTATTCATCACCGTCGCAGGGGGCATGGTCCTATTATCAGTCGCCCTCCACCCTGGTTCCGGCAATGCTTGCGATTCTTGCGAGCCGCTGGTGGTTGCAGATTGAGTTGTTCCCTGGCGTAATGCGATATAACAAATGTAAAACCAGTATGTGTTCATGAGCAGTTACCTCCCGGTCGGCGGGGGCAATGTAATGGACACCGTTCAGCCGTTCTGCTGTTGAAACTGCTGTTGACTTGGTGGCCTAATGAAGTTCGTACGCCATGGTTTGCGAGGCTTGCCGCTGGTAAAGGGTGGGGTATAACATCCAAAAATAAAAGCAGCGGGACGAGGCGGGGGAGGGGCGAACCACGGTTATGAAGGATGGAGCCACATGTTGCGGCGTGGTGATTCGTCATCCGCCTACTCTATTTGCTGCAGAGCGAGTGCTGCTCCCTCCATGTATGCAAATGTACCAGTCGCATGTATTAGCAGAGCTACAAATCAACACACATCGCGGCGCCACACAATGGGCTAAGGTGACTGACATGGCGGATCGATTCCGTCGAGCCGCGCAGCCAGGCACCACGCTTTACAACAGGTTTCGCGAGACTGCGCGGGCCCGGGGCGATGTCTATACGCAGACATGTGCCTGGAGCCAAAATAGATCCCGGGATCCCATAAACATGGAACCCGTGGGATACGGGATCCACCCTTCGGATCCAGGCACGTGTCTTATCTACAAGCCCTGCTGCTTCTGCACCAGCTGCGCGAACCGGTTGGTGATGGTGAGCGACACGTCGACGAAGCGGTCGACGCAGTTTCCCAAGCAGCTCTCTTGCCGGGAGTCGAGCTTGCTGGACGGCTTGTCAACGCACCGCTCCCAGCAAAGGTCATTCAGCTTGTGTACCTGAGGTCAGTCCCACAAATTGTCGGAAAAAAAACGTCTGGTTATTACACATCAGGTACGTCTGCGCTTGGTCCTACCTGAGTAAGATTTCATGGCCAAAAAACTTCACTTTGTGCATCAAGAGGGGTGTTAACCAGGGTAAAACCATGCCATCTACGCTGGTTAAGTGTGAGCCCAAAATTACATCGCTCCTGTGTGTTATAGCAATTGGTTCCACGGAAAAAAGGGGAAAGGCGACCAAAATACTTACCTGGGCTTGAAACTGAGCTTTCTGCTGTTCCATCATCAGGAACTCTTGGAGTTCTTTATCATTCCCTGATCCGGCCGTGCCTGGAGAGGCAGCTGGAGTAGATCCAAAGGCTGGGCTTGACGGGTAAGAGTCAAAAGAGCTCGGTCTTGATGTTCCAAAATCCATCTCTGGTGACAGATAACCCAGATATCTAAAACAAAAACCAGGATTTCTTTAACCATACATTACGAACGCATCGCGCTCATCCCCCCCCCCCCAAAAAAAGGGACGGAAGTGTGGTGGTTAACGCGTCTGCGTTAACCACTGCACGTCTGGGAAACCAGAGGTATGGGGCTCGATTCTCCGCGGTGCTCGCCGTTCCTGTCAAGGTCAGAGGCAGGCGACGCCATTTAGCCTCAGCAGCAGGGTGCGTCGTAAAGCTTCTCTCTCACACATATAAGATATACGTACACACACCAAAAAGGCACCTTCTCTAAAACACCACTGACGTTATTCTCGACTGTTGGATGCATTTTGGTTAACATGACAAAACAAAAATATGTAGAAAAAACATCTTAAGTATATTTTTTCATCAGTGATCACGAAATAAGATAAGTGCGTTTACTTAACCAGTTTTAAAGGATGGGAGATGTGTCTGGGCTTAATACCGCTACGGTTAGAACAGCACCTGCCGGACAAATGTCAGGAGTGCTACAAATGACAAATGGAACAGCACACTACATTTCTCACTCGCCTTTGGGAGGAACAGCATGGGGATTGAGATTCAATTCGTGCTTAAAAGACTTATGAGCAAAAACACGCTGGCGTAGTCTTCGGCCCGAAAGAAATAACCATTAAGGAAAGTAACACAAATCCCACATCGTGAACTGGCATAGAGCTCTTGTGTTACAGATTCTTCTCATGTTATCTGATACCCCACATCACTATTGCAGACCGGGGACCCAATGAAGTGTATGGAGTCTGGAATTCATCACTTTTCAAAAACAAGACAGCCCAATCGCATCACCACAGGCCTGCAAAACGAGGACTGTCATTTGGGATAGGTAGCCACATGTCACTAGCATAATGTTTTCAGTGTCATCCGCAATAAACGGTTTTCATGAGAATTGGTATCGTCAATCATCATGTGCATAAGCTCGGATATAAAAGCCCGGACACAATTGAAAAGTGCGCCAAAAGTCGGCATTTCGACAACTACTCATGGCGCAGTGCTACCGGTCGTTCTTGGTCCATCCCGCACGAACACACTCATGTCCCGCCGCTGTCCACGTTGCTGGCATCTGGGCATACCGCTTACTCATGTTGCTGAGCATGCGATTCCTGGGGCGGCTTTAACTTGTGCTGGAGCGTTGTTCTACTCAGCAATCGCACGGAAATTAGACCAACGTCGGGCACGCTCAGTTCGGACGCGGGATACATTGTAAAGTCAAGCCATCGACGGCCCGCACCTCTGCATGAGACGTCCGCACGGTACTCCGTCTGGCGTCTCAACCTGCCGCACGCGTGCTCGCTGTGTAAAAGGCAGCGCTGCATTGGTATGTGTCGCTCATCTAGGAGCTGCACCGCTACTGACCACTCCAGGTCCCTTAGCGCGGGCGCGACACGGCCGTGTCATCGGTACAATCCCTGCAACGTGGTGAATTATCCACTGAATGCGCTTATGGTAGGCCCCATTGCAACGACCCAAGGCCGTTGCGAAGCATCAAGGGTGAGGAAATCCGAGTTACTCTCGAACGTACATTCACCTCTTCTGATAGCTGACGTGACAACAAGGACAAGCCCAGTAAAGCTGCGTTAGCACGCCACACTTTTGTCGAAATATGGCTCCTAACTTTGAAATGTTTGCCTACTACGAATCTGAGAATTTCAGCAATGGCTGAGGATGGCAATACTGCAACATTAAAATGAGCAGCGAAGTGTCAGGTGGCAACCCTTTGTCATAATGCTACTACGAAAAGATGGGGTTTGGTAGGTCGAATATCGTTTGATGTGGAGCTGGTATGTATACTCAAGGACTGGCAGGTGACAAAGATTGCCAAAGTGGAGGAATTGTATTATTTGCACATACAAATTATCCTGATGTCTGTTTTTACATCATCACTAGTATAGCCATATACTAACATAATAGCACACATTAGTATAACCCATACACTTTAAAAAATTGGACTGTGACAGGGGCAAAAACTAGACCCAGCACAACACCGTGCATGTTCGGGACAGCTGTGCGTACACTGCCTGACCTTGGTGTGGGGAATCATCTCAGAAATTCATTAACTGAACTGAGTTCAAGGGTTTGGACCAAGATAACGCCAGCACATCCCCAGAACTAATAGAACCATCAAATCTGCATACATTTAGCTGTAAATGAGGTTTTAAAACTTCAAAAATTCAATCCTCTGCAATTCACAACAGTTTTCAAAATTTTGTTTAAGCATCTTCTGTGATATGGAATCAGTAAATGCTACTGAGTCTTCTTCTGTTTCCATCAAAACACAAAAGGTGTTCAACCCACCTGTGTGCTATTGAGGTTCAGACAACAATGACACCAGTGGTGGTTATGCACATGCATGATTCTACAGGGGCATATCCCATCATCAAGCTCACAGGCATACCTATTGGTTTGGGAGTAACAAAAGTGGTACTTTCATATACATGAGTAACATATTGTCAATCAATGTCTGCTTTTCAAAACTGTCACACATCTCTTTTCTCATGAACAGACAAGATTACAGCTGGCAGGCATCTCAATAGGCATCTGATAGTGTCAGTAACAATCTGATTCAGGGACAAATGCTTGTCCAAATAAGGTGGTTCAGGAAACTCTATAAAGCAACAAAGAGAAATGGTCCAGTTTATAGTTTTATTTGTTGCATAGCAAGGTAGGTTAATTGCTGCCTCCCTGGGCGATTGCCCACAGTTGCTAAACACACTGAGCTGGGTGGCCCCATATTTCTGTGGTGCCTTTATTCACTGTTGTTTCATGATCTGGAAGATGACTGCAGGACTGAGAGAACAGCAAAACAGCTGATGGCAGCTTCTGAGAGCAATTTCAACCAGATAGTGAGCAACCCAGTAGTCATTTGGCACAGGGTCTCTCCCACCATTTTTTGTTTGGGATAGTTAGATAAGAATTCTGCCATTCTGTGGTTTACAGATTGCTACATTGTTAACATGTCAGCTTGGAGCCATATCTGCAATATAATTTACAATGTCTACTGAGGTCAGTTGTTTGTCCCATAGTGGACAATTTTGCATTAGACCTAGTGATCAGTTAAGTACAGTTTCCCTCAAAATACGACGTCATTGCCACAAGCCGCACAGGAGGGCTTTCAAACACTGTTTTTTTATTTTGCCGGCAGGAAAATCTCGATATAATTCCTACCTTATTGCAATTCCCACTCTTTCAGGCACGGCTAAAACAGCCTCAATGTTTCACACCGGTCCCTGGATCCAAGATTTGCTCATCAGGAAGGGTAAGGCCTCCATGGGGGAGAAAACAAAATTGAAACGAGAACCCCAGGATGGGCAGGTGTCAAGATTACTATACTATACCTGCTAGTGCGCGGTCCCTGTGGTGTAACCGGTGTAAGCTCCACACCAATCGCGCAGCCCTCTCGCGTCCCCCGCGGAAATAAACGCATTGCTAGTTGTCGCAAAAGCGCAGGTTTGGCGTGGTTTTGTGTTTTTTCGCCTTTTCGGTTGCGCTGGTTTTTCTGTGATATTAATATTCAGTGGGGTGAACGCGAGGCAGTGTAAATGGTGGACGTGTCTTGGGATTACCCTCAGGCCTGTGTTTTGGATTGTATTGGCTAACTAGTAGTACTGAATCTTCTTGTGCGGGGCGGGTGATAGTCGCCTTTGCATAAAGGCTTGACAGAGAAGTCGAGCGAACAAATTAACGGAGAGGTATGCATGATAATGCATTATGATCATACCTATGGCTGGGCGGTGACTGACACCCACATCCGATATTGCCTTGTATTGTCATTAAGGCGCTGGAGCCTTGAGACAGACAACATAAGGCTGAAATCTGGAGGCCCTGTTTTTTGGTCATGGGTTTTAAACAAGCCATGTGATGAGGAATGATTTGTAGTACATGTTTCAGACTATGGTCTTGGTAATTGTTCTGTGTGAGATTTTTTAACATTTAACATAACATTACTGCATGAACTGCACTTCCTTTCCAAATAAAACTGTTTATAAGAGCACATTTAATGGCTTTTATTTTTTCCCAGCCAGCAAAAAATATGTGTTACTCCAAGCAAGTTGGCATAGCAGTGACACAATTGTAAATGTGCTAGTACTTATTCTTGCCATATTGCCATAAACCTAACTGTTCAGAGTCAGCCACTTGGTTTTCAGCTGTTTCAACACAGAGAGCCAAACATCAGGCAGTTTGTTGTTATAGCCTAGCATTTCAGTAAATTTGTTGTAAAGGTACTATGAGTCAAAAATCCTTCAAGATATTATCTGCACAAAGATAACTTGAAAACTCAAAACCAGCTGACCAAGCTGGAAGCCACATTAATTGTAATGATGGAATGGTTTGAAATGCATGTAGCAGGTGATATATGGTCTAAAATCACAGCTAAGCCTCAGGTTTTGACTTTTTAACATTTGACTTAGCACTGTGTGACTTTTGACCAGCGAGTTGGAGTTTTTTTGCAGTCATCAAAGTTTTGTGGTTGGCTCAACAGCTCACATGAGTGCTATATGCCCTTTTACAGATGGCTATGGCTATGATTGCTTACAGCCTTCTGCCAGAGTTTGCTTGAATATAACATTTGATGTACAATCTAATGTTTTGTTGTTATTGTATTCTAACTTTATAATTTAAGATGTCATACCTTAATCTCACCACATGTGACAGGTTGAAAATGATGTAACATGGTTATGCCTTGAAGGTGCCCTTCACCAAGCAATTAAGGACTGTTTGGTGTAATGTTCTTGAGGTGTGTGAGAACCACATAATAGGATGCAATATAACTGGTTCTTGCCTTATAGACTGAATTAGGTTGAATTTGCATCCATGTGAAGTTTAAGTGTGCACTAACAGCAAATGTTCATGCAAGCTTTTTTCCACCAGAATGGCATCTATGCTGCCTCCTGATGTCATAGAGGAGTATGACCCCTACAAGGAGGAGCGTCTTGGAAGGGTTCGTGAGGTGGGAAACCAGGCAGTTTGGAGCCTCTCTACTTGTAAACCAGGTATGGCTATGCAAAATTGAAAGACCTAGGATTGTTTTTGTATTTACGTGTTTTAGACTGGTATGCTGCAAAGCATTAGGTCCACAGCCTTTGCATGTGCTTATGGGCACAAGATTGGTGTAGTTTGCACCCTGGGGCATATCACCACATCTCTTAATGTCTAATGGCATGAAGAGATGTGCGAATTGTCCCAGATGCCTTTTGGCTGGAGGTACATAAAGGTGTAGCAAACTTACCTACATGTTTTTTCATGTGTTATTCTACACCTTTGAATTGGTGGATTTTTATTGGTGCCCACACTAAACAGCACTTGTGTGAGCATTTGCCCTGATACCCAATCTCTCCCACTAATGTAATGTCATTTTGTTCTGGTGGCAGGTTTTGGTGTTGATCAGCTGAGAGACCACTGTTTGGAGACCTACTGGCAGTCAGATGGGCCACAGCCACATCTCATCAACATACAGTTCAAACGAAAAACAACTATACAACAAGTCTGTATCTACTCTGACTTCAAGCAAGATGAGAGCTACACACCAAATAGGTATGCTGCAACCTGTTGCAGTACTGCTCAGGCTGCTTGCATTAATGTCACAGCATCCTTGCATTTTGCAAGGCTGTTTTGATTTCCAGTTCAAGAGTGTTCCACAACATTGGGTATTCAACAGTGTTAACAAAAATCCTGGTTTTCTGGTTTTGAACCAATGGATGATGATGTTTGTAAAAGGTAAGTGGTGTTGTCAGACCCTGAAAGTGGGAAAATGTCTTGTCATACTTCTGAAGTGCATACAGCTAGTGGTCCAAACTCAGGGCTATCCTGCTGCATGACCTACAGCAGTTGATGCGCCCTACCCTTCCCCCCACACACACTCAGGGTTATCTTGTGTATCCAAACTGTGTCTTGAATGCCAGGGTAGTTGCAGTTTGACATGACTTAGTTACAAAAACAATGATTAATCATGTTGAAACCCATAAATTGTAGCAAATCGAGATGACACCTAAGGCCATATGACAGACCATGCCACATAGATCTAAATATATCAAGGTTTCAAGGTTTTTCAAGGTTTAAGGATATCAAGGCCTGAGAAGCATTGTTACAGGAATTGATAGAGCATTTACAAGCTCATTCCCCATGTCACTTCACGACGCCGTGCTCAGTAGCGCATGTTTCTTATTGGAGGCTCCCGCGCAGTTCACGGGCCGCCGTTGTGCGATGCGTCCGCCGTCGCGCCGAGTTTTGTGCCGTGCGCCCTCCCAGTGCGTCTCCGCGTGCGCGCGCAGGGTGTCGATCCGAGCCGGCACCAGCTTCCACGACCTGCGCGAGCTCGAGGTGAAGGAGCTGACGGAGCCGTCCGGCTGGGTGGTGTTCGCGCTGCGCGGCGCCGACGACCGGCCGCTGCGCACCTACCACGTGCAGATCGCCGTCATCACCAACCACCAGAACGGTCGTGACACGCACATGCGCCAGGTGCGCGTGCACGCGCCCGTGGAGCAGCGCGGCGTCATGGTCGATCCGGTCGGCAGTTTTGTCAGTGTCGAGTGCTCCCAGTTTGCGTGCGTGCGATAGTGGAGTGCGGCGGCGGCGGACTGTCTGGGGGACCCGGGCTCCGGCACGGATCTGCAGACTGCATGACCTGATGTCGTGCGGTAGGCTGGGCTCGGGCGGACCTGCGGACTGTGGTCGGCCTGTGTGGTCTAGTGTCGTGTTGTTGGCCATTATCGGGTACGGACCTGCAGGTCGTGTGACCTGACTGTGGTCTGGTGTGCGGTTGGCCAGGCCGGAGATGGATCTACAGGTGTCACCCGTGGGGAGACGTGTGGCCACAGAGGTGATGTGATGCCATGTCAGGAAACTGGTCTGTGAGAAGACATTCCAGTACTTGATGTTATCCACCCATTTTTGTGCACCAGCCGGCATGGCTTTATGCAGTATGACTTATTCAGCTCAGCGTTTAGTAATTAAAAAAATGAAGTCTACGCATTCGCCGCCGTTGCCAGTCGCCTCTGTCGCCTAAACATGTTCTGGTTGCGCACCGATTGCTGGAGTGTCTGGTGCTCTTTTCACTTTCAGATTATGTTTGCATCACCTTTGTCATCTGCTGGTTGAGGACGTGTTTGTGTATCGCCAGGTTTTCTTGTATTGTCCGGAAGCAGCTGAAAGATAATGGCATTGATGGCAGTTGCTTTGTGCTACAAATACGAGCATCTGCATTCTTCTCCAGAATAAAAAGGTTAAGAACAAGTGCAAACTGATAATGAAGGTATCTTCGGTGTATTTGGCGAGTGGGATATTCAAAGCACTCACCTGGTTGGCGCTGTGGGCGCTGTCGCTTGACATCACCAGCGATCTGGTCAGACCGCGGCTGCTAAGCCTGGTCGAGTCCCTGCGAGATTAGGGTCCCGGCAATGCTGAACTTGAAGCGCAGACCGTATGATCTCGGTGCTGAAGAAAACCAAGCGTTTGAGGGCCTCATTTCAGCGGCGGAGGTGATCGTTATTAATAACAATACTGCCAGTGGTGATCAACACCTATTTGCCGGCATCATTTATCGGAATTTTGATCCTCGCAACATTCCGTGAATGGGCGCGGAGGAATTCGAAGGCTTGTCTGGGTGGGCACAACCCGATATCGCAAGCGTCGTTTGACTGAGACGATCTTATCCGTCTCTGATCCTGACTGCTTCCTGCCTCTCTTTGGCCATCACCATACCTTAGCGAGGCAATCTGACAGGAAGGCATCGCAGCGGCGACGGATGGGTACTAGGGAACAGACTGAGGGCGTATTTCTCGAGCGATGCCATGGACACACGTCCCCAGTAGAGCCGGGGCAGACGGCTAGACTGCGCCGGCCTTGCTCCGCCGGGGCAGAGTGCGGCGGGGCGTAACCGGACCGCCACTTGGTCAGCGGCAGCCGGCGACGGGGCTTGCGGGGTTGGTTTCGCGGCGCGGCTGCCGGCAGTGCACTCCTGCCGACAGAGGCAGCGGCTGCGGGGCCGCAGAGGCGCGGCCCCTGTGCGGCCCCGCCTCCGTGCCGCACAGGGGCCGCGGAGGCGGCGGCTCGTCCGGGCCCTGCCTCTGTCGGCAGGAGTGCATGTGGCGGCTCTGCGGATGGCTACGGCGCACGACCTAGGCACGGTCCGGGTGCGGCTGGACCTGGACGGGTCGCTGTGTGTGGCTGAGGTCCACGGACTATTTCGGTATGGTATGGATTAGAGCCCATTCATAAAGTTATAAAGGCATGAGGATATCAGGCCAACAAAGAGCCACACGGGCCTATCGAGGTCGGCCTACCTCAGATTTCGCGCACATCCTTGACACTAATCTTACTACCTGACCTGCCTGAATTTATCTATGAATGATATCTTTAGACCAATATAATAGACCGGCAGAAATTGTCCAAACGATTTTTAAACGTTGCTGGATGGGGACTTCCTACAACTTCGTTTGGCGGTCCATTCGATGGGTTTAGTACTCTTTGACTCAATGGCATTGGGCCATTCAAAGTAATACTCCTTCCGTTTGCTAATCGAAACTGGTTTCCTCTTGGTTGCGGGCCAATTTCCAGTGCTCCTTGCAAATCTACCCTGTCTATCCCTTCCATAGTCTCGAATACCTCTATCAGATACCCTCTAAATGTACGATATCTCAGTGAATACAAATCCAAGGCCCTAAGCCTATTCTTGTATTCCAAGTTGCCAATCCCATTCATCATCCTAGTTGCGTCTCGCTGTCTCTTACCAGCCCATACATATTTTCTTGGGGACGAGGCCAGTATTCAATGCTCTAGGCGTGAACTGACATAAGCTAAGCACAACTTCTTAACAACATTCCTTCTCTTGTAACGGACAAGTCGCCAATCATCCTAGCTACGTTTTGCTGTCTCTTACCAGCCTGTGTATATTTTCTTGGGGACCAAGCCAGTACTTAATGCTCCAGGCGTGATCTGATATAAGCTAAGTAAAACTTTGACAACATTCCTTCTCTTGTAACGGATATTCCTATTAATAACATTCCCGTCTGACGGCCTCTTCAGGGCTGCGGGATGAATGAGCGTGGGGAGGGATGGGGCATGACCACGTGCAGCGAATCCACCGCTGCCAGGACTTGCTCCGCACAGGGAGCCAGTTTGGGGTTTTGTGGGAGCTGGGACCGCGAGGGGAGGGGCACCGAAACCCACTCACGGCTGATGCACGCGGCTTGCTCCGGAGATGAGGGTTTCGGAGATCTAGTAAGGTGCATGACGAGGTACGAGGTTAGAAGGGCTGATGCCCAGACTGGCTCTTTAGTCAGGTTCAGTGTCTGCGTCAGCTCCTGTAAAGTATGTCGCTTGTCAGATGAGTGACGTCCAGAATTCAAGCACCAGACGGGCGCCGGAAGTGCATGCCAATTTCACGTTGACTTCACGTTTGATGAGTTTCGTTTTACTCTGAGCTGGCGATCATCAATTTGCCGGGAGGTACTGGTTGAACAAGGTTACAAGCAAACATTGGTTATTTTGACAATACTCCTCTCAAGCCGTGCTGACGAACAAGAGTGTCAAAAGTTGAGGTCTAGCAACAGTTTCACCTGAAAACCACGCGTAAGCCCAGAATTCGGTCCACGATTATTAGAAACCACGAGCATTATCCGAATTTCACGAGCATCCGGGGACTCACGTTCTCGCGCCGCATCACCCGATACACGGTAATGACGTCAGATAGTCTCGGAACTGACAGCGGCCGCCCGAAACATGGGCGACTAGGCCAAAAGGTTACGATGACCCGCACCCAACATATCAGGACGGAAAAAATGTGCAAATGGACAGCGCTGGCGTCACAACGAAAATCAATGCTTATATTAACGTGCATGTCATAAGCCATGCTGCCCATCTAGGTCCCAGGTGAGAGCCTTGGATGGAGGTAATACATGTGCAGCGATTCTAAGATCTCGAGGCCCGCGTTGTCTTTAGCTGACAAGAAATATAATTTCGAAGTTGGTATTGATTGCGTTATGCTCCTCTGCTGTGTCTCGTTCTGCCATGTGTTCCGCTATAGTAGAGCATACGTTCGTCGCGAACGCGTCTCTAGGGTGCTCGTTACACCGACCACGAATGCTACGCTTCGTTTCTCCGACATGAAATATCCCTTGGCATAGATTACAAGAGACACCATCCGCTGCGTCCTTTCGCGTGCATTTATCTTTCAGCCCATGCATGTTGCAAATATTTTCGTGCATAGCGAGTCCCATTTCCAGCGGGAGCGACGACATCGCGGTGCTGGACGCCTTGAAGAGGGATGGGGTGCCGGCACAGCAGGTGGGGCGCACGGGTCTTGTCAAGCGGTCTCAACTTCCGTCTCATACCTATTTAGTCCAGCAGACTCAGCTTCCATCGCGTGTCTGTCCGGTTCAGCAGTGTCAGCTTCCATCGCATACCCGTCCGGTTTATCACTCTCAGCTTCCGTCGCGTATCTGTCTGTTCCAGCAGTCTCAGCTTCCGTCGCTTATCTGTCTGGGCAAGAGCTCCAACACGCCGGCATGGCCCCATGCGCACAACAAGGATGGACGCCGCTTGAGCAACTCCAGCCTAGCCCACGTGGTGGATGCGATATTGCTGCTATCTGGGTGTGCTAGCAGCCCTAACTGCTGCCGTATGGACAGATGCCGGCAGGTGCTGTTGGATTTACTCAGCAATTGTTATGCGCCTGGCCACAAGGTGGATGCGACTGCATCGGTGGCAGACGATCATGTCATGCCCCGTTACGACGGCCTCGGGGCCCATGCATCTGAGCTAGATGTCAAGCTACAGCAGGGATGAGCGGTGCGTCTAGTGAACAAGGTGCTGTGCATTTCCCGCCACTACTGCATTCTGCAATTCAAAATGAAACCACACATAAGCCAAGCGATTAATTGGTTGAGGTAAACAAACAACCATGGAGCCTCGACTGCAAATTGATGCGCCGTGGCAAACCATTACATTCCAGCTGGTCGGTGCAATGAGCCGAGCCTTAAACGATGGTCGATCCTGCGCGGAAACATCTACTACAGGCATGCTACTCTGAAGCACACATGGCTCGCCTGCAACATCAACACATCTGAACATACATGACAGCATGTTATTCTGTGCACCAGCACTTCAACGGTATGCGTGCCAACAGCGGCCACCTCGCGGCGGTGCGACGATGTCAGCCTGGCTTGCGGGCTATGCTTCGCATTGCTCAGCAGTTAGTACATCGCATGTCGACCGGCGCTGGTCTCAGCGCAGCGCCGAGCCCGGGATCACTGCCACAAAAGCACGCCAACCCGCGAAAGCAACGCGTCGGGAATCACAAGTATTGAGACCTGTTACCACGCCGAGTGTGCGTCGCAACCACTGACCTCGAGCCAGCTCGGCAACAGCGTAACCGGAGCCGCCAGAGTGGAGCCAGCCCAACAGCCAGTGGGTGACGGGGGTGGGGGGGGGGGGGGGGGGGCACCTCAACAGCCAGAGTGGTCCCAGCTCCACAGCCAGAGGGGAGGGGGAGGGGTGTCAGTTCAACAGCCAGAGTGGTGCCAGTTCGGTAGCAGGGTCTCGCGCCGCCGCGGACCTGGTAGCAGCGTCTCACACCGCCGCCCCTACTCAAAGGCCTCGGAAAACGCCACGGGCAGCGGCAGCTCGAGGAAAGCCTGTGAGGAGGTGAAGATCTCGTCGCGTTCCTCGCGGGAGAGCTGGGTCGCCTCGGTGACGCGCCGCTCGTGCGGTAGCCAGCCAGTCGCGTGGTACAGCAGCTGCAAGGTGAACTTCGCTCGCGAAGAGTCCTCGGTCCTCACCGTCAGGCCTATGCGCACGTTGCAGCAGGCTGGGTCGTACCAGATGTGGGAGCGCGAGGGGGAGAGCCGAGCGCGCAGGTCCGACACCTGGCGGCGTCGGCGCGCATACGCCTCTACGTCCGCGGCCAGGCCGTACACCAGCGCTGAAATCTGTCGGAAACAGAGTAAGCTGCATGACTACCGGCCATAGTCCGTGGTCCAGCAAAGGCACATAACGAGGAGGTAGCGCGTGGCATGGTGTGCCACCCCTACCCGCACAAAGGTAAATGGGCAGCAAGTTACAGTCATCGATAGCGGACCAGAAGACATAAATATTATCGAAATAACATAACCCTTATTTCTGAACGTGAAATGGCATGAGCATGATGCAGGGTATTCACAAGCCAGCTGATTTCACGGTTACTGCCAATGTCGGCGCTCAGCTGATTGCTCACTGGCCCAGCTCAGAGTGCGCCGCCGCACGTGCTGACCTGCTCCCGGTGACCGTGCAGCTCCAGCAGCAGGGGCAACCGCACACCGGCCGGCAGATCGTGCGCCGGCGCCGACAGCGCGCCGTCGCCGTCCCTCCTCCAGCTGCACCATATATGCCGGCCGGTCGGGCTCGGGACAGAAGCGCACCACCGTCCGCCGCTCCGTGGCGCAGACCGTCCACACGCCCAGCTGGTGGGCGACCGCCTGCGCCGCCAGCGCGCTGAAGCCCCCGTGCACGGCCGATGCCGGCGCCGGCCGGTTCAGCTGGCCCCGCAGCTGGTCACGGCGCTCCTCCAGCGCCAGGTTCGCCTTGCGCAGCGCCTCCACCTCCGCCATTAGCTCGTCGGCACGCTGCTGACGGCCTAACTCTTGGGAGCGGAGCAGAGCCAGTGCTGTTGGGTCGGACAGCACTGATTCTGGCACCGTCCCCATGTCTGCAAAGCTGTAATCAAGCACACAATCAGCATATGGTCACTGATAATGCCCTGGCCAGATGATCATGATACTGGTATTTTGGGGTGTGCTGGTAACTAGGGTCATTTAGAAAGTCAAGGCTGGGGAATAAGCAGGGGGCAGGAGTTGAGTTTCAAAATTTCTTCAGTCCAAAATGTAGTATTAGGAGCATGGTTAATGCTTAGCATTTCTTCTGGGTTCTCAATGTGACACCCCTTTCCTTAAACAGGCTGTTAAATGTTTTAGTATAGCATTTCAGTTTGCCTCTACAGCAGACATGATATTCTACACAATCAGGCATGTATGTGATAACATTTAGATACAGCTCCTACCTTGCACTGGACAGATTTCTGCTATAGCACCCATGCTTAACAGCTCTTGGTGAGTAAACCCTAACCTGTGGCATGGCTGCTAACATTAGCTACAGGCCATACCAATCAGTTGAAAAGGAGAGCCTAACATGGCTGTGGCCCTCTCTGCCATAGATGGTAGGTCCAAAGACAGATGCCCTAACTGCCTCAACTACTGGGATGACTGTCAGAACTTGTGAAATCTGGTAACAGCCTGTGGAAACATGTAAGGCAGAAGACAAAGTCTCCAACAGTCAAGATGCTCTGATTTTGGTCATATCCAGCCACACAAGAAAAGCATGTTAAAGATTGTCTGCACATAGAGGGGTTAGGGAACGAAAAATGCATCCACTGCACCAGTCCACTACAGAATATCCATGAGCTAAACTTCACACTCATGTGTGCCAAACTCAGGGCAGGTCAGATTGTGCTGAATCTGCACATAATTTTTTAAGACAAAAACATTTCCTGGGTATTTTAGTCTAAAATTATCTTTCCTGCACCACAAAGTTTTCAAGCATTGGCTCTGTGCTGAAATTGGTGCCAACCATGCACAGAACAGACCACTTTAATTTATGATGTACATGTACTGATATTGTTGCTGGATGTTGCTGCTAGGTTCAACATGTTCCATACTTGAGGTAGCACATATTTTTTAAAGTCAGGACTGGGGGCAAACATCACATGAACAATGATCAAACCATAAATAGAAGTATATCAGATCGAGCACCAATAAATACCAGTCAACACAGATAACTAGGGGAATTTATAATGTGAGAAGGTAGGTGGCTACCTAGGTGACTACCCAGATATGTAGATAGGTACCTTTCTTCCTTCCCTACTGTTTCGAAATGCGCGCCAGAGGCAGCTGCGGTCGAAAGTCCACTTGTTGCTCAACCTGGTTAAAAATATATGGGAGGCGGAATACACAAATACTGATTTAATGCGCACTTCAACAATGCCGACGGCTTAATTTTAATATTTCTGAGTATTTTGAACGCCCTCCGCCCCCTACCTTGTACGCAACCCGAAATCACGCCAAAGTTCCCAGGCAGTGTTCTATTATTCTGGTTTCTGGCTCTGGCCAAGTAGTCCAATAGACGTTGGGTTTTGTGTTCGTATGATGTCATGCTACTTGTACATTTCTCTGGTAAGCTATCGGTTTTAGTGAATCACGTCTTATAACACATTTAAATTTTAAAATTACGTTTCAAACACTGAAATTTATAGCAAGCAGACATATAAGAACTTTTGTAGCACAGTGATGACAGAACGGATGCCACAGTTCACTCTCCTTTACGTCATTTATATTTTTTGAAAGAGAGGTGGGGAGTGAATGATTGTTAGTGCGCCGCGTTTGCATTGGCTTACGAAGACGTGAGGGGCGGTGAGAAGGCGTGTGGTGGCCCCGCCTTTTGCAGGATCTGCACAGGTTGGTGCGAACCAGTTTGACGGGGTATGTTGTTCAGATACTTGACCAGTGTTTTGCGTGTTAAGTTGGTCTCACTGGCTCAGCCCCTGCTTCCTTCAGAGTGAAATTCTGTCTGAAATCTTCCACAATGTGGGTGCCAAAAATTGTCACGTACCACTAGGTGTAGGTAAATGCATCAGTCACCCAGTAGATAGGTGGGTGCTGCATGTAGGTATGCTATCTGAAACTGATGCCTGTTTCCCATCTCAAAGATAACTTTGGTGCATGTGTCGGCATGCTGCTTAAGTGAGGTTATGGCTTAGAGAGTTTATGGCTGGTTTGGAACATGCTGAGATGGGCTTGGCAGTTACATTTTTCTCTTAAAAGCTCTCAATAGAAACTGGCACTATGAATCCCTTGACAGGGCCTTACTCAAAAGTATTGTTTAAAAATCTGGCATAGATAAGTCTGGCATTGGTTAGAATAACCCATCCCCATATTGTAAAGAATGCATATTACATAGAGCATGTCCAGCAAAGCAGCAACATCACTGCAATGATTTTAGAGCATGCATGCCACATATCTACTTTTCCTGTAATGTTTTGTTGCTCCCATGCTACTGCTATCGAGCCAAGCTAGTAAAAGGCAAATTTGCTTGGATCTTTCCAGTTGGGTGGAATCTGAGGAATGGGTACTATGTTGTATATTATGTTGAGGTGTTGAAAGCCACTAACAACCCTTTTCTTGTGCTGTTTGTTAACTGTACCATTCTTGAACTGTAGGGTTTGAATAACATTGCTTGTTTTGCTTGGTCTTGTGTATTTATATTTTGTAATTAGCATCACTAATGCCCTGACTTGCCATTAGTGATTCTATATACATATATATATATATATATATATATATATATATATATATATATATATATATGTGATATACCCACATTTTGTTTCAGGTGCCTGGCAAGTCAGTTTCCAGTCAGCAGTGCCCAGTGTATGGCCCTGCACCTACGTGCGCTAGTCAAGTTCATTGCCCGACCTGGTAGCAAGCTTCAGCTGTCAGTGAGGATGGCCAGCACTGAGTCATCGGCCACCTCCGCTGTGGCTCCGGCCGCACCCCCTGCTGAGCCACCAGCCGAGTCGCCAGCCGCGCCACCAACCAAGGATGAGAACCGGCAGCAGTCACTGTCTGCCATGGCACGAGCCTGTGCCCTGCTCTTCCAAGATGACGTCAGTGAGCACGGCCAGCGGCTGGCCATCGGCTTGACATCACTCGCCGACCACTACGAGGCGACAGCGACCAAGGCGGACAAGGTGCGCCGCGTCTGCCGGGACTACGACTTCTCCGAAGCCGTGCCGGGCAATGGGTACCGCTCGTTCGTCGACATGTTTGACAAGATGGTCAACGCCAGCCACGAGACTTGTCTCAAGATCCGCAACAGTAACGGGCGTCGCTTGCCGAGCCGCAAGGACTGCGCCAAGGACGTGGAGGCCTGGTGCCAGTGGATGGTCTCGATCGGTACCATGATGGAGCATCTGAACACGCTGATCGGCTGGAGTGAGCCCGGCTCGCTCTTCCCCGACGCCAGGCACTCGCCGATCGAGCTGCTGAAGAAGGCGGAGGAGATCAACCAGTACTGCTTCTACGGCCGGATGATGGGCTCTCAATACTGTCCGTCCATGCAGGCCGTGCTGCTGCGCATCGCCTGCTTCATGTGCATGTACAGCCACTACTTCTACAACTCGGGCAGCACGTTCCGGCGCTGGGCGACGGCGTCCGTCTTCTTCCGGCGCATCCTCACCGACCCCGAGTACCGCGCGAAGCGCATCGTCAACATCTCGCGCTATGCCGACATCGACTTCTGCAAGGGCTTCTGGTCGCAGCAGGAGAGTGAGTTCCTGCAGATGTACCCGGAGGTGGCGTGTCCGGCAGCGGCCGTCAACATCACGGTGGGCCTGCCGCCGGAGCCGCTGGTGCTGCCGCGCGCCGACGGCGCCGGCTCGGTGGAGGTGCCGCCGCCCACCGTGCACATCGGGCCCGACTCCGTGCACTGCCGGCTGCTGGCCACGCGGCGGCGCGAGGGCATGCTGGGTGGTCGCGCTTCGCGGCCCGCCAAGCTGGCCGCCAGCCCGTGCCTGGTGGTGCACTGCCACGGCGGCGGCTTCGTGGCCCAGTCGTCCAAGTCTCACGAAGTGTACTTACGTGAGTGGGCGCGCGACTTGGACGTGCCCATCTTCTCGATCGACTACTCGCTGGCGCCGGAGGCGCCCTTCCCTCGCGCCACCGACGAGGCGTTCTACGCCTACTGCTGGGCCGTCAAGAACTGCCGCCTGCTCGGCTCCACCGGCGAGCGCATCATCGTGGCTGGCGACTCGGCCGGCGGCAACCTGGTCGCCACCGTCACCATGCAGGCCATCAAGCGCGGTGTGCGCGTGCCCGACGGCCAGTTCCTCGTGTACACGCCATTCAACACGTCCTTCACGCCGTCGGCGGCTCGCCTGCTCTGCGTGATGGACCCGGTGCTGCCGCTGGGCTTCCTCATGCGCTGTCTGCACGCGTACGCTGGTCACGCGCGCAGCGGCGACGCGCCGCCAGCGGTCGAGCCGTCCCCAGAGCCTGGCGACGGCGGCGGCAACGGCGAGGCGGCGGCGACGGCGGCGGCCGGTGGCCAGGCCGAGGTCAACTACACGCTCAACCCGAAGCGGCGCAAGCTGGGCCATACCCTGGCCAGCCACGACCTGGACACGCTGGTGGCGAACTCCCTGACAGACGAGTTCCGCTACTTCGAGGTGGACCCGGACCCGCGGCTCAGCCCGTTCTTCGAGCGCGACGAGGTGCTGGCGTGCTGCCCGGCCACGCACCTGCTCACATGCCACCTGGACCCGTGTCTGGACGACTGTGTGTCGATGGCGCGCCGCTGGCGGCAGCTGGGCGTGCCTGTCGGCCTCACCGTGCTCGACGGCGTGTGCCACGGCTTCCTCAACTTCGCCCGCTTCAGCGCCGAGGCGCAGGAGGGCAGCCGCCGCTGCGTGGAGCTGCTGCGACAGCTGCTGTTGGAGAAGTAGGCGCTTGAGGCTGGCACGTGACGCCAACGGTCGGCGCGCCCCCCGCCAGCGCGCGGGGGCGTCCATGCCGCGCTCTGCTCGGTCGCGGGATGGCGCTGGTGGTAAGCGGGCCCGCCTCTCAATATAGTATTATCCACAGACGCATGATGAGCTGTCGGACAAGCCTTCCTGCAGACATTGGACAGCTTGGTGGTACTGTCACAATCTAGCTGATCTTCCTTCAGAATAGACCTTTTGCCAACATATGAAATTTTGCATCCGTGGAAAGACTTTCTGTATGGAAAACGTCTTGCCAGAGTTGCAATTGACGATGATTGCATGTCTGCAATGTTCTGATTCGTCCGAACTGAATGCCTTGATGTGTAAATTATGTGATAATATTCCTGAATCGATTATTGTTACGATCGCGATAAGTTCTTGTACACCAAAATGATTGAGTATGGCTATTTTAATACCATCATTCGCCAGGAGTTCTGCCGTCCAACTGCGTACACCATATATTGTCATGGTGTCCTCTAGCTGACGCACACACGTTATATGGAAGTGGTGTCCCGCGGCAACTTAGTTGTAACGTCACACGCGGCACGATGATCCTGTTAAATTCTCACAGCGTCCGGCCGCAGCAGGCGGCCTCGCGATATTTCTGACTGATCTCCCGCGTGTGCCCGGATGCTGCTGGTAGTAAGACGTGCGTGGATAAGCGGCGCGCGCCTGTGGCCTCTAATTGGTCTTCCGCGCCTCTAAACTTCGGGTCCGCGCGAGGCCGGTCACAGTCTAGCTGTGCCAGTCCAAACGTGGCACACCGCTTACTGGTGCTGTGGGGCGACAGATGGGGCTCATGTTCGGTGTGCTGAGCGGCCGTACGCGGCGCGTTAGAGCGCTGCGGCGGCTGGTTGTTGCTGTCGCTGTGTAGGTCTGCTTATTAGTCACCGGTTGGGGCCGGCGCTCTGTTTATCTGGGTGTAGACGCTGCGTCCCTTGTACTCTCAAGTGTGGGCTTTGTAGTCACAAATGTAGGTGTTACGTGTGAATTTGTCGCCGACCTCCAAGACCAGTTCGTTCCGTCGTGTACCTGCGAGTTTTCGCTTATCTTCCGACCTCAAGTCATCCATATCATACGAGCCTTCCCTTGAAATGCACTCTGTTGAATGCGTCTGAGCCCGTTGTTGGACTACGTGACCGCGGAGGATGTTGCAGGCCCTCATGGTTCATATGGTTCATGATGTGCGAGCTTGATGGCTAGCTCTCTCGCGGCTTCGTCACCACCGAAGATGGTGTTCTCATCGAAAGACATTTTAAACACGGTGGTATTTTTTGCATTTCATTCGTTAGCATCGTGTCTTCAGGCACACCCTTCGTGCGACGACATCCACGCCCGTGAAGCCTTTACGCCACGACAACGAACCCCTGAACGCCATCGCCACCCGCGCTCGTGACGTATCAGCTTCGTGAGCGTTTGCCGATGTTCGGCGTGATGTACTCGCGGTTTGCGCCGTGCACCTGTCCGCACCGTGTGCTCACGAGCGGCGGCGTCTGCCGACTCGGCCTGCCGCGGCGGCCGGTCCTGTTTGCCGTCGGCGCTAGCCGCGCACGCGGTCGCATCTTCAGCGCGCCGCTCCGGGCGTGTCAGCTGCCCCGACCGCGGCTAGCCACGGACGTCCGTGCTGGAGACTGTTGATCATCGGTGCCCGCCGGCCCCAGCCAGCCGAACCCAGCCATAGTCTTCGGTTCGGTGGTCTGGCTGCTAGACGGTGCTGTGTCAATGCCGCAAAGAAGCCAAAGAGCCCTGCTGGCCGTATCTGTGTGACGAGTATGGGGCTGGCTGGTGCGCGTGCGTGCTTAGTGGCGCGCGTTGTTTGCATACGCTGCTCGTGCGCCCCCCCCCCCCCTTCCCCTGTTTGTTGATGTTGTTGCCAAAGTATTCGTCATGTGCAGATATGAACGTTTATCGGTTAATAAAGGACTGACTGTAAATGCGGTGTAATGTGCAACAACACCGGGAAAACTGGAACGACCAAAGCCAGCTGATACGCCGACGTCTGCGGATAGTATCCGCTTCCATGATCACACACGTACTCGAGCTGCTCCTGTTCCGAGCAGTTCAGGAAGTAGATTGGTCAACGGGATACACAAGCTCAACTTTCTGTGATAGGCTGCAGATTGTCCGCGCCGGGCTCGCCGTCTTCGCCCTCACTACCGTCACTTGTCACAGTTGCTCTCGGCCAGATACGCCAAGCTGCTGTCAGAGAGATGTTGCACCTGAACGACCCTCGCTGCAATTCAAACCTCCGACAAACGACGAGCCACAAGTAAAAATCACGTGTTGGATCACATGCCGCAGCGCAACGGAGAAGATCAACAACGTCCGTCACTGGGGCTTAACAACGCACGTAGCTGCTGAGACTATAGGAAGTCACTTGCTTTCCACCCTGGCAAGAAGAGCGGGCACCGAGGGGAATCGGACCCTGTACCTGTGGCTTCCCGAACGAGCAGTGGTTAACGCGGATGCGTCAACCTCAACATTATCGGTGTGATCTGCAGATCATGTGTTACGGTACTAGACTTCCAGACCCTGTGAGACTGTCGAGTCCAAACGACATTCGGCAAAAAGCTAAACGTCAGAAATTAACCGTTACTGTTTATTGATACGGTGTTTGCAACAGCTTACATTAAATATTAAATAGGTCCATGCGCTCACCTTCACCACAGATGTTCGCAAACAAGGAAAGATGAGCAGACTGCGGCGGTGCATCTGCGTCCTCGGACAGCGTAGCGCATCAACAGGACCGTTCAAGCGCATTGCGTGTGACACTGGTACGGCATATTACCAGTACCACTTAACAAAACAACACCACGCTAGCGCCGACAGAATCCGGCGGCCCCGGTGGGAGCCGGCCTCCGCCGGACCCTGCACATTCTCCAACCTGGCACACACACAACACGCGTCAACGTCACACGCGGCGGAGGACCTCTGAGCCGTCCAACGCCCGCGCATGGAAGATTTGGTCGGTTAGCACAACACAGCATATGTTCGTCGCCGTAGCTAAGGCGTGTAAACTGGTCCCGTAATTCGCGCACGTGCTCCGCGCATGAAACGATCGTGGAAGACAACATTCCACGTGCCGATAGTGTTCAATTTAACCATGCATGTTAGCGCTCATGCTGGTCCGTTAATTCAAGCATACGAAACCAGAACGCAGGACGGGAAAAACGGGTCATGCTCGTTACCCCCACAACCTCTTCAGGGAACAGCAGCTGCCGTAAATACGCGTGAACTGGGGAGCGGGCACGCTGCCTTCCTCGTTTTAAAATCCAGCTAGCTGGTGTTCGACCGGGGCCGTTTGCGATGGTTATCACTCGTCTGCGCTGGCCAGCTGGGGTTCGGCTCGTGTCGGGCGCCGGCCACCGCCCACACATTTTGGGTTCGCCTCTGCGGCCGGGCTGGGGCAGAGGTGCCAGCAGTGTGACGCCGTCCGGTGACGCACGTTCCCGCAGCACCAGTGGGCGACGGGGTCCTCCACGCGCGCTTCCAGGTACGTCCCACTGGCGCCTGGTGGTCGCCGTGGCGCCAGGCACGTCCCGGCGGCGCCAGACTCTTCGCACGGCATCAGACACGTCCCAGCGGCGCCAGACGTTTCGCACGATGTGAGGCGCGTCCCAGCGGCGCCAGACGCTTCGCGCGGTGCGTCACGTTACATCGGCATCAGCCAGGACGCGGTCCCGGTGCCACGCCCGCCACCTCCACGGCGCAGCTCAAGCGGCGCAGCGACGCCAGCTCCGCCCTGCTCGGCGCTCAGTCGCTGGCGCATGCGCACTCCCGCCGCCGCTTGCCGCGCTCAGTTCTTCTTGGACGAGTTGATGAGATACTTGCAGCAGTGCGTGAGCAGGTGCTTCTCGTTGGACTCGTGCTCGCCGCGCTGCACCTCGCGCGTGTACACGTCCATGCCGTACTGGCCCTCCTCGGGGAAGGTGATGCGTACGGTGACCAGCTCGCCGCTGACGCTGTGGCTCACGTACTTTCCGAGCCGCTTCTCCTCGGTGCCGTTGCGGTGCAGCGTGGCCATGAAGTCGGTCAGCGGCCGCGACATGCGGAACTGCACCTCAAGCTCCCGGTTGCAGAAGATCAGGGCGTCCGGGTGTGTCACCGGAATGAGGCCGAACAGCCTGCGGGACGGAGGAAGGTCACCAGCGCTGTTAGGTGGGGCCGAGCGGCAGGTTCATCACAGATCTCCAGGTCAGGGGGGGGGGGGCAGACGGTCTGACCGAGACGGAGGGAGCACGCCAGCTTTGTCGCATGGGGTAAAACGGCTCGCGAACCGACCACCAGCCTTGTCAGACGGGAAGGAGACGCAAACAATCTCTGCCAGGTGGGGTCAGACAGTCTGTGGACAGGACGCTAACAGCTATGTCAAACGGGGCGAACGGTCCTCCAACGGGAGGTGCGCCGGCTGTGTCAGACGACTCGAAGTCAGTTGAACAGCGCAGGAGAGGGGCGGCCGCCTGTCGCGAGCGTGCAGTCGCGGAACGGCACCATGACAGAGTCATCTAATGTGGCCACAGGAATGCGTAATAAAACCATCGCGCACAGGGATCTCGGACGCGTCATACGAACTAATGTGATGCGGCTCACTTCAGTTTGGAGCCCGGGAGCACTAGCAAACACCCCAACAATTCTGCGCGAATCATGCGCACGCACATGCTCATGTACGCATCGCGATCATCAAGTTTTACCACGTGCAGACGACGGGCTATGGCACGAATAGCCCGCTGACCCTGCCAGCCAGCGCTGCGCCACATCACAACACGGCCATGACAGTACATCCGAACAGCGCGAGGGGGCTCCTCTGTCAGCAGGGCTGGCGGAGCGCGCGGAGGGCCCGACGGCGATGTCGTACCTGTTGGCCTTCATCGGCCCCCACTCGCCGCTGGCGCAGTCGGGCAGTGGCACCATCACCGTCTGCAGGTCGCGACACACGATCTTGAACTTGCAGACCGACTTGAACTTCATCGGCTCGCCGGTCAGGTACTCGCGCGGCGTCACGGCGTTGGCGAAGATGTCGAGCAGCAGGGCGCCGCTGGTGGGCGCGTGCACGCGGAACGCCACCATGTTGCCCACGACCGACTGCGGCAACGCCGAGCCGTCGGGTCAGCACACGTAACCAGCTGGCGCCCGACCAGAGCCGACGCTGCCGATAGCCGCCCCAGTAGCCGTCATGTGGACTTGCATCTAGTCACGTTTTGGAACGTGTTGAATGTGTGTGCGCGCTTTCGTCGCGTAGGTGATAGTTCATTTAACAGGGTTAGGTTCGATAAACTAACTTAATGCGACAGTTGACATGACACCGATCGCATCACTCAAGCTTAGTTGTTCTTTTCAGAACAACCTGCCCTTAAATCTCGACGGATGATGGAGCGGTGCCAAGTCGCGGCAGCGGTGTACCCCCCCCCCCCCCCCACCCCGCCCCCTAGAACCCACTCAAGGCCCCCGGCCGCGGCACCCAGCACTCTCACCTGCATGACAAACCGCTTGAGGCTGACGCCTTCGTACGTGTCGCCGTCGTTGTCGTAGAACTTGAGATTGTAGTGGAAGATGAGTGAGGACTGCATGTGAGTGGGCATGCCGATCCGGATGGTAGCCGCGCCTGCGGAAAAGGGCAGGTGAGGGAGCTGTAAGGCGGCGCCCGACATTCGAACCAACATCGTCCCAACACTGCCGTGAGAATCAGTCGAGGCCGACTCCACCGAATGGATTCGCCTAAGCGCAAGTCTGGCAACACTGTGCCCGGGTAGTTCGCACGTCATATATGTGCTACAAATTTAAAGCCCCACTGACGTTTAAAAGTCACAAATGTCGTCAATTCATGACGCAAGTGATGCTATCTTCGCTCTTCGACGAATCCTGCACATCGTATCAGATCTACAAGAGATGTCATCAGAGGTCCACTCCGTTCGCCGGCACAAAAAGAACGCAGCGTGGAAACGACAACTTGAAACTCGGAACACGTGGATCATGTACTGTTAGCACGACACAGATTTGAATGTGCGATGCACGGCGGAGGACACCTGATAACAGATGCCCGGGACTTCACGAGCCCGTCAGCTTCACGCCGTCACAGGTCCGACCGGCTGACCAAAGTCAGGCCGGCGTGGCCGCTCTGCCTCACCCGTGGAGTCGGTGTGCATGACCGCCTTGGTGTCCTCGTCCGGGAAGCAGAGGCCGTAGCGGAAGAAGAGCGAGCGCACGAACGGCAGCTCCTCGAACTCTTGCAGCGTGATGGGGTGGCGCAGCAGCTGCCACTCCGGCTGCAGCGGGAAGAACTCGTAGATGAACTCCTTGGAGTCCGTCAGGAAGTAGTGGTCGTCGTACTCGTATCTGGGGGAGCGGGAGTCAACAGGTCAAGGGGTGACCTCAGCCGGCAGACTCAGGACGACGTTTTCGCCCCGCGTCAACGCTCTAGCCCGGTGCCAGACAAAGCTGCTGTGGCTCTATCTTTCAGCAGCACCCTCGCACAGTGTTTGAAAACGCGAGGAGTAAAGTCGTGAATGACATCCGCCTTTCTTTCCGCATTCTCGCTTCATCCTGCGTCCTCGCGACGCCCTGTTGACCTGGGCCAGGCTAGATGTGCTACATGATAGGCTATGTGACCCCTGGCCAGGGACCCGTCCGAGCGCAGAGCATATGCCCGTTATACAGGTCTCTGTGTCGGCTAAGTACCCGCAGAGGACACCGTGCATGCTGTTTCGTCCCACCATTATCCACACCCTCATCGCATAGCCCTCAAATGGTCACTGCTGGCCGAAAGGTCTCTGATCCAAACCAAACAAAATCCTCCGACTGCAAGAGCGCCACAGCAGGCCAAAGCACAAAGCGCCGTTTGGTATTGGTCATGGCCGGAGCTCCCCTATCTGGTTATCGCAAACCGCGCCACCTCCCCGGTCACCACTGCCAAACACGCGACTGGAGGCCGAGAAAAGCCGCATCCCTTCCACCGCATGCCGGATCTGAACTCCGCATATGGGCTCGGGCGAGGCCGTGGCCCCGGCTGCCGACGCCGGGACGCGCTCGACACCGCAAGTGACGCCTCAGCCTGCCAGGCCCGCAGTCCGCCGGACGGCGCCGCATCGCTGAATCTCCAGCGGCGGCCGGCGCGCGCCCGTCCGTGCCGGGGCCAGTCGTAGACGCGGCCCGGCCAGGACGGCGCGTGGGCGGGACGGGTCGCGTCGCTCACCGCAGGCTGTCCGACTTGTTCTTGTTGCCAGGTTTGGGCACCTCCTTGGCGTTGACCAGATGTCGGGCGCCCCAGTTGCACTGGACGAACCGCCATGCTCCTGTTGTTGGGGTACGGGGAAAGCATTTCAGTAACTGAGCACGCAAGAATTGCAGGTGAGAACTGGACGTTCTCCAGGACTGGGGGCACGAGAGACAGGGGACAAAGACTTAAGTAGTTTTTCATTGGCCACTATAGGATTGGGGCTAAAATTTCCACATGGGGAGGGAGGAGTTTGATATCCCAAACCTCCCCCATCACGTGACAGCTGATTGCTCCCACGCCTATCCCACTGCACTTTAGGCTATAAGACAGGAGACAGTGAGCAAGAGCAGGTGAGCGTCACAATGGCCGCTCACATAGCCTACACAGCTGCACGCCACAAACACCGGTGACAATGACACGACCGACAATGAATTACATCACGGCACATGCATGGCGTTTTTTTGTGGAATACCAAAACCGGTCAGTCACCAGAATCTGGCTTACGTTTTAGATCGGGCAAAAACTGGTCCGGTCATGGAGTGTCCCAGTGAGTGTTGTGGCGGAACAAGCGGCCTTGTGCCTCTGCCAGCCCACCGGCGTCCGGCGACCGGAGCCCGTGTCAGCCCGGCCCCACCTGCCGCCCGGACCGGCCCGCTCTTGACAGCGGACGCCCGTCCCGCTGTGCCAGGGCAGCCTCAGCTCCAGCCGGCGCCGACGCCTGCCTCGCAGGCACCACCGCAGCCCGCGCCCGCCCGCAGTCGCCGCCGCTCACTTACCGGCCACGTAGACGGCGTTCCAAGAGTTGCGGAATCGGTTGTCCTCAAACTTGACTCCTGGCTGGTATCCGGCAGACTTGCTGTAGCCCTTGATGACCACGCAGTGGAGGCCGGCGTAGCTGCGGCCGAGGCGCGATAGGTCATTCCGGTCACGGCGCAGGCGCGGCTCTCACAGAACGCTTCACCAACCTCGAGCCGTTGTTCGGCTTCGGCCGACCGCGAGACGTGTCAACACGAGCACTTAGCGAAGTGCACCGGCCGGGCACAGTTAGATGGTGTACTGGAGCCAGTGACTGTCAGGCATACTGCTGGCTTAACGGCACACTGTTGACAATTAGGCAGAATATGGATGAGTGTAATTGCAAACCACGCAACAATTAATGAACCAGTTACAGCCAAAAGTCGGTCGCACCCAGCGGCAATATTAATC
Organism: Pollicipes pollicipes; assembly: GCF_011947565.3. Lineage (NCBI taxonomy): Eukaryota > Metazoa > Arthropoda > Thecostraca > Pollicipedomorpha > Pollicipedidae > Pollicipes > Pollicipes pollicipes. The sequence continues at coordinate 46,878,118 of NW_023596921.1, read as the reverse complement.
AACTCTGAAAACGAGAGGAATCAGGAACAATTGATGCCTAAGACATGGTCTATGGATCTGATCGCACCAATGCCTTACGCAACCCCAACAAAAAAGTATATCAATTAGAGGTTGTCACACAACAAAACCACTGCATAACGCAACAACAACCCGCATTGTCGACAACGAAACCCGCTCTAGCATTACGGTCTTTTTGTCAGCAGTCTTGCTGCATTTCTCAGCGTTTGCTTCCAAGACTACCAATGTGTAGTACGTGAGCACAACGAAGCACCGTCCGTTTTTCTGCGACAGCCAAATACGCCATTTGGACAAACGCCTGGGTTGTGAGTTTTTGTAACGTGCACTCACAAGGCTGTAGGTGGCATTTCGGCTGCTCGCTTCGATCCCGCCTGACCGCTAGACACAAGCGAAGCCGTGACCTCGAGCAAAAGCATCCGGCTCCCCGAGCCGAAGCAGCCCCTCCCCGTGAAGTGGCAGTAGCCCTCGAGCCAAGCTAGTCGTTCTGCGACACGAACCACACGAGCCGAACCCCACCTTCGGGCCGCAGCCTCCGTCCCCAGAACAAACTATCCGTCTCCAGCCACCGAGCTGCCCCCCCCCCCCCCCCCCGGACAGACCGTACTAGACGTACCCGGGCCGTACCAGTCGTCCACTGGGTCCACTGGTCCAGTCATTCCCTCGACCGGTCCAGCCATTCCATAGATCGTACTAGCCGTCCCCTGGACCGTACCAGCCATCCACTGAACCCGTCCAGCCATTCCCTGAACCTCACCAGGCATCCCCCGGGCCGTATCAGCCATACCCTAAGCCAGAGCAGTCACAATCAAATCCAAATACAATCGCCTGAGCCAAACCAGCCCCTTCTCCCTACGAACCGTGCCATTACCTTCCCCTGCCCCCCCCCCCCCCCCCCACTCCGCGAGCTGTACCACCGGCCGTCCCCCACGTGAGCGCCCAGCTTTCCTGCTCACCTGCAAAGCCGCTTGAAGAGCACGTGGTAGCTCTCGGTGCCGTACTTGATGCCGCGCAGCAGGCCCATGGGCGTGTCCGTGCGCACGCCATCCTCAAAGTTCATCTGGTTGAGGTTCTTCACAGTGATCCAACGGAAGATCGTTCTGAAAGCCAGAGCGCTCGATGATTGTGGCTGGCGCCACAGCGATTGTGCCGGTGTTGGCTCGTTCGTAGCGAGATAGCGTGACGTGTGAGTGTATGTCGTTGTGGGGGGGGGGGGGGAAGGGGGAATTTTTCAGCCTTGTGATAACTCGACCAAAGGCAGCACGAACTGTGAAGTGAAGCGTTAAATAGTTCCCTCACAGCATGCATGCCATGAGCATCAGCGTGTAAAAATTCATGTTTAAACCTTCCGTAATCCCAGATGGAATACACCGGCTGCCGTAGCATTGAATAGTGTAGCATTGAATGATTCACTAACAGGACGCATGCTATGAGCACCAGCATGTGAACATTCGTATTCAAACCTTCAGTAATCCCAGAAGAACACAGCGGCTGGGGTAGCATTGAATAGCGTAGCATTGAATAGTTCGCTAACAACACGCATGCCATGAGCACCAGCTTGTGAACATTCGTGTTCAAACCTTCAGTAATCAAAGATGGAACACACCGGCTGCCGCATGCCGCAGCATTGAATAGCGTAGCACTGAATAGTTCACTAACAACACACGTGCCATGAGCACCAGCATGAGAGCGTTCATGCTCAAACCTTTAGCAATCTTAGATGAAACACACCGGCTGCTCACACTTGGCTCCGCTTTGGGCTGAACACGCGATCTTACAATACACCGACACTGAATCGGCGACAGACGCGTGCTGTAATTTCACGAAATTATCGAGACGAGGTGTTAGGATTACGAATGGAATAGCTGTTCTGATCACCGCCCTCGCCTGGTGCGCTAAAATGTACGAAACGTTTTGGCCAGTTCATTGTGCGGTCGTCGTCAGGTGTTCTTGTATCCTGAAAAAGCTAACTGAGGCAGCCATGTACGCGTTACAGCTCAATGGTTCTCCCTGGAATCGCTCAGATTCAGACCGGGATGCTCTGGCCATGAGATCAGCGCTGTACCACCGAGGTGCCCGGGAAGAGCGTGCCGACTGTGACGCGTGAGTGGCGAAGAGTCGGAACTCCCTTCAATCCTTCTCAGGACTCCACAACGCTTCCATGGTACATAATAACGCTGTGTGTACATACTAACTCACCAAATGGGACGATAGTCCTCACAAGATTTTTCATTTGTAAGATCAGTGCTCATATTTCACTCATGCTATATCGTTAGTTACCCATGCTGTGTCTGTAGTTAAGCTACACAAGATGCCTGAGCAGAGGAAGCACTGATTGTTTTTTGTTTCCTTTTTGCGGTGAGACACGCGTACATCTCGGGGGGGGGGGACATTTTTGATTCTATTGGCGGGTGGCTGGCGCGCGTGCGCTGCGGCGGCGGCGGAAGTGAGAGCGCCAGCACGGCCCCATCTGGCGGCGACGGGAGGCGGGCAGCCCGCCCCCGGCCACACGAGCCGTGAGATCGCTCCCAGAGAGCCGTGGGAGGTGTGCGGCGCGGCGCTCGTCGACTCTCGCCATGCCCGGCCCGGCGGCGCACGCTTCAGACAGGCGGGCAGTGAGCGTGCCGTCTCCCAGCGGTCAGGTGGACTCTTGCCTCGCCGCCATCCGCTTACAGAAGAAACTCGCGCTCTCATCGGACAACAATCTCCAACATGACGTGCAGCCTGAGCGCGGTACCCAACGGGACATTCACCCATGCACGGGAGACGGCACACGAACGAGGTGTGGGTCCCTCGCTCCCCCCCCCCCCCCCCCCCCCCCCCACTGCAGCAGACTCGGCCGGGCGCGGGAGGCGCTCGGTGCCCGCGCCGCCGCCGTCCTTCACTGACCGGGCCTTCTCCACGTCCGACGCGTAGTTGCCGAGCAGCTGGCGGATCAGGTCCGTGAACGTCTTCTGGTCCTCTTGAGCCACCTGCAGGGAGAGGTCAGAGAGGCTCAGGCCCCTCGCCCGGCCAGACGCGTCGGCTCACGCCACGCCAGTGGCCGCTCATTAGTAAACAGAGCTCGCGCCAGCTCGTGCCGGCGGGGGCCGTGCAGCCAACCGTGGGGCTCAAGTGTGCCAGGCCGAGATGGCACGGTTTGATCAGGGATCTCTTTGACGTTGACAGGCTATTTGTGATAATATTATCCGCAACGAACATTTTGTGAGGTCAGAACAGTTCGCTGGAGGTCCCAGGGTTGTCCCAGTCACTTAATTAATTCCCTTGACAGAGGTCTAATTGCTCGGGTCACTTACCGGCGGGCGTGACACAACAATGAAACAAACATGATGGAGAGGTGTGTCGCAGCTGCTATAAAAGCCCCCGGTCCATTATCTTCCTACAATCTGTTGTCGGAAATCGGGCATCAGTGCCACGGTGTGACCCAGATCCTCCGCGTGACGCATCATGGACAAAGCGACGGCCACTGACCACTGCGGCGTGTTCACGACGCGCAGGGAGTCCCACAACGCGCGACTATAATAGGTCCTGGCAGCCAGGCCGCCTCCCATTCCCATCCAATCCACGATATGCGGTCCCCATCTACACCCTCTGTGCAGTAGCAAGTGAATAGCGCGGAACACGCGTTTGGAAGCCGGTCGGGAAACTGAACGCAACAGAGCACCTGACGTCGAGACTTGGGCGGAGCTCGCTCGCCCCGCCGCGAGAGCCGGCCGGCGGCGTGACGTCACGCACCTGGATGGCCAGCTGGTCGACCTCGCTGAAGACCTCCGGGTCGTCGTAGATTTCGATCTTGCCGACGGTGGCGGGCGAGGGCGGCGGCGGCTGGGCCGGGTACTCGTGCAGCTCCGGCACGTCCTCCTCGCGCTCATCGCCCAGCTGCGTCATCATGTGTTCGATCTTGCGCTCGTTGATAAGGGACATCATCTCCTTGCTCTGTTTGTCGACCAGCGCGGCCGTGGCGGCTCTGACGTCACGCGAAGGCCACGGATCAGCATAGTCGACAGGTGGCCATGCGATGAACGCGGAATTGCCTACTACAGATTAAGCAAACAGTTCCACTCGCTACAGGCGGAGCTTGCTCATACCAGGCGCAAACTGGATGCGTCAATAATGAATCAAGGGCTGTGGGATATGGATACGGTCGTAGAATTGAGATACAGTACTCATACTGGACTAATAAGTGCAAAAAACATACCTTTCGTGTTCCAAAAGCTTTCTGGTGACTGACTCCTTCTTCTTCTCTCTTTTGATGGTCATGTTCTTCTCGAATTCTTCCTTTTCTTTTAGATGCTTCACTGTTAGAACCTTGACGTCGTCTTTGCTTCTCCGCTTGCTCATATCTTTTTCGAATTTGGCGGTGAGTTTTTCTAGTTCTTTCTCCCATTCTTCCTACAAACAAAAACAATATGCATAAATTGTTAGATCAAGAGCAGCAGGGCGTAATACACAGGTAAGGAGCCATACAAGATGCTACACAAAATACTAGGAAATCATTGCTTTAAGTCATATAGTTTAATGTTGAGCAAAATCGCCTCGGTTAGTAGGTTTGGAGATGAAACCCTCTGTTAAAAGTGTTCCTGGTCACTCATATCCCGCAATATTGCTTGTTAGATTGCAGAGTGCTCTTTAATGTGGCGAGCATAGCCATCCAACCATAACGAGGCAAGAACGCAATAGGTGTGTTATTTTGCAACATAATGCAAGCGCACAAAAGTGCCGTTTCGGCATCGCACTCGCCAACATAAGAGCGCATTATTCTGGACATGTCTTCACAGTGGGTGACTTATGTGCCACCGGTTTGAAAAATTCATCAGTTTCGCAGGGAAAGCTGGCTGTTGACGCGACAGGAAGGGGACAAGCCACAACACTGACTCACAAAGCCGGCTCCAGCATGTCACACAATGGCCAACTTCCGGCGTGGTGACCGAACGCCGGCACGCCGCACGCGGCGGCACGGGCCGAGGTCGCTCCGAACACACCCACCCACACATACCCACACACGAGAGTGCGGCCAACACCCGGTCAGAGCCAGTAGGGGTCGGGAGGCGCGTGGCGGACACCCGGCCAGAGCCGGCAGGGGTCGGGAGGGGGGTGGGGGGGAGATGCAGCCGACGCCCAGTCAGAGCAGGCAGGGGCCGGGTTGGGTGCGAGGGGGGAGGGGCGTCAGAGCCGGCAGGGATCGGGGAGGGGGTGCGGCCGACACCCGTTCAGAGACAACAGGGGGTCGAGGGGGGGGGGGCGGATGACACCCGGTCAAACCCGGCGGAATCCGCTGGGTCCGTCCGCCCGGGCCTGATGCGACCGGCCGCTGTTGGAGACAGCTAAGAAGGCAGCCTCCCAAGTATGGGTACCGATCAAGGCGTTGTAAACCACTGCTTCGCCCTCACTGATTGCGTTATTGAAGACCCACGACATCACAAATATCCCAGTGCATGGATGCGTAAATATCCTCACGGATCTGGTAGGGCCTCACAATTCAACCATGCAATTGCACCATCGTCATTTGTCTTTACTTAAGGGGAGTGTTCCACTTTGAAGATATTGAATCACGCATCAAATAGGATGAAAAAGTTCACTCATAACTGTTGGTGTACTTTCCAGTGAGGAAGACTGCTCTAGACAACATAATTTCTCTATTTAATAAATATGCCCCTCAATACGCCACTGTTTGATTACGTCATCGCACCTTGCACAACATTGATTAAGAGCCAGTTGCCAGCCGTTATGTCTGAAAATCGTGCTCACGAACACCATGTGTGAGCGCCTCGAAAGTAAGATCTTTCTTGGCTTTGATCGACGCACGTACAATCGAATGACAGGATTTAAATGAAATTATTGTGACATCATGCGTTCCAAGGTGAATTTGAAATGCTCTCCTAAACTTACTCTCCCACCACTTTGCGGTCTTTAAGCTCAGGAACCAGAGGGTTTTAGGATTTAAAAAGGGTCTGGCCGTGAGCTGCATCGAAAGATCTTCAATATGGCCGTTTCGGTTCAAAACCCCCTGCAAATGGGAACAATCTCTTTAAAGTACATGTTCCTGGATAGCGGATTAGAGACCAAAATTGAATTACAAAATATTCAGGCCCAAAAAAACAAATTTTGTTTCTGCGGCATGTCGAACCCAGCAACAATTGGCGGGTCAGTATGCGCCCAGTTACAGCGTTCCGACCGAACAGGCCAACTCAGCCCAGGGTAGACAGCGTCCGCACCTTACCGCTGGCAGAGGCTGGCCCGCTGATGGGTAGCCAGCTCAGCCGAGCCAGGCGCTGTCACAGCGACACGACACGATTGGGGGCAATCGAAGCAGGCCGGTGACAAGTATTTTACATTAAGTACCTGCGTCAGTTGACAAATGTTTCACGGAGTGAAATGCTGAACAAATCCACGTCACCCCGTCTTGAAAATAATCAGATTCTCATGAAGGCGCATCCCTGTCACGGCCCGTTGATGCCTAGGAATGGCGCCATCATAGTTTGTCTCCTGCGAATGTCAATCCGTCTCCGTCCACCGCCATGCTACTCGCCTCCCCATCCAAATAGTTGGTCTTCTTCGCTTCGATGCCACCCAGAGGTCAGCCTGGCTACTGACTCGCTTTATGCAGATCGCAGCGGTGCATTGACACTTTTGAATGCATGAATCGGTTAAAACGCAAGACACGTTCCCTCGCGGGCGGCTTCGTTTCTTTGCTTGCGCTGCGTGGCCAGCCGCCAAGGCGAGGTCGGAAGCGTGGGTCAGAGAAGCCGCCACCGCATAATTGCGTTGTCACAATGGCCTGCTTCGACGGGCGCCACAATGCCATAGCCATTCAACCGGTCATTCTGGCTGCACGGCGGGCCAACACATGAAAATCGAGGACGCGCGCACGCATGCGACACTCGGAATCCAGCGGCCCGGTCCATCAGGGGCGTACTGAGCGCGCGGCCGAGGCCAGACGATGGTGCGGCCGGCGCGGCCGGCGCCGCTGACGCCGCCTCTGCGGCGCCGGAGATAGCCGGCCGTGGCTGGTCTGTCAGGCGGAACTAACAGAGAGCAGGCACCGAGCGGTCCCGTTAGCGGTGGCGGCGCGGGGACGGCTGGCGGCCGGGTCACTGATGCCGCCGTCACCGGCGCGGCCCCGTGCACCGCTGCACCGCTGGCGACGGCCCGCTGGCTGGGCAGCGCCGCACGGGTGGCCGTCGGACGTACCAACCAGTCACCACTGCACCGGTGGTGACTCGCGCAGGATGATGCATAGGAATTCGTCGCTGCATGGGTAGTGACGTCACACATCGGTCATGGCCGCATGTGTGGCTATGGTAGATGTAGGGCACCACTGCACGTGTGTTGGTGGGACGCATTGGGCCTCCCTGCACGCATGACAACGGAACACACCATGCATAAGTGCAAGCGTGCTGCGTGAACATGCTGCGCACTGCGGCACGTGCTATCGGGGCGTATGCAAATCTTCACAATGATGAAGGAAGCAAGCCTCCCCAATATTCGCTAAAAATCCCGTTTGATGCGCCGGAAACAAGCATACCCTTCGCGTGGCGTCGATCTACGTCGCACGTTTTAATATATTTGTTTTTATTGTTTCCCCGTATTTCTAATTGTTAACATTTATTCACGAATATCTTAATGAATGTTATGAACTTTATAGTGGCATATCCAGACCAACGTCCTCTCACACTCAGTGCGACCGACAGTTCAAATATCTCGTGTTAATTTAGACCAAAAGGTGCCATCCCACAATCGAACCAAAAGCCATAAGTGCATATCTGTCGTCACTCCATGCTGTCAGCACGAACAACAGCGTCCTTGGCCAAGTCCAGCCAATGTTTTTTCAACCGAATATTTATGACAATGGCGGCATTGCACTGCACACACGGCATACTTACCCATTGTTCTCCATAATTGGAGTAAAATGCCGAAATAACGCATGCCATTGCGGTTACCTGTGTTACCGTCATGTACGTATGCGGCCATTCGCTCCATGACATACAGTGTGTACATATCTCATCGCTGTCAGCCCAACTGACCTTGAATTCTTCCTTTAATCGTTTGTCTTCTTGCTCTCTCTGCGAGGCGAACTTCTGGTAAAGTCTGTCCTCTTCTTCTCTGTGTATCCTCTCCAGTTCTTCCTGTTCGGCCTTGTCCTGTAAGAAGAAGGGAAACTGTGTTACATTGCCTTCACGATGCGAGCCAAGCGAATGCATGTAACAGGATTGTTCACGTCAAAACATTACCAACAGTGCTCCATGCTTGAACGAGATAATATTATCATCAGTTGCGAAACCCTTAGGGACGTTTAATCTGAAGCGAAAGGCTTATACCGTAGCGGGTAATTGCATGTTTTCACCACTAATTGTTCGGTGATTGATTGTGGCTTGAACTGTGGGGGTCACTGCCATCGCAGCCCCCGTTGGAAACGGGTCAAGTGAAAGCTTCCTGCGGATATGAAAAAAGCTTGATCCTTTGGATCGCAAGCATAATGCGAGCAAACATAGGAACGGAGAAAGCAATCCAGCATAACAGCAAGTTAGGGCAGACAATTCACAAAGTCACAAGCAAAAGCTTAATCGTTTGTAATTTGTGAATCCTGTCGTGTAAGCGTATGAGCCGAGGCCTTGACAGTCTCACTTCTTCGTCCGATATAGCAGTGACATAGAACCAATACGGCAGAGAAAACTGGACCGTTTCCGATGCATACGCTTACTGGGAAAGATTCACAAACGATTTCGTTTCCATTTGCGCCTTACAAATTGGTTGGGGCATTTTTAACGAAACATTCATTTGATACACACTGCGCTGCACAGCCACCACACATAATGATTTAACTTGCACGCTACAAACAAGCCCAATGCTAGGATCCGTATGACCAGACGTGTTCGTAGATCCCAGAAATAGATTACGCGACAGGATCGCTGAGTCCTTGATCTCTGTCTTTCCAAGATAAGGAATCTATTTTGAAGCTTTTCGAAGCATCTCTGAGATCCAGGATTCCTGTTAAGTTTTGTTGAGGGGCCAATGGAATTTCAATTTTTCACATGTCCTTTGAAGGATCCTCCAATAGGATCCTATGAGCAGGTGGATCCTCCAAGGATCCACCTGTTTTAAACCTGTGACCAAGGATGCATTGGAATCTAGACATTATCAAAAATTTTGTTTAACGACCTTTAAAACATTTTCACACAATGATATAAATTTTAAACAAACTTCTAGCCAACTGTGGCAACTTGAAGTGTCTTCCGAAAGTTAGGCTGAGGGTTATGACAGGCTACCAAAATGGTGGCTACCAAGACCAACTGGTGCACTAATAGACTGAAAAAATCCCTCCCTGTTTTTTGCCTGAGCATCCTTGCCACCTAGCTTCATAATCACTTCATCTTTATAATGCGTCTTTTCATAGCATGCAACACGGAAGCCAAACAGACTCAGCCAACAAGTTGATAAAAGCTTGCTGGCTTAGGCTGGTTAAATTGCGGGCCCAAGAATCTGAGCCTGTACCATAGACCACATAGATACGTCCTGGGATCAGACCCCCGCGTACCGGGCCTTTGCTCTTCCAGGATCCAACATCCATCCTTGCAACCATGCGCAAAGGTCTCACCTTGGGAGTGGATCCGAAATCCACTCCCAAAGTTAGACGAAAGGGTTTCCAGGATCGTGAATCTTTTCCAAGATTTTGCCAGAGCCCTTCAGAATCTTTGACCTCTTTTTACGTTTATGTATAGGATGTGTACAGAACCTGAGGTAGGCCAACCTCGATGGGCCCTTGTGGCTCTTTGTTGGCTGGATATCTGTATGTCTTTATATATTGCCTGAGGATCATTCGGGACTCAGGCTATGGTTTTATGTTTTTTTCAAACTTCCACTTCGAATTTAGGATTTTTGTGGGATCTCCGCACATATTCGCACAACATAATTGTCGTTTTAGGGTAGTACCGCGGAAAACAAACCTATGGAATCTTCCTGGTGTTAGTCGCTACGGTCTTGTGCAGTCTTTGCCAAGATGGTGGGAGACTGCATGATAACCGGTGAAGCACAAGAACACAGCACGGAATTCGGCCAGACCAACGTTCAAAAACACCCGGTTGACGCAACACACCATGGTCTGATGGAACTAACCACGCCACGCCTTCCAGCGCGCGCTGCAAGCATCAACTGGTGTAACTCACCGTCCAACCAACTGTTCCTCGCGCTTTTGCAATGACTCAAACGTTAGGGGAGCCCTCAACTTTGAACGCAAAGTAACCTAGGGAGATGGGCTCACCGGAAAACTTTTGCATAAATATGTGCGAGGTTGCACCACGCAGCCCTTATCCACGTGGCAGCCTTTTTTAGTCTCAGCAATTCTCTTTGCGTCGTAATGCTTCTGCAAGGTCTCCGCACGACCACAACACCTATGGGAAGTGATTACGTGGTAATGGTGCTTTCACTATGACACAGTTCTATGCGGTAACATAACGGTACAGACAAAGCGCAGTGCCAATATTTAGTTGCTAGGGGTTCGTTGGGATTCAAAAGCTGCCCTAGGGAAACGAAATCAGAGTTAGGTGCACTGTTGCCGGCGTACGGGGGAGAACTGAGAACGGACGCGGGGCTGTTGGCATCTCGCTGCCAGGCGAGCGCACGGTCGAGGACCGGCGGCGCCACTGAGCACCGTTCGGGACACGGAGGCCGCAGCGTGCCGCGGCGTCGTATCGCCAGCGTGGCCCCACCTGGGCGTGCCCCTGTCTGTCACAGCGTCACCGGCGCGAGCGCCGCCGTGCGGTGGGGACGGCTCCCAGCCGGACTAGCCCGGCGTGACGGCGGCCGATTACGGCCGGACGGCCAGCGTGACGGCGGCCCAGCCTCTCGCCAGCGAACAGAGAAGGTGGAAACGCTGCCCACCACCAGCTCATCGACCGCGTCAGCGCCAGTGGACACGCTACTCTCCCACATCATCCAGGTAACCACAGCCCACGGAACTCCAAGAGGCTCTAACTTGAAATACGTCTCAAAGTAGTTGGTCGCAGCTATATTTTGCGGTCAACCGGTGAAGTTGACACATAATACACAAAGCACACAATACGTTTAGGAGGAAGGGGTCACTCGACACATATTTTGGAAATCTTTGGACTTAAAAAGCTTGAAATGATACAAGATGCACTTGATGTCAGAAGATACGAAAAAAGCAGGAGTCAAGTATTAAAAATGAGTGGTGGCGCACGATGTGACACCCGCGCTGTGACAGAGGTGTACGGTGTCATGTTCTCCTTGTGTGGTGTCACAGTGTCATGACCACATGGGCGCAATCATGGTGTGTTGCCACTACAATGCAGGCACTGCGACAACGGACGCTGCCATAGCAGCCGACCGTGACGCATCTCTCTCGTTGACGCCGTTCCACCGCCGTCGGCCGACGCCGCTTGGCCGGGAAGTCGGCAGCGTGCTGGCCTACGGCGCACGCGCGGCACCGAGCCCGCCCGGTGGCCTAGCACATCACGGCACGTGACACCCGGCGCCGCTCCAGCAGCCCGCACGCACATGTTTTCCGCACCAGTTCGTCACAGTGAGTCACGTGCGCCCTGGCGTGTCCGCCGACACCGAGCGCCGGACGCTCGGCACCCGAGACGACCGGCCGCAGGCGAACACCCCACTCCCTGCAAATGTCCTGAGCCTGCGTTCCGACCCCGGCCGTCAGACCCGTCCCGACTGGCAGAGATGAGAGGGACACCTGGGCGGCGCTCGGCACCACTCCATTCGAGTGTTTGCCGCGAGACAGTGAGCACCATGTCTTTTAGCAGCTGCCTTTGTCACGCGACGGGTCAGGAGTGCGATCCGAAACGTTCGAAGTTAAATGGGAGCCGTAATCTGGTGGATCAGCTTATTACAGCAGGTTAAGAATGCATCTCATTAGCCGCTCAAGGTAATCTAATAGCATAATAATCCTGCGTTGGTTGTTAAATGGCAAGACGCAGTTTGCAGGAAGGAAAACACTGCGCGAATGACGCGCATGTTTAAAATGTATTTTTAGCAAGGTAGCGTCATTAATGCTCCAGGTGATGGAAAGCCATGACAACGAATAAAGCCCCAGCCTCCAGAGATCGCTGCCTGCTCTGGTCATTTGGCGCCCCTCGCTGGATGAGGCTCCAAGGTTGCGCCCGAGCCCAGCTGACTGCGAGGCGGCGCTTGGAGCGGCGGCTCGGCGCGCGCGGCGTCACCAGGCCGGTACCGTGCGGTGGTTCCGAACAGCTGTCTCCCGCCTAACGGCGCGCCAGCCGCCGCCGGCCGCGGTCGGCGACTCGGTCTCCGGCCGGAAGGGGACGCCGCGCGGCGCCAGCGACCGGCCACGTGCACCGCCACGGCCTGGCCCGCCACAGGTCGCCAGCCATCTGACGACGGCCGTGCGCGCGAGGAGAGACAAACTCGGGCCGGCAGGCCATGTCACCGCCGTGTGCCCACCGCCGTGACCATCGCCGTGTCAATAGACACGGGTCGGGAAATGTCACGTTACGGTGCGACAACGGCTACATTGGCTGAAACCGTTTTTTTCTACGTTGGGAGATGATAGCTTTAGTGGCTCTGCAAATCCAATGCGCCTCAACATTCTGTGTTCGTGCAACGGATATGTCAGATCTCACTGAGCCAGGAAGGACGACTTCCTCAGACATTTCCACATCTTCGCCAGGCAGAGTTGAACAGCCGAAACAGTACGCAGCAGGCAAGGTGATGTCTTTGCCGTGCAAAGCTGCCTCGTGTCCAGAGCCGAGCTGGGAGAGCCGACGTCCGCTCCAGCGTAAGCAAAGAGCAGACCTCTGCCGAAGTGAGGCGGTCGGCAGTGGAGCCGCCGCCGGCCCGGGCTGTCTCGGCTCTCGGCTCGGCCCCGCACCGCCCTCTGGGGCGGCGACAGGCGGTGCCGGCCGCCCTCCATCGGCCGGCCAACAGCCCACCGGTCCCGGTCCGCCGCCGTGCCGCGTCATGCACGGCCTGGCCAGGTCGGGACGGTAGCCCTGGTCACGTCAGGCCAGCGGCCCGAGGTTACGCAACGACAGTTGTTTTGGTGCGGGCGCTGTGCATCATAACAGTGTCTTGTGTTCATTGGGGCTTGATTCTCAACAATTTCACAGATCAGGGGCACCAACGAGACAGTTGGTACAAGAGCCTGTAACACGGCTGTTCCTGGCCTCAGCGAACTTTAGTAAATACGTAACGCTTATGACAACTTTTATATCAGGGTATGCAATCAGTAATCTAACGCAATGCCAACTTCCTGCTTGCACGAAAGCTGACACATAACCTGTTTGCCCAACAATAGGATCCTAACCACTAACGTGGAAGCATTCGCCACACGCAATCTTACCTCGAACTTGGATATTTCAAGAACAAGGGGCGGGCAGGAAAACCAGGATCAGCTTCCTACACTGCCCATTGGTGCAGCCCCGTTTGCACTTACGTTGTGTGTATTCTTCCGCATGCCCTCTGAATGGGGCGCATTCAGTTTTTCGGCTGCAGTTTCCTCACTTTGTGTGCGAAGTCACAGAGAGCTGAGGTATTCAGCGCCAGTGCAGCGCACACCGAGGAACAACACCACGCAGGGCCGATGCTGGCCTGCAGCGCACAACGCAGCCGGCCGCCGCCGGTCCTCGCCTTGTCGCCGTGCTGAGCCACGGAACGACGATGCGGCGCTGGCTGATGACATTCCCAGCGCCCGGCGTCGACTCGGATATCTCCTGTGTCGAATCGAAGCGGACCCGGCCCTGCTCCCAGAGGACATTTCCCGCGCTGCTCCCCACTATCTGCTGCACAGCCTCCAACGTCCCTAGCATTAGAGTGACATGAGATTAGACCTAACATTAGACTACAGCTGATGACACTATCTGGCAGACCATTTGGCCATGTGACCGCGGTGACATTGCCCTGCGCAGACGGCGACCTGGAGGACGAAACAGCGAGTGCGTCGCCATCCAAGCCGTGCTGCATCGGCGCACTGCAGCCCGGGCCTGGTTCAGTCAGGCGCCGGACGGCCCAGGGAGCCGCAGATGATCACCGTCCATCGGGGTCTACAGCTCGTCCGATCCGGCACCGGGCGGCCCAGGGAACCGCAGATGATCACCGTCCACCGGGTCCACAGCTCGTCCGATTGCCAACCCGACGAAACAGCCGTTTCGGATCAGAAGCTGGTGGCAATTCTCGCGAGAGGCGGTATCCATATAAGGACATGCGCCATGAAATACATGATGGTGATTTCCACATGGTGATATCCATGAATACAAATCGTTTTCAAAAGCGCTCTAATAAATGCAGTGTAGCACGCAGCACGGGGTCGAGCATGACACGGTGTGCGTCCGCTGTATGTACATGTTAACTGCACACAAGCCCCAATGGCCGCACGCGAGCTGACACTGAGTCCACCCGCGGCGGCGCAACACGGCTCAACATTGTGAGCGATCAATTTAAAGAGCAGAGGGACTATCGGCATCACATTAAGATTAATGGCAATACGGACTTCCACCATATTAAGTGAGTGCTGCGAGCGTCCGTATACCTGCTAATCATGCTAATCGGCTCAGTTCAGCAGAAGTTTGGCCGCCGACGTGCTGCCATCTGGTGAGAGCGCTATTGCCATCGCCCAGGTGCCCTTCGCGCCTGGACCCCGTTCCCCGTTGTCAGACGCCGTCCACATGTTGTAACCTTAGGACACCACAGGTATGTGTGTCACAGCAGTCGCTACGCCTCGGCGTGCAATCGCCTGTGTGTGACGTCATAGATAGCTACCCCGGTAAGTACTTTGCCGATGGAGAACTGGGCTTTGGCGTCCACTGAACCACCAGTCCAACCATGCAGAAAACGAACGGCATGGACCTGACATAGGCAAAACAGACTTGTGTCTGGCTGCAGCAAAAGTGAATCCGTCTCCGTAATCAATTTCATTTTGGACAGAATCGGATTTGAATTCAGCTTCATTGGTTCGTGGGGTGAATCGGATTCGGAATTGATCTAAGTGTTTAGTGACCAAGTCACTGCTGAAATGGGATTCGACTGCGGTTCGTAGACCCGATTCGAAGGTTCACAAATATTTTAGTTAGTTTTTAAGGTACCACGCTGGAACCGTGCGAGACGGTGCCGAACTTGGGCATCACCTCCGACCGCGTAATGTCATAGTGAGCACATGTGTCACTGCCGAGCCGCCATTGTAACGGCATTCTGGCCCACCTGTCGCGTGTGCTTCAAAACGTCCCAGAGGCTGTCATTACCACCTTAGTCACCACCCCGGTTCTCTTGCACGTCCAATGGTGCCTTTCGGTTCACAGCCATAGTTCATAAATATGGGCCGAGTTTTCTCCTATAAAAAATTAACGTTGTTGCAAAAGTCAATTTCGCCATCGCAGGTTTGACCACGTCTAGGACCTGGGCGAGAAGCTAGAAACAGCTAGCGGATCACAGTCTGCTAACACTTACGCACCGCATTTCGACTGATGGACAGACACCCCGTTCCTCTGGCCTCCGAGCTGCGCGTCAGAGGCGACGCGAGAGGATGGTATCTGGGTAAAAATATACTTCTTAAAATACTTATTAACACTGAAACAATATTTTACTTGTTTAGTTTCCAGCTCTGAATAAAAAACACGCCCAGAAACGCACGCCCCAGGTTACGATGGATTAGACATGGAAGCGAAAAACTAATATGTCCTCGTTGGCATCCCGCCACGCTCTCGCATCCTCTCGCAGCTGCAGGTCACTTTCGCGCCGACAGTGGCCGGGGTGTGTTGCGACTTCAGCAGACAGACCGCATTCTTTCGCGCCGACAGTGGCCGGGTTGTGCTGCGACTTCGGCAGACAGACCGCATTCTTTCGCGCCGACAGTGGCCGGGTTGTGCTGCGACTTCAGCAGACAGACCGCATTCTTTCGCGCCGACAGTGGCCGGGTTGTGCTGCGACTTCGGCAGACAGACCGCATTCCCCGCAGTCAGGTGGCGATCGGTGGCAGCCAGCTGGTGACCAGACAGGAGCGCATGGCGACGGAAAGGCGGCCGGCTGGCGGCGCTTTCCGGCCCCGAACGCCGCCAAATGGTGACGGATCGCTGGCGCCGATAGCCAGCAGGCTCACCGGAGTCAGAGGGCCGACGGCCGACATCATCGCACCAACGTGCCACGTGGACGGATACCGGTTCAATGACAGCCCGCCGCGCGGCTGCGAATGAGTCCGCGCTGCAGACAGCAAACAACGTTACCTCGTCCTTGACTTTGGCCGCAACTGTCCGGGTCCATTGTCAACGAGGGCGGCGACTCTGTCGATGCCGGCCTACCTGTCGAGGTCAGCGCGCTTTGACGTGTGGCCAGCGTCCGCTGGTCATGCGGGTCTGGTAAGGTCACGGTGCCTCAAGGTGTGGTCAGCACCCTCTGGTCATGCGGGTCTGGTAAGGTCGGCGCCTCCACGTGTGGTCAGTGTCCGCTGGTCAAGCGGGTCTTGCGAATCGTGTACGTTACGATGTGCGGCCACGTGTCTCATGTACAACCCATTGTGGTGTGTCTACTCTGGTCATCAGAATCTGTTGTGCCTCTGCACTCCATGTGCGACACCAGGCCGGGCAGCGCGCGGCGCCAGTCTGCGTAGCCAGCGTCAGTATCAGACTATCATAATTAGTACCAGCATATCGGAAACCATCCACAGGGTGGCTTTTGCGGTTTCGGGTCATGGTCATGTTTCAAACTGCATACTAAAAGGTGCAGTATAAAAAGCTCACGCTAAAAATATGCAATAAAATGATACGAACAATGAGTAGAGCTATCTATGCACTATGGGCCGGATCAGATCAGTGGTCAGTGGCCAATGGTCAGTCACATTACATATGAAGGCACAAATGCGTTCAGCCTTGTGGCATCACAGACCCATGATGGCAGGCGGTTCCAGGCAGCTGCGGTCTGATACGAAACTGTGTGTGGCGGTCAATCAGTGTCTGCGAAGGTGCAGGCTATCTCTGTTCGAGGCGCGCGTTTGACGGGTCGAAACAGTGGCTCATGATTCAAAAAGCGCGCGGACCCCGTGAGGCGCGCTCCCCTCCTTCAGCGCCATAAACACTTTAATCACGTTGCGGCGCGTCACCATGGCCTCGATCCTCGGCCAAGCAAGGGAATCTCGAGCCGGAGTTATACGATGGTGCCTTTTGGAGCTGGTAATTACTTTTGCAACGAAGCTGATCCTGATTGTCTTTTTTATGGTGTAGTTGACTCTTGGTCGAACCACCCCACACGCACAGAATGGACGTGATATAAGAGAACACGTGCGCCTGAATGATAATTTCGTGAAGATCTGAAGTGAAGTCATGACGGGATTGTATAGAGAAACGAGGATGTCATTGCATTTGTTCACGATGCCCGAGACATTGACGCCCCATGACCGGCTGCAAGCAACTATGAAGCCGATAATTTTAATGCGACTCAATGCATGCACAGCCGAACCGTTTGCTTCAAAAGGGAGGTCAGCTGACCTTTTAAATTTTTCTTTGACCCGACGAGCATAAGAGCGGCTTTGATTTCGTTCAGTTAGAGAGAGCTGGTACTGAACCGGTACTGAATCTCCCGCATGATTTTGAGGTCGGCGAGACCCGGTCCGTCAGGAGGCGCGCCGTCCAGGCGCAGAGTGCCGTCAGCGTAGGGGATGAGGCAGCCATGAGTCAAGTATCCATGTCAATTGTGGGTAAACAAAAGGAACAAAATAGGACCCACGATTGAGCCCTGGGGCACACCGCATGACCTGGGAGGGTGAGCCGTCGTCCACACACCAGCTGCCCTCGACCACTCAAATAACTTCTAAACCATCCAACCGGTGACGCTATACCAAGAAAGCTTGATGAGCAGGGCGTCGTGGTCGACGCTAACAAACGCCTTTAACAGATCGATCGTCGTTACCGACGATACAGGACCGTCGTCGGTGTTGGTGACCAGGTGTTTGAATGCGACGAGGCCGGCATTCTCGGTTGAGTGGTGCACCCCATAGACATACTGAGATGGATGGAACAGCCCCGTCGCGTTGAAATATTCTGTTAGCTGTGAGCAAGCTAAATGTTCTAAAAA
The DNA here is from genome assembly GCF_011947565.3 of Pollicipes pollicipes. Taxonomy (NCBI): domain Eukaryota; kingdom Metazoa; phylum Arthropoda; class Thecostraca; order Pollicipedomorpha; family Pollicipedidae; genus Pollicipes; species Pollicipes pollicipes. Next base: position 46,860,058 of record NW_023596921.1, on the reverse strand, counting down.
TTCTTAGAGAGCACAATGAGCAGAGATATGGGCCTATTGCTAATCGGCACAACTGGATTACCTGACTTCGGAATTGGTTCAACAAGGCCAAGCGTCAGGCCCAACGCGTGCCTGCTTCCCCCCCCCCCCTTCCGCCATGTACCAGCGGATGACCTTGAGCCCGCCGGACGGGAGTGGGAGTAGAGGTGGGGGGGGGGGGGGGGGGGAGAGGGCGGCCTCTGAAGTCGCGTCAGACGCCGTCCGTGCGGGCCGATGCACCCAGCCGTGCATAGTAGACAGCGAGGAGGAGCGGACGCCTCTGGAGAGAGCGCGGTGGAAGTCGGGCGAGCTGAGCAATACGCCAGTCATTTCCGGTATCCAGAGGATAGGAACATACAACATGGTGTACGCAGAGCGGAGAGATGGTGAAAGGATCCCACGAGTTCAGAGAGCTCCTCGCCAGCGCATAGGCTCAGTAAGCAAGGGCAGCAGATAGAGCGCAAGTAGCTTTGGGAAAGGACCCAGCCAACAGCTGCGGCAGTAAAGGGAGATGGGAAATCGATGGAGGAATGCCGGCCTGATAATGCCGAGGGGAAAACAACTGGGATACGCAAAGGAAGAGAAAGGACCAGAGGCCCTTGCGAGGAAAATGAGGGGGTAGAGATGAGGAAGAGCGAGGAATCAAAAAAGAAAGAGGGAGAGATAGAGAGAGGAAGCGATGAATGAATGGAGCGGAGAACATTGAGGGGTGAAAAGAATCGTGGATGGAAAGATCAAGAATAGGCACATCACGCAGAACACCTCTCCGACTTGATTTTAATGTTTCTGGCGCAAGATGTAGAATCGCGTCAACCCTAGCACTGACGAGAGGAGTGAATACATTTGTCCTTCATGACCTTCTCGAGAATATCTGCAGAGCAGCGTATGTCGTGAAATGTTTACGTTATCTCTTACATCAATTTCACGCTTACTCTGAAATAGTTATGCCCAGGTCATGTAAGGTCAGCGACCTAAGGCAGTTTTCGCTTGAGCATGTTATGCCAAACTGTGGATAAAACTTGAGATAATCCAGCAATGTGTTGTCATATGGTCCTTCTTTGGTCTTCCTAGTTGGTTTACCGAATGTTGTCGTTCCCTTACCTACAATAACATATTGTGGTCATCACCATCGTTCACTGGCCCAACTCGACCTCAGGCCCTCTCCATTTGGTAACATCCACTGTGGTGGCAAAAATTTCCGGATTTACTTGCTCATTATCCAAGAGCTCCGCCTATTAATCCACGAGTGGAATTTTAAGATCAAATGTCATTTTAGGTCACTAAACCGACCGGAGTATTTTTTCTTTTGTTTTGGAGGAGAAATTTGTTTGATTTTATATTTCCATTTGGGAACACCGTGCATCACTATCGGTATGTTTCGGTTCCATGCGCTCCTTTACTCCATAATGTCAATGGCACTATTTTATGTGAAAAAGATGACGCAAACATATTTTTTTTAGATGGTTGCCTCATTCACCTTGCATGATCTTGAAAACTGACCTATTGTTAGTAAGGTTTGTTTTTCGTTGGCCTTAGACCCAATATGCTCCTTCGACCAGAACCACATTCTTATCCAGACGTGATGCTGTAACCTCAGAAAGGTCAACATAGGTCTCTGCCTAGGTTAAAACAAATTAAGGTGTTTCCCAATTGGCTCTGACACCGCCACCGGCTGCCGCCGGCAAAAAAGGAACACCCCTGATTGGCAAGGACACTTCTAGTTCATCATGAAAAAATGACTGTGCTGTTCTGTGTCAAATATCCTTGGATGATGCAAATCGTTAACATACAGTTCTTATACTATACTGGATACACAGGTCCACGTAAGTTTGAGCTCAAGAAGCATTCTTTGGAGCAAACCCCGTGAAAGAAAGAAATATGACACTTTAAATATATCCCCGATAGTTTGCACGCTGGCTTTGGGTTCAGAGTGTGCACTTGTTAAGCAAAGCTTATTGTGTGCATCCTGAACCCACCACCCAAGTCGTGCCGTCCAGTTCAAAGGGGTATTTTTGCCTCCGCCCTTTCAACGGACAGGAATGCGGAGGGTTTTACGTGTACCACATTGCTGTGGCACGGCCGTTCAGGTCGAGCCAAACGATGTGCCCGCTCTGGGACTCGTGCCCAGTGCCCCTGGATTACGGGTCCAACATCCTTCCCTACACCACGAAGGCGGCGTTTGGCATGATGCCTGATATGACCTTGACCTTAACCTCAAACACGAAAATGACCCGGGTGCATCTTGTTAAGATTGGTATGACCTACCGAACAAGGTTGAATTCATCTCTTTCCAATCCGAATATACCTTCCTTTCCATCTCTCTATATACCATCTCTTTCCAATCCGAATATACCTGCAGGTGGCGGATGCCTGCCCCCCCCCCCCCCTCTCCCCCGCCCCATCAGAACAAAGTTGACGCGGACCACCGCTAATGCGCCGGGACAAACCCGATACATGGGACAATCTAAAAAATGTGCCTGTGGTAGTAGCAATATGCATACCCTGTCAGCTCAACATCGCACCTCAAAATCAGAAACGAGTTACGTCATAATGCTTAGCTGTCCTGATGAAGATTTGTGCAACGTCCAAAAATGTGGTCAACTAAATGCTATCCCGGCGTGATAATTTATCTACCACTGTCTAGAATGTAGCCAAATAGCGTGGGCGAGAACAAACCGACTTTGAGAGGGGCTGTCATTGCGATTTAAAAGGGCCGATCTACTTTCTTGTGGAGTGAAAACCAAGAGATGCACAAACGAGAGAGGGAGATGATTATCTAAAGGCGAAAGTAGCCTCAGCGTGCAGGCATGCAGATCGCATCACATCCAATGACCACTCATCGGAAGGTCTAACATGTACCTTCTGGCATGGCCGGGTATGACCGAAAAGACTTAGAGCAACAGCTGATGTGAACAATGGTGAGAATGCCAGACCAACGAAAAAGTGTGTAATCGGAGTCTCAAACGCAGCCGCTGTTCACTCTGTCGGTGGAGCTCGCCAAGCTCTCACAGCTTCCAGCTATGAGCCGCAGCTGGGCTACATGGGCGCAAGAGGCAGTCGGATCACCCACGCCCAGCATCTAACTAGTCGCGAAGAATTTAAAGCGCTGGAGAAATTACTTTCTCTTCCCGGGCCGGCAGCTATGCAAATGGCCCGACCGTGGAGGCCGCCGCTGGCACGACGCTGAAGCGGCCTCGGCGGTTGCGGCGGTGGTGGTGGTGGCGGGTCAGGCGTGGCAGTGACCCGCCCCCGCCGGCAGCCAGTGCAAGCGCCCCTCCCGGCGCCGCCACCTCCATGACGCCGGTGAAAGCGCCACAATCGATCCACGCGCGACGCATCGATCGCCGGCGACAGGTGTTCGACAGGTTGGCGAGCGTGCAGAGCCGGCCGGCCCCCGTATTGGCGGCGTCGGCGTAGCGGCAGCGTCGATGGGGAGGGGGAGGGGAACCGGCAGGCGCCAAACGCCTCAGGCGGCGGCAATGGTGCACCGCGCGCCAGCCGTTGACCGGAGTCGCCGGAGACAGAGTGCAGGGCCATAGATGTGCGGTTGACAATGACCAAGCGGTCGTGTTTTGTGCTGGTCCTCCCGGCAGTCCCCTGCCGCCGCGCGACAATAAAACTGCTTTGGAATTCGGATCAATTTCACTCAGCGGCTGAAATGGTGTCCGGTGATCGTAACTGCGAACTCATTTACCCCAGGCGAAGGAGAGACCGGCACACATCAAGTGAACGCTTGCTGTCTGAGCGAGCCGGAGCCGGCTTGGTACTTTATCACGGTGGAGCCTCAGTGAAGAGCGGATCAATACGGAGTGCTCCGGGCCGCCACTAGCTTCCGCCGGCGCGAACCGGCTGAGTCAGCCGAGCGCACGGTAGCGGGCTGAGGTAACGGGAGCGACCTAGCTGAGCGACCCGCCGCCGCCGGGCCGCCGGCCGAGCGGAGCGACCTGTCTGGCGGCGACGCACCGCCGTAGCCGGCCTGTCTGGCGGTGACGCACCGCCGTAGCCGGCCTGTCTGGCGGTGACGCACCGTCGCAGCCAGACTCGGCGCGGACGGGACGGACAGGCAGAATGGCCCGGTGAGGAGACTCACTGCCACGAGCGGCAAGAGCGGGGAGGAACGGACAGACTGGCCCAGTGAGGAGCCTCACTGCCACGAGCGGCAAGGGCGGGGAGGAGCCGACAGACTGGCCCGGTGAGGAGTCTCACTGCCACGAGCGGCAAGAGCGGGGAGGAGCCGACAGACTGGCCCGGTGAGGAGACTCGCTGCCACGAGCGGCAAGAGCGGGGAGGAGCCGACAGAATGGCCCGGTGAGGAGACTCACTGTCACGAGCGGCAAGAGCGGGGAGGAACCGACAGACGTACACAGCTGGCAGACAGCCACTGTCAGCTGGGGAGGCGTAAGATGGCGGCCATTGGCAAAAAAAAACTGGATAGAAATTGTGCCTTTTTTGTTGTACTGTCGTTCTCTTTCATCTGCCCGTTGTGTGTTTCTAGGCGGCTGAGCGCTTCGTGGTGCTCTGAGCTCATTACCGCGAGATACGTTGTCCATACCACGATCCGGACAGGATTTTTTTTTCTCCGAAATCAGTGTTTGGAAAAACAATGTCAAATCGAGTGACACGCGCTTAGTATATCAGCAAAACGCAAGGTAATAGTAATGCTACCATAGCCTCAGAACACAAAAAGCAAGCCTTGGAATGATGAATAGGACATGTGACATCTGTGAGCAGCACACTTTTGGCCCTCGGCGATGGTGAAGTGCACGTTCATTCGGGCTTCAACGCAAGTGCCCCATGCCCATGAGGAAACAAACATTACACCTAGGAGCCTCCTTGAGGTCTAACCTCTGTTTTCAGCGGCCCTTCGATTGGCTCAACTATATTAATACGTTCTGAAGCACTGCGTTGGCCCGTGCCACAGCTGTGTGTTAGCCCTCTGTTGTGCAGTGCGGCGGTCTGTTTCTGACCCACCGTACGACCTCCACACTCGCAGAAGAGTATGGAGGTCAAGCGCACACTTGGCTGGGGTCACACGTACGCAGCGCATCTAGATCGAGTGGTTTGCGTGATTCGAAATTGTTGCCTGTCAATGTTTTTGGGCATTTATTGATTGCTTATTCTAAGCAAAAACAATGCAGTCCATTAAAGCCCACCACGCAATCGTCGTCTTCTATCCTTCAGCCGACTGGTCCTCACTGGTCAAGCTACCGGTCCTGGCAGTCAATAAGGAGGCTCCAATTAACGGCCGACTGCATCTACAGTCGACATACCGAGCATTGGGAAATTATTCAGACAGGAACATTAATACCTTTGACACTTGTAGCGACTTTACAACGAGTTGTGTGGTGTCCTCAAATATAGTTTCCTGCGAAAGCGTCAATTTGCTAGTAACTTAAAGAGAGAGTACCACATTCTCAAAACTATGCCCCCAGACACTTAAGATAACGAAGCAATTGCCGTTTGTGGCAGATGGGGGACCGTCCCCTCCCCCCCCCCCCCCCTATAGCAGGCTTGCGGTCCATGTCTCACTGCCTCTCCGCCTTCCATAGCGGCCGCGGCGGCTAGCGGCTGCCTGGCGTGAGTGGCCGCCGTCGGCGCAGGCCTCAGCGACGGTCCCTGCTCTGCTGTGTGGGAGCGCGGCGCCAGCTGGCCGGCCGCTCGGCAGCGGCACCACAGATGGCTGCCGGCCAGCGGCGGCCGGGCCGGGCCAGGCCGGCGGCGCCACCGCCGGCGCACGAGTGCCGCCCGCACCGTCACCGCAGCGCACGGCCTCGGCCGGAGGCCAGCCGCGACACCCCGGGCCAGCACCGGTCAGAGGGGAGTGGCAGAAGGTGCCGGCCATCGCCCGGGAACAGGTGGCGGCCGCCGCCCGAGAGAAGGCGGCGGCCGCCGCCCGGGAGAAGGTGACGGTCGACGCCCGGCAGAAGGTGACGATCACCGCCCCGGAGAAGATGGTAGCTACCGTCCGAGAAAAGGTAGCGGCCCCCATACGGGCTGGCCAGCGATGTCGGCCACCGGCCGCTCACTCGCCGCTCCCAGCCGTCCAGCTGGGCGGCGCGCCGATCGCACGCACGCCCCGCCGCAGGTGTGACCCATATGCACGGACCGGACTAGCACGGGCGGTGTCGGGTCAGACGAGTCCGATCGAGCCGCGGCCCGGACGGCCGGCCGCGGTGGCCCGCTCACGCTCCAGATAGCAGCAGCCGCTAGCCGGAGTCAGTGGAGCGGCGCGTCCGCCAGCACCAAACGGCCGTCAACAACAGCCGCCTGTCCGGCCGCTGGGGACCGGCCTGCGCGGGGAGGCGGCAGCGGCCAACCCGATAGTCACAACCTCTACCGAAGCGCTCAATGATGATTGGTAAAATGGCCATACACGGTCTTTGGCGCCGGAATGGGACAGGTGTCAGCTTGTGGACCGGATGAGCTGTCCGTCTTCGCCTGATGAAAGTCGGGGCCCAGCTGAGCTGCAGAGAAAAGCAGCAGAGGAAAGAAAACGGCCTGTCACGTGGCGGTCCGTTAGGCGGTGTATGTTAGACATCACCGCCAGCTCAGAGGGCATGCTTGAGCACCACCCGCGCTGGGGGAGCCGAGGGTCTGGCCGCCGGCCCGGGGCACCTGTCTGAGGTCCCGCGTGGCTAACCACGCCCATCGGTCACGAGAGCCGGAGAGGGATCCGCTGAGGACCAGGTCTCGGCCGGCGACAAACATTGGCCAGCTGCCCGCAGCGCTGCGACCGGCTGGCCAGGCGACACTTGTCCCTCTGCCCAAATAAGGTAGCCTGCCCAGCCGTACCCACGCTCGCCAGCCTGACGCACCACTGACACTAGTGCAGGCTCACCTGACGCGCCCCGGAACTCGTGCAGGCCTCAGGTGGCGTACATATCGCATTGATTAACGTGGTGGCGGAGAAGTTTGGCTGGTCCTTCTACATTGAACATTAAGCCATATATATATATATATATATATATATATATATATATATATATATATATATATCCATAACATGGTTGAGCGTTTTTGCTGAAAGCTCGTTTGTGTGTGCCGCAAGCGGACGACAGTTTTGCAAGGCGTGAACGTCACATGTTTTCAATGTGCTTTTTGCAGGTGTCCAGCTCGATTTTTAATGTGTTTTGATGTGAACATTTCTTGAGCTGCGTCTTAATGCATATACACATTTTTTAAGGAGGACGTGTGCTCCCGTTGCCTCACCCCCTCTCCTTGAACACGACCCCGGACGAGATGAACACTTCTAGGTGTGCCCAAGGGCCACGCGCGGCATGTATCCCTCTCTTGAGCTAAGAAGTTCACAGTTAATATTCAACGGTTTGGCAGCAATTCGGCCAAAATCTTCGATTTTCGGGTTATCTCATATCCCTCTAAGGAAAGTTATGGCTACGAGCCAATTGGCGTTGCCCACATATTTATGCACAAATTCCGCGAGGCTTCCGGCTCAACCGCATGGTCTTTTCCAGATGTCTTTGGGTGGCTGGCTCAAATAAGATACCACAATATTGAAGAACTAGTAACCATGCCTATGTAACTTTCAGGCAGCGTTTCGCGTTCGTTGCAATTGTCAGCATCTCTGCAAACGACAATCCGCGCGCATAGCATTCGCATTCTGAGGCCTGAGGCCGCTGTCCTACATGTGTGCACCTGACAGCAGGGCAGCGATCACGTACCAAATACTTGGGGATGGGTGTGGCTCACTTACCAAATATTCGGTGATGGGCTTGGCCTCGCGTTTGTAGCCCTTCTGAAGCACGGTCTGCTTAAGGGCATGTTGAATATGCAGCGCACTCGCGTCGTAACGTCCGTATTTGTAGTCACTGTGATTGCTCGTGCTGTGTCCGTTGGAGGGCGGCGGATGGCTGGTGCTCGTGTTGAGCACTGACTTGATGAGCATCGCCTCATTATCGATGTTGGCCCTGCCGCCGGCGCGGATCTGTTCGTTGACGTACGTCTGCGACTTCGGCACGCTGAGCGCAGTGCGGATGCCCACCGCGTTGCCGTCGATCTGGCCAGGCGTGATCTTCGGCACATGGCTCTGGCAATACACCTCCTTGTCGACCTGGCTGTTCTGGTTGTTGTAGTAGTTCTTCAGCGTCAGCTTGGTGCCACACACTGCGCACTTGAAGCACTGTGAGTGGAAGAACGTGAAGTCCTTCAGAGGACCGACTCTGTCCACTTGGTACACTGTATGGCGACATCGCAGACAGTGCGTGTCGTAGAAGTTCGCACGCTGTGCGAACGACATTTTATCACGTTACACTGCGTCACACCTTTTTACTGTCCGCCCCCACCCTGCACTAGTGATACGCAGCAGCCCGCGCCATTTTGGTGAGCCGGCCGCGGGTGTATGGCAGGCACTGATGCATAGCAGAGGATGGACTCGATTCACTAGCGCTGCGGCGCAAGCAGCGGCTTTCCTTACTCGCCTACGGCGTCAGTCCAGCCAATCTGAAAAACACTGCTCACTTGGTCCCTGCGCTTCTCAACACTTAGCGCCGACTTCAGTACAGTGACCAGCACGGAGCGCCGTTACCGCGGCAACTGTGCGGGCGCGCTGACAACACGTCGACCGAACCACCTGCTGTGGCCCCGCCTCGCGCGACGGCCAGCGTTCCGCGGCGCCAGTGAACGCGGTGTTTCCGAGCCGTGCGCATTTAACCTAAACCTGGACAATCCACGCAGGTATTCAACCGCTCATGCACCCGAACAGTTTATGTCTTTAGCGTCCAGCGTGTTGAAATTGCAATAGGGTTCTGAAGTGAAGAATGTGTAAATTTCGGACCGCATTTGTCACGTGACATTTGTGTCTACAGTCTCCCCGCAGTGAGACCTCGTCTTTGAACGAGTTCTTGACGGGAAAACGTACATTTGTTGCATTTTGCTGTGGGATATAAATAAGCTCACACGCTCGGTCTGTGGCTATGTGCTATTTTTACAATAAGTTTCGTTTTACAAAGAGCATACGCGTCCACATGAAAACTTGATGCCTTGACATATTTAGCCATGGAGCCACGAACGTATTTGGCCATGAAGCCATCAATGCCACAAACGGGACAGTGTCTGTGACGCACTTCAAGCAATGCTGTCCGTAAAATCATGTTTCTCTCCTCGAAAGCGACATTACCAAGCATATCCCTGCACAAAAACAGCGCCTCATAATGTGCCACGTTCCCTGCTTCCTTCACCGCCGGCGCTGCACCATCGGCTGCCGTGTCCGTCTTGGGCTGCGCGGGCCGCGGCCGCGGAGGGCGGCGGACCATGTCCGCTCCAGGAGCGCTGTCCGCGCGGGCCGCCGCCGCCGGAGAGCGTGGCAGCCGGCCTCCGCGGCCGGGCCACAGCGAGAGCGTCGCCGCGCCGCCGCACGGCCTCCCGGTCGTTGCCCCGGCGGTACGGGGCGCCGCCGCCGCCGCCGGTCGGCCTGCAGCGGGGATGCCCCGCCCAGGCGTCTGGCGAGATCTTGAGCAATGTAGCCCTCATGGTGCGAAATACTTTGGAAGAGAACGGAATGCGTGATAGTTATGTACTCCGCTTAAACTTTTCATCGATTAAATGTCACGCAACCATCCCGATTTAACGCTCAAACCAGCCCCAGCACTGAACGGTGCACGGTCATTCATGGACCTAAGGTATACGGACATTGTAGGTGTCAGGTTCTGCCAAATCTATAAAACGGTGTCTTATAAGCTCCCTGAAGACTTGAATTATAGAGGGTTGATACAAGATCCGTCACAAATCTTGAGCAGTGATCATGACACGGGCAAGAGTCCCAATGGACCTTTACTGCTGAAGTGCCACTCAAAGATCCTGTTTTAAAATTTAGCTAGGTTTAACCGATGATAAAAAGGCAATCATTCACTTTTCATTTCACAAACGGATACTGACAATGTCCTCCGGCCAGACTGGTTAAACAATATTTGTGATACCCCATCACAGGCCATTTTTGGTTAGTCGCATGAATACACACACAAACACATACATTCACTCAACGCTGTACACGGCAAAGGTGTCGTGTTATCGATACCCTTGCAGGACACACAGCCTTGACTGCGCGCTTACGGTCCGGATAGCCGCCGCGGAGCGTACGCACGCATCGGGCCTATGCCGATCTGCCGTGGGCTGGTGGTCAGAGGACTGCTTCGGTGGCCCAGAGCGAGGCCGTGTCCCGGGGGAGTCCTCGGACCAAAGAGTCTGTGTGAAGTCAGACCACGCCCGCGAGCCCACCGCCACAGGCGCGGGTTGACACCGCGTTAATCCCGCGGCAGGGCGAGCACTCCCCAGCTGCCGCTATCGATGAGCAGGACTTGTTTGATGAGAGTCCTACCGACGTCTGACTTGATGCGAAAACCTCCCAACCGTATTTGCACGTGCACTAACCAACTGCGCCACCGAGCTAGAGCATCAGCTTTGTGATGTGGAGTGTACGGCTAGAACAATCAGCTTTGTGTGCTGCGAGGGGAGTCACAATCGATTCGGATAGCGATACTCTCGCTGATTCACAAGGAAATCGTTTTCTTTGCGATTTCTAGTGATTCAAATTCAGAGCTCAGCCAACCACGCTGTCGGTGAATCTCCTCAAAGGGAGAGGCAATCAGCAGCGTATATCCATAGCCTGACAGGTTATACAAGGGCGCATGTAGAATTTCACAACCATAGGCGGAGGGGGAGAGAAGTTCATCCCAAGAAGATGCACCGAAAACCGAGCTTTGTGAGCCTAATACCCGTCAGCTTTCTTGCATTCCGTAAAACAGCATCGCGTGTTCCCGATCTTCTTATTCTTGTGTGCCTGCCTGAAATTGTAACTGTCAATGTGAAGTCACCTACATATCAATACATGTTATATATTTGGAACGGGAGCACGTGCTCCCGGGGCTACAGTGCGCAATGTGCTGCAATACATGGTGTCTGGGCTTTAAGTACACCAAATGGCGCACAATTATGCGTAGCTGGATTGTAATAAAATGCATGCCATATTTACATCGTTGAGCCAATCACACAAATGGTTAATCTAATTAATTGCTGTCATCTAGATCGGCTTAATTGGTACCAGTTCCGGAACATAGGTTTGTCCTCTTCGATCAGAGTCAGATTCGACTCGATTTCTTTTTTTTTAGAAGACGCCCTGCGCTGCTCAAAGCTACAGTCGGAATCAAACCATGTGTCGTGAGCCATAGTCAAAATCGACGCCACTGAGGTGAAATAAGAAGAAATCTGCGTCTAGTCAGCAAAATTATTACATTTAAACGGATAATCATTTATTCATCCGCTTGCCATAGCAAACGACCATTCATTAAAACGGCCAGAGTATTCATACAACGTGCGAAATTTGCGTTAAAAGGACGCTACCAGACTTCTCCAAAGCACGTGGAATCTAGGCCGTGGAACAACGTCTTGTCAAATAAAAAATCTGACAAGATGTACATAAAAAGCATCATGGTGAGATTTTGGCTGACCAAGTTTACATCAGTATTACGCATGGTAAAATGGAACGTTTTTGACCTTAACAGTTCATGAGGCTTGATATTTTCGGGCTCGTGTCCGTGACATTGCACCCGAAAGTGACAAATAGCGTTTTTTTCTGTACTGAAACACACTTCCAAGAGGTTTTCTGGAGGTTCTTATTGTCGTTATTGTTTTCAAGTGCATTTCTATTGTTCAAGCTGATTTTTCAAGGTCAAGCTGTCCATGGCCAAGTTAGGTTAAACTGGGACCTTTCTGACCAGTTTTGACCCATTGAGGGTCGTGTGATTTCTACCTTAAGGGTCCATATCTTACATCTTTGGAAGGTCATTGAAGCACTGTTTTCCTCCATCAACATGGCTTATATAGTTCTGATGCAACATTGGCGGGACGGTCCAATGCAACGATAGCCTTGCACCCCTTGACCTGAAAGTGATATACCATGGATCACACCGTCGATGTTCACTAATACCATAAGTTGTGCAGTGCCTTAGCGAGGAACATTATTCACATAGATAACATAGTAGTAATAGCCTTATTCCCCGGAGAGAAACCAGGAGAATATATTTTTATTCTATATCTCCATTCTCCTGTTTTTTAGTCGAGGAATAAGGCTCTTTCCACTGTCTGATCTATGTTCACTAATACCAACCTGATGGGGGTTTCCCAGGAGCTTTAAACGCCGTCATTTGCATTGCACCAGCATACTTAGTTCTTGAGGTAGTAAGAGGGCTCCTTAAAGGACTGATTTAGCCCATATGACTTGATTTGACCCGGAAAAATCATATTCATCATTGCTCAGTCAACCGAGGGATTACAGCTTCACGTCTTCACAAAATCTGGGGATGTAATGTAGAGAAGCCTTATGCCGGAAAGGCGCCTGAACGAAACTAAGACATTTGCGAGGAAGGATCACCGAGTCACAGCCGCGGAAATTTTTGAGAGGTCACGCTGCAGGCCAATTTTTGGCAGTTCATAACTTATGGTCAAATGATCTTAACTGACAAAAGTAACGTATTTGTCAGCTCGCCATTTTGTAAGAAAGCTTCGTTAATGTGCCTGCGTTAATACGCACTGGGGGTCAAATTGACCCCCCAAAGCTTTTTCCAAAATAGTTTCCGAACGGCGCGGCGTAGCTGTACCAAATCTGGCATAGCTGTAGATAATTCAGTAACAAATCATTCGGCATCAAACAATTAGATGTATCTTGTAAGGTCGCTGACTTATAGCAGGTCAAAGTTAAGTCATGGTTTCAGTGAAGGCAATTTCTAGGGAATCTTTTAATCTGATCCAACAACAGAGTGTTAGACGGAACCATACATCGCTGAGATACTTTCCTAGGCAACGCGGCAATTGAATGAACAAATTACGTTGACCTAAGGTCAGGTATGAAGGTCAGACCAAAGTCAAATTCAACCTGTCTTATTACTCTAAGGCTATGGGGTAGTTTCTGGTGCTCATTTCGAATTTAGTGATAACAGGAACCGTATAATACACCCTTCATAGACTTCTCAGATGTCAAAATAGGTCACTAACCTAGAATGACCCATATCAACATTTTGTTTTTAGGAGCATACTGCCTAGCGTAATCTTTGTCGCTTATCCAAATGCAAAACTCAAAGCTATGTTATATGGTCACTGTGGCCTTTGAAAAGTCAAAAGAGGTCACTGACCTTGGATGAGAATGTGGCCTTTTGCTTAGAGCAGCCATCTAGGTTCCAGGTGCTCTTTGGAGACCAACCTGAAATTTTACCTTGTCTGACTTTATTGGACCCGGAAGTAATGACCTAGGAACCTCAAGCTTTGACCTAAGTGAGTTCACGTACAGATCAGCATATCCTGTAAATTTGGTGTCTCTAGCTCTATTAGCTCCTGAGATCTCAGGAGGGTCACATTGACCCCCACCCGAGCGAAGGGTATCCAAGCGGCCACCCGGACGCGTGTTAACCGCTGCGCGTCTGGAAAACCAGAGGTACGGGGCTCGATTCTCCGCAGTGTCCGTCCCTCCCGCCAGGGTGACAGGCAGGCGGCGCTATATAACCTCAGTAGCTGAATGCGTCATAAAGCCCATTGACATGCCAAATGACACACAAGGAAACATCAGGCAATGTCAAATGGACCTCATGACTCCGCGACCTTTTTATGTGACTTACTTTGACGCCTGTCGCATAATTAAAAAGGGTTAAGATGTGCTGAAAACGGTACCTTCATATGTTTCCAGAATGAATGAAGATATCGATATGTGGTCAAAGACATTCGATTGGATGAGCAATTCTGGGGAAGAAATGTATCTTATTCTTTTCTCAGCCAAGGTTCAAATCAAGGTTGTATTATTGGTCAAATACCAAAAATTTCATAATGAATTATTTTGTTCTCATGGTAATTTGTACAAACGACATATGCATTGAAATCCACTGTTCACTTCGTAATTGGTCAACAGTTAAGTCGAACAGTGCATTTTATTTTTGCACACAATGTATTTTAGAATTTGCTATATTTGCCCCATGCTTGCTGCCGTATCTCAGACCTTAACAAACACATAGTTCTCAGAACGCACGTGTTGTTAAACCGGCTAAAACCGTAACTTGGAAAGGCAGATCCCCCGTTTTAATCAGTAATTAATTTCACGCACATCGATGCTGCTCAATGCTACAGTTTCTCACAGTGTCAATATGGTGTTGATTGAAAAGCGCCAAAACGTCATCTGGACAAACCGATCATGAAGGCTGAGAATGTGCTTCAGAAATTGTAAGACAATGTCGTCAGCCGCATATCACTCATGTTTGCGTATCGTTTGTGTTGGCGCTATGTAAAAGCTTGATCACTGTCAATGTCTGCCGTGAAACTACTCGGTTTCACTTTGATGCGACCTCCCGTTCTTTGTCTGTGAACAGCTCATGAACGAGAATGTTTGTTGGCCTGGACCTGGTAGAGGAGTTGACCTCCCTCATTGTTTTTCGAGTACCTTTCAAAAAACCAACGCTTGCAGCAACACGAAATTTTCATTACTTGCTAAGCTATCATTCTTAACTGATTTGTGTAAAGTTCAAGTTTTTTCTAGTAAGGTCAGTGAGCTAGATTAGGTCAAAGAGGTCAACCTCTCAAAAACCTTGACTTCATGTTATTATTTTGTGAGTCAATTGCCCTTGTTAAAACTTGTTAGAGTAATAGGACATCATACTTCCTACAGTCATCATCTTTCAGATTTTTTAAAACTGCAAGTTCAGCGATCTGAAGTCAGGTCAAGCTCTGCTATTTTTCGTAAATGATGTAAGTTTGTACTAATTTTTGTGTAATTTTGGTGTTTATATATGAGGAAAGAGTCTAACTTACATGCCCAACCATTATATGACCATACGGTACATCATCATGGCCAAGGTCATGACCCATATGAGTTGATTCTGCTAAACACATGCTGTGTTAAAAAAGCAGCTTTACCAGGTAATGTTGGGCGTGGAATTTGACTACTCCACTGAAAACATGCTGTAATATGTTTATAATGTATGGTTAGGTCACAGCAGGTCACGTAGCGTCATTTAAGATTATATGAGGTTATCCGAGCTCAATGGCCCATGTTGCCAGTAACGGAGAGGCTCGATAAACGAGTGCGATGCGCGTAACCATCTCCTTATCGAGTTTTTGAAGCTGATGACATATAATTTCATGTACCGACGTGCCTGTACTTAGTTTGTTACAACTACATTGCCAAGTGTCGAAGGAACTATGTATAATGTAGACAGTAGCTGTGCAATCGTGAGCACCAGTTGATATATGATATACTATTTGTGACCACAAACCAGGTTTTATCGGTCACATAGGCTTGATTAGCACTTATGTTCATTTGAATGGCTTATAAATTCCGCCGGAGTTGACCGCAGATATCTTCTAAGTCGGCCTGAAATGATATTTTTGCGTCAAACATACTTTTCCCGCAGTCGTAACTAATATATGTGAAAATATATCATGCTTGTAGGCTGCTGGTAGACCAATTTCGAACAGTGACCTGATCTGACCTAACCCATGTGTGGGAGCAAAAACGGTCGAAATGGACACGAAATGGTCTTAACGTTTATTGCTATGCCCTTAATACCCGTCTTGACATGTTAGCGTAGGGTCTAACTGCTTTCATCAAAACGACAGTTCGAGACCTTTCGTGATCTCTAGTGACCTCGCATTCGATCTAAGGTCAAATATTTGATATGCATTCTCCTTAATTTGAGGAGACCTTCAAAACGGTATTTTTATTTTTAAACATCGTCTAGAAGCTGGAGATCCCCGGATGAAGTCCAATAATGACTTGTTGGCGATGAGTTGTGTGTACAATATTTCTTTGCCTTTGAGCCTCCTCTTTATCACGTGCACGGGGAACGCACTATGTAGGGGAAACGATGTGAGGTATCGGCCACTGCCACTGACCCAGCGGGGCGAATCCAGGATTTTGTTAAGAGATCCATCGATATTCGTTCGCCACGTTGGCAAAAAGCTCAGTTTGATATAATATTTATATTTGCGATTTTGACCTATCATAAGACCTGTGGTAGGTCGGGCCAGTCTCAGCTTTGGTGTTCATCATGTTGAAGAGATCAATATATATTTTTTACACGCGTATTTGCGAAAATCGAACGACTCCATTTCAAGTAATATTACCTTAGACTTACTGCAAATCCGTTAACCCGCACCCGGCGTGCGGCATAGAATGCACACCAAGCTTTTGACCTTAGATCAAATGTCAGGTCACTAGAGGTCACGAAATGTCAAAAACGGTCATTCAGATAAACGCAGTTAAGACCTATGTTAGCATGTCCAGACGGATACTGACAGCAAGAAAATTAGCGTTAAGGTTGTGGGAGTCCATTCCGACCACTTCTGTTCCCCCACATGAGACAGGTCAAAACGGATCAACGTTAAAAATTGCTCTACCAGTAGCGTACAAGAACGGCACTTTTCTTCACAATGTGCTTTTGACTAAGTTTATTTGATTAAGTGCAGCTGTGGGGCAAAATTATTCCACACGCAAAACCACCCGTTTAGCGTGGCCTAGAGTCAATCTGAAGGCAATTTAGGTCAAATTGATAAGCCCCCAAATGACAAAGTTGATGCGCTAACCAGATTTACGTGGCCAGTGCGATGCTCTTCTGTGATTAGAAATAATGTATTGCACATTTACAGGTACATCGTACATTTACAGGTACTACTTACAGGATTGAACAGCTATTGTCTGCGTTATACACAGTCCCTCCGACGCTTGGCAATGCACGTATAAAAATATAAAATCAGGTAAGTTGGCACATAAATTAGACACCATCAACTTCATACACACGGCAAGGAGGTGGCTTCACGCGATGTACCCGTTCATCTAGCTTTACTGCTTCTGGCAATATAACTCATCGGCCTTGGATGGCCTCAAATGAGTTTGCATGTCCCCATATGACCTATTGTGACCTCACTATGCATTGAAATGATATCACAACATGTTTTATCGAAGTATTCGAATTCTGCGTCTAAAATAACCTTTAAAAACTGCCTTTTTTAGGCTCAGCATGTGTTTTTCAAAATAGAGAAACGTCATGACCTGTACCAGCATCATGGACTTTTGATCATGATGGTTGTGCATGTAAATTAGTCCATTTTCCTCATATACATGCACTAAAACTACAAAGAGTGCTTACAAATTTGCTTTTTCAAAGAAATAGCCAGGTTTGACCCGGCTTCAGGTCAACGACCTCGTGTTTTCCGAAAAATCTGAAAGATGCAGCTTGTAGGTACTGATATGTTCTATTACACGAACAAGCTTGAACAATGGTAAGTGACCCGCAAAAAGTTATGTATGGTCAAAGCATTTAAGAGGTACACCTCTTTGATCTGACCTAGATCACTGAACTTCATAGGTCGGTAGTTCGAATTTGTACAAAGGATGCCAGAGGAACATGTACTGTAGTTTTCGTGTCGCTGCGAGCGTTCACTTTTTACCTGTTCTCGAAAAACCATAGGGGAAGTCAACTTCCACCCCGGCCTTGCGCGGGTTAATAGGTAGAAGGAGTAGGGGCTACGGGAAGCTGCGTGCCAGTCTTAGTTTAACTTTGTACTTCATGCTACCAGTTTACGTTACTTCGATGCGGGGGTTTTCAGGTCAATCAATAGTCTACTGTCTAGGAAATATATCTACTGTCTAGGAAATATATCTATCTGAGAATGAATATGAGATTGATGCCAACTTGATAAGCGAACTCAACATGTTGGTGGTCCCTGGACTTTGGTGCCCCAAAAGCCTCCGATCTCGGTCCATTTTATTTTTACACCCTTGTTTTTCAGAGGGAGAAGTTATCCTGTCATCCTGAGTGCAGCCTTGAACGAATGAACATAGAACGCATGAAAGTGGAGAACGTTTATTTCCTGCAGACAGTGGTGAACCCTGTCATTTTGTGGCTAAGCATTTCCGAGAATACGTTGCAAAATGAGTTTATGTCGGCCGAAAAATAACATCAAACCCAGACACGATAACTGAAACGGATGAATTGCTATCGTTGGGCGCGCCTAATCCCCTGAAAATTATATTTATTGGTCGCTGAGATTGCGTACACAAGTGACATCACATGACATAAGCATGGTGGTGTTGGTGGTGGTAGCCGACAACGGTGAAGGCATTTGAATTTTGAGACTTGATGTCATGCTTTTGTCCGGGAGATAAAAACATAGGGTTAACGACTTGGAATGTGGAAAATATTTTACGCGTCGATTTAATGACAATGGGCAAACGTTGTGCTGCGTGTTTGGACTATGGTGAAGAAGTACGAAATTTGGTACCTTTCCAATTCGGCCACGAATGCTGCTTCATCGACCCACAAGTAGTATTGGTACGATATATACTGAATCCATCTAAACAAACGGGGCCAACGGTGCGGTATCCCCATTGAAAAAATCATAACGATTTACTGATAAATATTTAACTTATTTGTATTTGTGAATTTGGATGTAAAGGGTCATTAGCACATGCGTTGACTGCAATGTCCGGCAGCTTTTGTAGACAATTTCGTACTTTTGTGTCTGTTTTGATGATTGCTCACTATTGAGCCTCACGCTCAGCCAAACGAATGACAGTAGACATGAGGAATTTGGTTATGATGAATAATTATTTTCTTTGTCTGAAAGGTACTGGCTGCCCCCCCCAAAATGTAACACTTTTTTACGGACGTAGTTTGAAAATCGGGTTAATTTTTCACATAATATTTCGCATTCGTTGCACGTGCCATGCTTTGTTTCCCCAAAATGTTCGTTGCTATTGGAATTATGAGCTAAGCGAGATAGGACTAACAATCGAATTGAAGAAAATTTTACCTTGAAGAATGTGCAACAAGTACCCCTTCCAGCTGACCCTCCTGGAATTTACGCGCCGTTTCGGTCTTGACAGAGGCAACTTCTCAAACAGACGATAAATTTATCGCTGGATATACACATGCAGATCTCGCAGAATGACACGAGATCTGAACGCTACTCATTCGGAAAGACCGCGATCGGAAAAAAGACTCAATCCAATCGCAGACGTCGTGTGCCAGTCACACGGGTCACACGGGTCACACGGGTCCAGCCAAATTGGCTTCACCGTCGGTGCGAATAGCTTGAACTGCCAAGCAATGAATCGTCTGACATTCTGAAGCAGGTTTGAAACTACACCTACACCGAATACGTGTATTCCCTTAACTCGAATCCCAAGACGTGAAAGGCACGGATAGCGGTTTACCAGTGGCTCTCTGACAAACTCGAGCAGGAGCAGGACTTTCCTGACGACCTGAGGTGCACTGACGCACCTCATACTCGGTGGCCATGTCCACTTAAAGGAAACGCACTCGGCGGAGAAACGAAGCCGACATCGTAGTGCGACGACTTTTGCACTCAGTGAAGTGCACGGCATGAGTAGGTACGTCCCATATGGTCTTATCGGACCAGTCTGCTTCGAGACCGATGTCAGCCGCGCGATCACGGTGCATGAGCAGAGGTACATCAAAGTGTTGGGGAAACTCTGGGAGCATCTTGGACGAGCGCGTGCGTCTGGACTCAAAGCGAGCGTCAGGACTCAGGACTCAGGACTGACTGACGACTGAGGACTAAAAGGACTGACGTGCCAGTCAGTGGTTTCAACAGCACCCCGCCTTATCGTTTCCATGAATCATTGAAGAGGCTCAAGAATCGCTTATGTGAGGAAGTGATCAGTCGCCAACTTGACGTGGAGTGGACGGCTGATTCCTCTGACGTGTCATCTCTCAGCCTCTTTCTGCAAAAGTACCTAAATGGCCATGTCTCTCAAAGCAGCCTCAGACGATCGTGGGGTCCGAGCAGCAGAAGAGCAGAAAATCGAGCGGTCCCCATCGCTAAGTGCGTGCTTGTTGTGAACACATTTTTTTCAAGCGCCTTCGGGTGTGTTTCAGCCGGCGGGGCCAATGTTTTAAGCATGTGACAAAACAATTTCAAAGGCAACATGAGGCACCGTATCATTGGAAAATTTGCGTGCTAAAAATGCACGCCATCACGAATGATGTATGGAAATCTGACGTTCTTAATTTAATTACCGCATATTTAAATAAGCAAACCCATTTCAATTTCTAACTGAGGGGCTCCATTAAATCCTCCCGCTCGCTCCACAAAAAACGGCGAACCTCCCTGGCACACAACGTAAAAACGTCGCTTTGCGAGCAGCTCATGCTCGACCAGGTCTGTAACAGCTTAACACGCTTCAGGTAGAGACTGGAGAGCATACATTTATTTGTGGCGTGACAGCTAGTCGCTGCTCGTAGATAACAAGGAGGGAGCGAAAAGCAAGTAAAAGGTATTTGACTATTAAATTTAGATTAGATTAGATGAGATTATTAAATTTGATTATTAAAGGTAAGTATTTGATGTCACATATGTTTTGAACTCCGTTGGCTGAAATATGATACACGTAAATGAGTGCAAATGTTAGGGCAGTGATATCCCTGGGTGGTGATGGCATCACCTAGGTGGTGATGTCCTCATTGGTGTCTTATCATTGAGTGCTCTTCATGTTTGTTACGATTCCGCTGGTACCTATCTTGATTGGGTCATTCGTATGGACTACTGGGGTCGCAAGTGAGATAGAATTCGTCATACAAAATACTGGGACTTCCGCAAATCTGGTTGGCGGAACCACCTAAAAGGCATGTGCTACAATGTTGACAGGCAATGAGCTTGTCAGCAAGAGCACATCCCTTTAGGTGGGTCCGCCAACCAAATTTGCCGGGTTTCCAACGTTTTGCACATGTCAGTTAAGTACCGTCATGCTCAAAAACCACCTTTCCGTGCTAAAATTATGAGGGCTTATTGTGGGTTCGAAGTCCTTATGCTTAAAATAGTCGGCATTCAATACACCAAAAGGTGCTAGTTAAACCAATTTTTCAAGCCAGCCTGGCTTACATCGTTAAGAATTACACCGAGAATTGCAGAGACAAACTTGACGTTTCGTAGCTGTGTCCATACTCATGACTGGTCAAGGTTTACTCATACATCCCAAAAATAGCAGCCCCATACCGACCATGCCAGGACCGGTCCGTAATAGAAGGCTCCTCGGCCATGCCAGGACCGGTCCGTAATAGAAGGCTCCTCGGCCATGCCAGGACCGGTCCGTAATAGAAGGCTCCTCGGCCATGCCAGGACCGGTCCGTAATAGAAGGCTCCTCGGCCATGCCAGGACCGGTCCGTAATAGAAGGCTCCTCGGCCATGCCAGGACCGGTCCGTAATAGAAGGCTCCTCGGCCATGCCAGGACCGGTCCGCAATAGAAGGCTCCTCGGGTTACAGCCCCAGTCAACCCGAGGCGGCGCGGCTGCAAAGACGGCCGGCAGCACGGCTCACGCGTGGATCGATGCGAATTTCTGTGCAACATTTCTGTGCAACAAACTTACTGTGCAACGTTTCTGTCCCCACATGTGCGCCCCACGCGTCCACTCCACGTGTATCCTGAATACCGGGAAAGCAGTGCTCCCGCCAACTGTCTTCCAGGAACATGTATGCACGATGTACGCAACTGTGGTTCTGGAGTGGGCACATGTGGACCAGCGTATACTGGGAGATAGTCCAACGCAATAGAGCCAGTGTCTTTTCATCAGCCTTTGGCGCAACATCTCGCACATTCCCGATTACAACAGATATGCAGGAAAATTACTTACCACAAGTAGCAGGCATCACGAACATTGTTTCGAGCGCCCCGAACACTTCAGCCGATGAGTCGTTCGCGGCCTGACGCCAAATATGAGGTAACGAGCTTAGGTGCGCACGGAACACAGTCAGCTCATCCGAGGGCATTCGATGACCGAGTATCAGGAGATAACAACTTAACAGCGGGTACCAGTGTTTATCACAACCCGAAAACAACTCCCACACGAGCTTAACCTATAAAACGTCGCTAAAACTGAGCCCCGAAACGACAATTGCATGCTCAGCCTCAGACGAATATCACGGACGTAGAGCGATTCTAATGGCTTGAGACCAGCTCTGTCCTTTCCCGTTGATAAAATCTACTGTGCATCTCAAGTTGTGATTTGCAATTTGCTTTATATCAATGCCTTTTTACTTGTACTGCGCACGGAGGTACGCCATTCGACGCAACACAGTCACGTCGAACGTGTACGCCAGAGACAGAAACGTATGGACCACGCGGGTAATGAACGTCTGGACCTGCGAATCAACAAATTTCAAAATTGCTGATTTTGACTGCTCACACGCTAAAGGCCACCTTTACTTTATTCTAGACAAGTTGGAATTCACTGACCAGTGAATCATATGATGTTGATATGGCACACACGTATCATGCTCGTTTGGCTCTGATACAACGAAGGGCTGGAAATGGACATCGTGTGGACTTCTATATCGACTGCAACGTGTCGATCGAAATAAAGGTGGATTTTGGTGTGCAGTGAACAATTTTTGACTTTGATGACCCTTGGTTCACGACTTTTATGGCCACATGTACCCACACCTTTTTGCATCTGGTTAATCGACTTACTCGCATTGTATGGTGTCCTGTTTGCAATCGTAAACCGGAAAGATGATCTTTAAGCGTGTCAGGATTTTAAAGCCTCTAAAAGGGAAATAGTTGATCCCCTCCGACCAGCTCCGGTGATTTTCACGCGAAACAGCCCCTGGGCACAGGCACGCAGCCAGAGCCTTGGCAAGGCAGGGGCGCAAGGTTGACAAAGGGGCCCGACTGATTGTGAAAAGTCCCCCCCCCAAAAAAAAAAATCAACGAATATGGCTAATTTCTTAATGAGAACATGCTTTTCATCGATATTTTGCCACTTTCCGTTCCATAACTGAAAAAGCCAGAAGCTGGCGCGAGATAAATTTTTACTGAATTTCACAGTCAATGAGCTGAAAAAATCATGCGTCAAACGATTGCATGACGCAAATTACCGGCACTCTGCATTCTGCAATGGTCTAATTGATTTTTTCCAAGCTGATAGCGCTTAGAACCTTCGTGAGAATTTTTATCTGGGTTTCACAGAGATAGCAGGGATCCCGCGAGTGTAGATTGCAGATCGCATTGGGCTGACAATGTTATGAACTTGGCCAAGCCCTATTTGCCTGGAAATGTTTAGACTGCCTATGACTAGAGACTGTCTATTGATATTTAAAATCACGGCCGTGGGCGGATAACCTTAATGTGACCCGCAGCCAGCCCTTCGGGCCCTTGAACTTTCCAATCGGACCCTTGACCTTTGGTCCCAAGGGCCCTTCGGTCCCTCTTCGGACCTTCTGAAACAAGGCCCGTGACCGACTCGAAGCCACTAGTCGCAACAAGACCCGCTGTTAGGTACTGCGGGCTCCTGACCGATACAGAGGCCCCAACCATTGTTTCAGGGAACCAGACCAATGCACATCGTGACTCTAGCTTTGATCCTGCCAGAGAGATGGGAATCCAGGTTTTGGACTGACAGGGAGCCAACTCTTAAGTGTTCGTGGTCTCTGACCAACCGAGGCACCCGCATTATCTCAGAGGTCCTCAAACGGTGCAAGAGGACCTCTGATTGATAATTCAGGTCACGGCCCTATGGACCGCGATTCTTTATTTGACTCTTTGATCTCCGGGTTCCGCTGGGCCCCCCGAGTCCCTCTTCTGGTCTCATCGAACACTACCCTTGGTCGGTTCGGGACCCCTCGCGAACGCAGGAGCCTCTGCTAGGTACTGTGAGCCCCGAGCAGATACGGGGGCTCCAACCAGTGTAAATTGTTGGCCTCGACTTTTAGCTGATTGGGAAGTGGATCTTAAGGCCCATGCCGATACGGAGCTGACTGTCCGGTACTGGTCGTGCCTGACCGACATATAGGCCCATATCGACTCAGGGGTTCCCCGATTGGCGCAAAGGACCCTCTGACGGAACGGGTCCCCATTTTGGGCCCGTCCCCGCATGCTGGAGCCCCTGAATGACACTTGACCAGCCATTCTTGGCCTTAAGCCCTCTAATCGGGCCCTTGATCGATGGTCCCGGTCGGCCTTTTAGGTTCTTCGGGCCTTCTTGAACACTGCCTCTGGCCGACTCGGGCTCCTTGCCAACACAGGGCCCCTGTCAGGCATTTTAGGGCCCTGAAGGACGCTGGGGCCGGACCATTGTAAATTAATGACCCCTGTTTTTCCCCTGCTTGGTAATGGGTCTGAGGGCCCATCCCAAGCACTGAGAAAGGGACGGGGCCGACTGAGAGTTAGTTATTGGTAGTGTCTGACCGACATATATACCCTTATCGACTCAAATGGCCTTTGATCAGGGTGCAGGGCGCTCCGGATGGCATTGACGTGCCCAGTCATGCGGACCGGGCCGGTGAATGCGAACTCCGGCCGACCCTCCAGGCCCTTCGGGCGGTTAAATCAGGCCTTTAATCATGGGTCCTTAGAGGCCCGAAGTGCCCCACGGAACTAAGGGGGGGGGCATGTGGCCCCGTGCCCCCCCCCCCCCAGCCTGTGCCCCCCCCCCCCCCCGCCTGTCGCGTAGGAATCAAGGTTAGTTGACAATCCGATGTCCTAATCGATCAGCGGCATAATTCTTAGCCGCGTTCGTCCTGGCGCCAGAATGTTTGACAGCACTGTTCGCATTTTTACTACAAAGTGCAGGAACTTCGCTAGAGAATATGGAAGCGAATGTGATATGATAGTAAACTGGTTCCAAAACCACCGCTGTTGAGACATTTCAAACGCATATTCCTGACCATTCCGCCACAGCTTACGCCTGGACCCAAGAGGCTATGCGCCCTAAACCAACAACAACAACATCAGCCACAGCTGCGCGTCTGGGAAACCAGAGGTACGGGATTCGATTCCCCGCGGTGCCCGCCCTTCCTGCCAGGGTGAGAGGCAGGCGACGCCATATAGCCTCAGCAGCTGAGTGTGTCGTAAAGCCCCACTGACAGACAGTCCGCCACAGCTGCGATACACGGCTGTCTTATTTAGAACGTTAATTGAAATAAGGTACGTCAATGCCTTATGCTTCTTAATTAATTCTTTTCAGACGTATTGCGTTGGTTTGTGCGGCGCATCATGCTGATTTTTTTCATGCATCAGTGGCGATATTCGTAAAGACCTATGAATGCGATCATTTTTGTGGCAAGGTCTTTCATCGAACTGTTGTGACTCATCAGATAATGTTGCCCGATAAGGTCCCTACGGATTGTAGCCGATAATGCTTGGATATTTCTCCAGCATTTTTACCAGTCTTCCATGAGCCCATGCAATCATCTTTAGTTACTATGTTGATCTTTGTGAATGTGGCTGTCATTACACTGATAACCAGCTTGCCATGAGAGGCTGACTGGTGGACCAGGCCCCTTTAGGCTGGGTTTGTGTACTTAAGCAGTGTAGCCTTAGCCTGAGGTTTTCTTCTGGTGAGTACTTGATGAGCTCTGGGTCCACCTTAAAAAAGTTCTGGCTATGACATTGTCAGAAAACTACTACTATAATTGATGCAAGTGATGCAAGATTTGGGATTTTGGGACACTTACTATAGTGGTCATTACAGTGTAGGTGCACTTTCCTACCTAACGTTAGAAAAAATAATTGCGCACCATTCGTCATGTTTAAGGCGGCACATATCGTAAATAATCTCAAAACAGGTAGAATCATGCTCCTACCTTCGAATTTCAATAACTTCGATGGCGGGCTCCCGAGCGCCGCGCGCACCGCACCGCCTGGACTCCCCAGCGCCGTGTCTGCATTGCCGTTGCCCAAATACAATATTTCTGCTTACCAAGAACTCTACAAAATGTACGGGACCAAGGTAAACCATTCGTCGTGTTTAAGGCGGAACATATCGTAAATAATCACAAAACAGATAGAATCATGCTCCTACCCTCGAATTTTAATAAATACGATAGCGAGCTCCCGAGCGCCGCACGCACCGCACCGCACCGCATCGACTCCCAAGCGCCGTTTCTGCGTTGTTGCGAAAGCACAATATTTCTGCTTATCAAGAACCATAAAACATGTACGGGACCAAGGTAACAATAATAAAGCAACCAAAATCGTTTCTTATCGAGTTTAGGTACATTTATGAAACACACAGGCCAGAATAGCCCAGAACATATCCCAAACTAGCCTAACCTAACCTAACCTAACCTAACCTAACCTAACCTAACCTAACCTAACCTAACCTAACCTAACCTAACCTAACCTAACCTAACCTAACTGAGAATAGACCAGAACCTAAGCTAAGATAAGCTAAGCTAACCTGACCTAACCTAACCTAACCTAACCTAACCTAACCTAACCTAACCTAACCTAACCTAACCTAACCTAACCTAACCTGAGAATAGACCAGAACCTAAGCTTAGCTAAGCTGAGCTAACCTGACCTAACCTAACCTAACCTAACCTAACCTAACCTAACCTAACCTAACCTAACCTAACCTAACCTAACCTAACCTAACCTAACCTAACCTAATCTCCCCACCCTATATCCCCTTCAACCCAGTGTCCCGTTGGCGTCCATGTTCCATGCCATATATACGTGCCATGTAGTGAGCTTTTATTTAGCTGCCATGTTCTCATTTTGCTATACATTTCCCACCCAATCCCCCTGCAACCCATGTTACCTTGGCCCGGTACATTTTTATGGTTCTTGATGCTGCTTGATGCGCAGTAATGTTGTGACCCGCGCAGTAATGGCGCCGGTGTCGCGGGTGCTGTGTGTGTGCGGCGCTCGGGAGCTCGCCATCGTAATGATAAAAAATTGAAGGTAAGATCATGAATCTACCTGTTTTGTGATTATTTACGATATGTCCTGCCTTAAACACGACGAATGGTTTACCTTGGTCCCGTACATTTTATAGAGTTCTTGGTAAGCAGAAATATTGTATTTACGCAACGGCAACGCAGAAACGGCGCTGGGGAGTCCAGGCGGTGCGGTGCGCGCGGCGCTCGGGAGGCCGACATCGAAGTTATCGAAATTCGAAGGTAGGAGCATGATTCTACCTGTTTTGAGATTATTTACGATATGTCTTGCCTTAAACACGACGAATGGTGTACAGTGATTTTTTCTAACGTTAGGTAGGAAAGTACACCCTGACCGGTCATTACTGATGACAATAAAGAGCTGCCCGCACATATCATTGCCAGTTATATAGGCATCCCCTGTTAATTTATGATCCTTACAATTTCAAGCAAAGGAAAATGACAAGTGTCACAAGTAATGGTGTTCCACTTTAAAAAGTCCCTTTGATCATATACTAGGTGTCTGAGTATATGTGACCTGAATAGGACAATTATAAATCCTTCTATATCCTGGCCCAAAGCAGCATATATCGTGATTTATCTCATGCTGGTTTGCTATATTTATACATGCTCATTCTCTTCTTCTAATTGCAAGTAGGAACTGTGTTGGGTTACTTAAGGTCAAGAGAGGTCATATTTGTTATAGGGTGAATATTTGGGTTATACTGTTGGATGTTTCATGACCTGATTTGATTTATCCTAGTTAATTGTAACCCTTAACTAATACATTTGAGAAGTGCTATCTAACAGAAAGCATTAACTTGTAGCCCTGCCATGTGTGGTTATTTTGATAACAGAATTGCCAGGTACCAGTCAAGGTACAAGATTAGCTGAGAACTTGTGCAGTCTCACTCCCCCCCCCCTCCCCACCTCTCCATGCACACTAAAAGGTAGGAAAGACTGAACATTTGGTCTCCTCTCTTGCCTTCTGTCTACCATTTGACTGGCAAGATGACAAAAGGCAAGAACAGGTTGATCGCATAGACCTTAAAGTGACAGGTCAATTCCTTAGGGTTGAGTTGTAAGGCCAATAAATAGAGTGTAAGGTCATTTCAGGCTGAAAAGCCTGGTATCACCAGTGCAGTGATAAATCATAGACCTCACTGCTAAAACTTGGCTTTGATGCTGTGGTGAGCATGAAGTTTTCTGTATGTACCAGAATGTACCAGTACCTGTATTTCTGTATGTGAAAAATGGGGCATTGAGGAGTGAAGGGTAAGAGTGGTGTTCATCCAGTCAAAGAAACATTTGTTGGCAATATATGAAATGCTATTCTGATTTTGGGGGTTAAGAAGGAAATCAGATGCCTCCAGCTTCCTGCCTCCAACTTCCTTTGGAAGCCCCTTCACCAGTGATATCTTTTTTGTGATATCAGTTAGTTGCAAAGTGGCAGAATAGCACTGCCCTTCAGAGTTCAGATGTGTTGAAAACATGGCATGCATTACACTTCTCACAAAAATCCCCAAAATTGAATATGTTCCAGGTCTAGGGATTTTGATGGCCATTGGCCACCCTATGACACATTGCGTGATAGTAGGAATTGCTTTCGAGCACTGATCTCTTCTTACTTCCAGACTCCCGGTCTCAACTGAAAGCAGTACTGCTAAGGTGTGACAATGTCTTGGATTCGGGAAGGTATGTTCCCTCGGATGTTAAAACGTAGTTTGAGAATATTCTGTTGAGACAGACTTTTGTTATACCCAGAGGCTGGGTGCTGACAGTTGGGGTATCTGTATCTGACAGAAATATATGGGTGTTGTGTGCTTCCTGTTTGTGCCATTATTCTGTAGTGTGCCATAACCAAATATGCCATGTCCATTTGCGCTGATTTGCTGTGAATATTTGTTACACTTAGGCAGTTCTTGTAATTTTTTGTGCTACAACATTTTCATTTCAGCTGTCACTCAGCAGCAAAATTTAGTGCTCATTTCTCTGTTAATTTGTAGCATGGTAAAAATTGCACATTCTCCATGAATAGCTGTCACTTTGTCATTTGCATCTTCTCTGCAGGCAATCACGATAAAGCATGGAACGACCCCCCGGTCTTCTCATACGATGCTGCGTCTGCAGCTCAGGCCACTCACAAGCGCACATCCTTAAACAAGAGAGTGGCTTTTCCCTTGTCAAACCCATCTGGTCAAGTATCGCCGCTAGCCTCCGGCTCTGGACCGCCTTCAATGGTGCCAGGCACAGGACCACCATCGATGGTGCCAGGCGCGGGACCACCACCAATGGTGCCAGGCGCGGGACCACCACCGATGGTGCCAGGTGGGGGACCGCCGCCAATGATGCCAGGCGCGGGACCGCCTCCAATGGTGCCAGGCGCGGGACCAACTCCAATGGTGCCAGGCGCGGGACCGCCGGCGATGGGGCCAGGCGCGGGACCGCCGCCATCGGTGCCATGCGCGGGACCACCAGCGATGGTGCCAGGCGCGGGACCACCGGCCCAACTGTCTGATGAGGCACCGCGCGTGGCGGCGCTGACCACCGACGACCAAACGCCGCGTGTGACGTCAGGGGCGGAGCCGCCCACCCCCGTGTTGACCCCTGCTGAGATCAAGATGAAGCTTCTCTCAATTCTGGACGGGCTACACACAATAGAGGCAAGTAGCTGACTTGGTGCGTCACATTGCTGTACCGGAGACTTCGTCGCGCCCTGACTTGGGCAGAACACCTGAGCGTGTGCCCGGGTAGTCCCGAGGGTAACATCTGGACTCTGGGTCTGTGATCATTGACGATTGATGCGGCACCATGTGGAATTGCATAGTGGTATCAACCCATCCGTGCTCTTAGAGTTTATTTGGGGTCGGTTTGGCAAGTTCATCAGAAGTCAGATAGATGAAGACAGATGCTGTCAAAAAGGGACCATTTTGCCGTGCAACAATGTCAAGAATGTGTGTGGTGATGTCGGGAATTTGTGAAACGCATCTAACGTGTCTGTTGTTGCAGGATAAGCTGAAGGATGACATTAGTCTTCGTGTAGAAGTGTTGTCAAGAATTCTGGGCGCAGATACAGTCTGCGGCCCAATCCAAGAGAGAGTGAGCCAGCTAGTGATAGGTGAGGCTATACGTAATGGATTTGATTGTTCTCATTACTGCTGGTTCGCTCTGCCGTCCAGTTCTCATGACACCACAGCTTGAAAGGTCTAAAAAATTTAACAAGTTACAGTGGACCGGAACAAGTAATCCCTTCAGCGTCTGTATTTCATGCATTATGAGAGCTTATGTGGAGCATAAGCAACCTTTGATATGCCAGGGCGACCGGATGGCTCTTGGCGCAGCAAAGCAAGCGGCAATCACAGCCAATTGTTAAACAGCTCGTAAGTGTTAACTGAGATCCACGTGGTGTTGTTGAGAGATATGCCAACGTGACGTCACAGATGGCGGCGGGGCTGGTTTCAGCGACGTTGCCTGTTTACGTGGTTAAGCAAGCGAATGCCGCTTGCATTGACGCTGTATTCATATTCCTCATAATCCCGCGCATATCCGAATCGTTGGTTTTTTTAACAGATGTTTGGAGGACAAGGGAGCAATATACATGGGAGGTACATTAGGTGCTCTCAAGTGGCATACAGTGATGCCAGGGTTAATGCAGGGGCATGTTGTGCAACAGAAGTGTAGTGGGGGAGGGGTGAGCAGTGCAGCATGGCAAAATCTATCCCGAAGGTACGCCACCAGACTGTTCTGCTGACTGTCCTCCAGTACGCCAGTACGCCACCAGACTGTCCTCCACCGCTGTTCTGTTCTGATGCCTAGCCCGAAAACGGTGAGGCGACAATGAAACTATCAGAATGCGATGGCCTGAATGTCTTTCAGTAGATACAGTTCCAGCGCCTGCGGAAGTGACTCGATCTTCACCATGTGCTCACCCGTGCCTGTTCTGTTCCGTTCTGTCACGGGCTCGCGCAAGCGAAGCGTTGCTAAGCTGCGGGGTCAGGCGGGGTACAGATGGCTGCTAGGTGAAACGTGAAGAGCTGGTACAACTTCAGATATATCAGAAATCCAAGTTTCGTCCGGGAGTCGTACCACACTGATTCCAGGCCATCTAACTATATATCATCATTTTACTGATCCACTGGGTGTCTCCGGGCAGGCAAACAACACCGTTCACGGGCGCACCCAACCGCTCAAGAAGCCGACGTCTCAAAACGACACAGCTGGGTGGAGCCGTCCAACCCATGTACTTTGTGTGGGATTGTTTGGGGAGTTGCTCACATGGTGTGGTCAGACTGTGCAGACTGTGATGTGTAGATGTGGTGTCTTCGTCTGCGGCGGTCCGATGAAGCGTCGCTAACGGCTATCTGATGGTGGTGTCGCCGGGTGTGTCACCAGCGCTGGAGGCAGGCCAGCTGGCGTCGGCCGATCGACTCCAGCGCGCCCTCATGGTCGACTACCCGGCCGAGTGTGGCGCCTGGATGCCCGGCGTCCGGCAGCTGATCATGCTGCTGCGCCCCACACCGGAGCCGGCGGTCGACGCCGACCAGAACCGCAGCTGATCATGCTGCTGCACCCCACACCGGAGCCGGCGGTCGACGCCGACCAGAACCACAGCTGATCATGCTGCTGCGCCCCACACCGGAGCCGGCGGTCGACGCCGACCAGAACCACAGCTGATCATGCTGCTGCGCCCCACACCGGACCCGGCGGTCGACGCCGACCAGAGCCACAGCTGATCATGCTGCTGCGCCCCACACCGGAGCCGGCGGTCGACGCCGACCAGAACCGCAGCTGATCATGCTGCTGCGCCCCACACCGGAACCGGCGGTCGACGCCGACCAGAACCACAGCTGATCATGCTGCTGCACCCCATAACGGAGCTGGTGGCCGGCGCCGACCGCGATCACAGCTGGTTGTGGTGCTGCGCCACTTACCGGAGCTGGCAGCCGGCGCCGACCGCGATCACAGCTGGTTGTGGTGCTGCGCCACTTACCGGAGCTGGCGGCCGGCGCCGACCAGGACCACCGCTGGTCGTGGTGCTGCGCCACTTACCGGAGCTGGCGGCCGGCGCCGACCAGGACCACCGCTGGTCGTGGTGCTGCGCCACTTACCGGAGCTGGCGGCCGGCGCCGACCAGGACCATCGCTGGTCGTGGTGCTGCGCCACTTACCGGAGCCGGCGGCTGGCGCCAACTGGGACCGCAGCTGATCGGCACTTCTTCCACGGCCAGATCTGTCAGGGTATCGTGCCCCTTTGCACCATGCCTGTTCGTCGGAGTAGCATCAACTTCGCCGATTACTTCGTCTCGCATTCCAGGCATCCACGGACGCACTCTGGTAAAGTGATTCCACGTTTGCGTCTGCCCTTTCACTCCACGTTTGGTACTGATTTGCTGCGATGTTTCCTTCATCCCGTTGTATTTAAGTTAGGAGTTTTGAGCACGAGTCGACGGCTGTGGTTTTGGTCCGTATCTCACCGCGCTAGTTCAGCCCCGAAATGTCACCAGCGTCCACACGACACCGGACATGGCGACTGCGGCCAATCATCGTGCAGTGCCGTCGCTAGGCTCTGCGTCTTAATGCCGTCTTTTTAATAGTATGTGTATGGACCACGCGGGCTTATTGTATGCATTTTACGGGTGAAGGGGTGCCACCTCCGCTAGGTGGCGCACCCAGCCCATAATGGGAAGCGACCCAGAACACGGTGGCGGAGTGGCCACGCACGGATTGGCCCGGCACGCGTTACCATATGGTTTATGTTTTTGTTGACCTGGGTGTAGGAATAGCCGAATTAAGGTAATGAAATATAGCCGCTCTGGTGATGTTGGTGGCAGCCTAAGATGGCAGTGTGGTGGGTGCTATGTATTTTATTCGCGACAATATCTGACGTTGGCCTAAACTCCGGTATTTTATGAACTGTTGTACGTGAAAAACTAATGAATACACCCTTCCAAAGACTGCACCTGGGCGTAGTTTTCAGGGGCAGGGAAAGTACGTCACTCACGATCTGCTCTACAAGGCAGGCGCGGGCCAGCACAACATGGCTCCCGGCGGTCTTCCGAAGAAAGCAGACAACCCACAGGCGCATTACACGACAGTTTGATTATTCATGACAACCTTACGACACGAGTACACGGCCGGCAGACGGGCGCGCTGGCGGCGGACACGGCGCGGCCTTTGTACTGCACTGAGTCGGTCGGGCGGACGACGGAGCGCCAGACTTCCCCCGCCGTACGGCCGGCATTGGCAAGCTCTAGCTACGCAGAACACTGGGCATGCACCGCCGGAAGATCGAGTGGCGCGTGGATATGCGGAGCGCCGTACGCAGAATGCACGCGCAAAGAATGGACCTCTGTAAAGATACATGGGAAACGAGGCTCATCGCTTCACGAACACGACGCCTTAGCATCCCCCGGGTTCCGCTTCGTAACTCGCGAGCATCTGGGATGGAGGTGAAGTAACCGCCACGTTCCGGGAGTAACTTCCGAAACGCGCTAAGCATGTCCACCGCCCTTGCAGTATCTCGAAAGCTAACTGATGTATCACATGCAATCGCAAATGCTGGTCAGATCAACTAATCCTGGCGTCATCAGTGAATGCTGACACGGAGATTTCTGCCTGTGCACGGACAACCTGCAAGTTCCTTTCTCGTTTTGGGCGCTTCCGACCTCATCCACCGATTGGTGCGACTGTCTACGGGACGGGTTAACACACTACACGATGTCGCACCAGATCACCATCCAATGTCACGCGAGGTCCCGCGGGTTACCCCTCCCCAGCTGGCCGATAGTGGTGGAATACCCCAAGCGGTGCCGGGTTAGTACATGAGAGAACGCGAGTGCCGCGGATTGCTCCGAGTGTCGAAACAGACACGATCCTCCCACGGCAGGGGGCCGAGCCCGCTGGGACACACGAGCGGGAAAGAGCCGCACGCACACGCGCCGACTGGGCCGCAGTCTCGTCGCCGGCGCCCCGCACGCCCCTCCGCAGCTGGTCCGTGGCCCCGGCCGCATCAGAGACGGCGACCGGCGAGATCCGTTTCAAGCTGCGCCCCCTTCCCCCCCCCCCCCCCTCCAGTGCCTGCCAGGTGACAGGAGATCCGCGAGGGCACCGGCTGATCGGGCGTCACGCGAGCCAAACGTCGGCTGTAATATCACGTCGGCTGCACTCCGCGGCTTACAGCATCCACTCGTTATGGCAACGGCAGCCCCCATCACTAACGGGAAAAGTGTCGGACTAGGAATATACAAGGCTACGCTGACGGCAGAGTATTGTGATACAGTAGCCAACAGCAACTACACTAGTTCCATAACTGGACAATATGCGCCCAACCGAACCGTTTACAATGGCTGCCGCTAGAAACATAAGCAGTTATTGCCTACAACAGTGTACAAGCCACCGACGCGCCCCGTGAGCAATCGTTCTGAAGAGTTGGCGTTTGCGTCGCTGCACGAGTCCCTTGGACGCGGAAGACAGCCGCAGCACCGCAGCGGCAGCGGGGCGCTCGTGACCAGCAGGACCGACAGGGCACGACCAGGCTGCGGCGCCGGCCGGGAGCGGCGTCGGGCCGCTGCGACACCGTTCACCACCGCTCGCCGTCGGGCTTCGGATCCGGATCCGCACCAGGGTCCGGGACCGGGACCGGGACCGGAACCGGAACCGGGACCGGGACAGCGACCGGGACCGGGTCCACAATCGCGCCAGCGCCCGCCACACTGTTGCCATTGATGTCGCCGTTGTTGTTCTCGGAGCCGTAGGTGGGCGCCTGTTCGGCCAGCGTCTCACGCGAGGCGTACGGCGGCGGCGGGCCCGCGTGCTGAGGCGGCGTTGCTGCCGCCTCGGCCGCCGTCCCCGCCGGCGCCGCCCCCGGGCTCGGCCGGTCGGCTGGGCTTCCTCGCACGGCTTCTGAGTAGCTGGGAGGGCTGATCAGTGGCATCACCTGCGGCACGAAACCAAACGCCTCAGGCCACTGCTCCGATAACTGAGCCGACCTAAAAGAACTGCATTTCAGTGTTATTCTTTTGGGTTTTCAGGCACGCGCAAATGCTTACCCCAGAAAGGCTGCACCTTCTCTACAGGCCGTCGCGCTGTGGTCATTTCAACGTGAATCCAGAGAGAATTGCAGCAGGGCTATCCCAAACCAGTCAGACTGCGTATCAGGACAACACACATCAAGCAAACATTCAATCCGTAGCCACTACAGGCATACTGACGCGCGCTTCACGGGCTTCTCCCGCCACCTGACCTGGACGCCGTTGTTGATGTTGTATGTGACCATCATGTGGCCGGGCACGGCGCCGCAGTAGGCCGGGAAGTGACCGCCGCCCATGATCAGGTGGTCCAAGTCGGCCAGCGGCGGGTGCGCGGCGGCGGCGCGCGCGGCGCGCATGTGCGAGTACGACGAGAGCCGCGCCGACTGGCGCAGGTGCACCCGGCAGAAGGCCACGATCATGATGGACACGATGAGGATGAAGGCGACGGCACAGCCTGCGGGGACGGCGGACAGTCAGCGGAGTCGCCGCCGGGGCAGCCGCTGGCCGCTGGCCGCCCCCGGCCCGCGGCAATATTTAACTATTTTTAAAACTATTTTTAATTATTTGTTATTTAATAACGGCAATATTTGCCAAAATTCTAGCACGATTGGAAACGGCTTTCGCACCATCCTATCACCAAAGACTTTTTTCCAAGCGTGCCATCATATGCGCGACACATATTGAGATAAAACAATTCAGACAGTAATCGCACGTAAATGATCCAACCACGGAAAACAGACAAAGCAGACACACTGGGATCTGCGCCCACCTGTTCCAGGAGAACAGAGCCTTACCATGTGGCACCCCGCCGTACAAATGCGACACGATTGGAAATGGAAGGTCACTCGGATGACAGCACATTTTGAACAGTGCAGGTAATACGAAACATCCGTGTCGTTTAAGACCATCAGAGCCTCGGGAGTTAGAAGAGCACATCCCATGCCTGTCTGTCGATCAAGCCAGCCACCTATCGGTGACACGGACAACTTATACAGGCGCACGCGGCCGCGGTCGACGCTGAGCAGCGCCCCCCCCCCCCCCCCCCCCCAGGTGGACACCGACGTCGGCCTACCTATGATCGTGTAGATGGCTGTTTCTAAGTAGGTTCGGTCGTAGACTCCTTTGTCATGTTCAAACGGTCTATACTCTGCCAAAACACATGGTCCCATGTTAGCGGAATTCTGCCCGTCAGTGGCCGACTGGTTTGTAAAAACGACACCCTGCGCTTAGTACATCATGATCATACAATACCAGAGAACCCAATATAAGCCTGGGAAAGCCACGTGACGCACCAGACCCCAACAGGTCTAAGAAAAACTTTGC
Source organism: Pollicipes pollicipes (assembly GCF_011947565.3). Lineage (NCBI taxonomy): Eukaryota > Metazoa > Arthropoda > Thecostraca > Pollicipedomorpha > Pollicipedidae > Pollicipes > Pollicipes pollicipes. The sequence continues at coordinate 46,824,019 of NW_023596921.1, read as the reverse complement.
ATTTGGTCGCACTTGTATTACATTTTTCAAGATTTAGTCTGAATCTTTAGAATAAATAAACTTATGAGATCCGAGTGAACGCTATCAGCTCTCGTTGCGTGAGACCTGGCCTCATCATCCGATCGTGAAATTCCAAACCAATGGCAGACAAGTAACCCAACTTACTCCTCCCACTTTCCGCCCCCCCCCCCCTCCCCTTCGTCCCCACGTACGATTGGAGGAAGTGAAGTCCTTGTAGTGTTTGCAGCACGGCTCATTGTCGTTTATGTAGTGCCCGGTGGAACAGTTGCCCTGGAAGCAGCAGTAGTGTCGCGGCCGGCAGCGCCCGGCACACTTGAGCAGCTCGCCGGCGCTCGGCCGCACCGTGTCGTCACAGGTCACGTGCTCTGTCGGGTCAGCGGCGGCCGGTGGGTCAGGGTCGCCGCCCGCGGCCGCTGGTCGACCACCAGGTCAGCACCGCTCGGTCGGAGCGGCGGCGGCAGCAGCCCTTCGGCCAGCTGTCCCGGGGAGCTGGGACCGGAGCACAATACTGACGGACGGGACCACGGCGAGACCAGCAGCCGTCACTGGGCCCGACCAACAGCCGTGCACGTGCCGCCCGACACATCACAGACCGATCAGGGATCAATATGCAAATGGCACGCACACAAGCACATTGTGTGCGTGGATAAAAAACCTCTTCCACAGCGAAGTTTGGCCAAGCGTGCTTTGGTCTAGGGAGAAGCAGACAACAAGTTCTGGGACGAAAAAGCGAACGCAGTACTCCAACCTCTCCATGAATTGAGCAGCGCATGTACGCGCGGCACCACAGACTCGCCCACTGTCCTATCCAGGGACATCCATGCCTCCACTGGCGAACGCATCTGCACAAACCCTGACACGGCACCATCACTCACTTCCACACGTCTCCAGCACCTCGTCCAGGCCGTCTCCACAGTCCGGCATACCGTCGCAGACGAAAATCTTCGATATGCAGTTACCCTCTTGGCGGCATAGAAACTGACCCTCCGGGCAGCCGTCAGAGGTCACTGGAATTGACGCGCACCTCTGTCAGACACTACGCTCCACGCGCAGCGCGGGTCGGGGATGAGGCGCGCAGCAGCAAGCCGAGACATTTCATCGCAGATCGATCGGGGAGCAACACCCTTCTTTCAGATCTTCCCGTGAATTGGTATGCCAGGTTATCTGACGCTCTGAGTCGACCTGTGCCATCTCCAACTCAATTCCACCCACGGCTGCGAGCTTTTCCACCCAGGATCTTGGGAAGGTCATGACAGAGTTGCTTGCCCTAAATCCTGTGTATATCTTAAAATAAGCATGCACATTGGCATAAGACTAGATTAGTAGAAGCGCAGGCATGCCAAGCTGCACATTGCTTACACCATGCAAGTGTTGCATGGCCTTCAGAAGGGCTGTTCGACATGTGTATGTGGTTTGGACACTAAAGTAGCCATTTTCAAGGTCACTGCCTACAGCTTACGGTTATCCCCCTCGTAGGACTTCAAGCACCCTCGTCTACGAGCTGGGCGCACGCAAACTTGTGCAGAATATTTCTCGCCGCCTAACTGTAAGTCATCGGAAATGCATGACAAAGTCACACGAATTCCGTCTGCACAAAGGCCAGATTGTGTTCAAGGTCACGAAGTATGACCATTGACTTATTCGTGTCTAGAATACGTCAACACAAATTGTGACATCAAATTGACTTTTTTTCATTTAGCATTTACGCGACAAATGCAAGGTTCAAACGCAGATCACGTTTTGTGATACATGTATTAGGAATTCGGGCAGTACTACCTGTTACGACGGAAATGAGGCCGGAAATCGAATAATTCGCGAATGGTGCCGCAGTCCAGAATGCAAGCCAAAACACGCACACATGACATTCAGTAAAGAGCAAACGCATCGGTTATTAAGCCACCGTGCGGCAATTTGAAGAACTTTTAGATCGTTTCAAAAATTATTAGCACCCGTCCAATGAGCAATTGACATATCCTGGATCATTTTACTACATTAGCCATAGAGGAATGACGTTTTAGCAAGACTTGCACGGCAGCATCTGCCTGTACGTGAGTAATTCAGAGCTTCTTTTCTTCTTCTGAACTGTTTTGATGCAATTCATTCACTGACCGAACTGCTGGCCGATCAGGGTCAGTAATAACAAACAAGGTAAGGTCATCAGCAGAGGTCATGCGACATCAATACATGCATGATCACCCAAAATAATTTGTGACGGCCATTCGTGATCAATAACTTCATACGACTGGCATTTCCCAGACCAGCGACTGCTATATATCACGGGAACCGAAATGGCAGAGAAATCCTAACCACGGAGGTGATCAGGCATGACTTTTGTCTGACTTTGACTCTTGGCTTTGGTTCACATCTTGATGTGATTCTGAAGCGCAATGACACGATGCAAGGTATTTTTGCGCGACCTATGATGTCATCACTATCAACACCCCGACGGGTGTTAACTTGACGACTCTTGGCTTAGAGTGAGAGTTATTGAACACTCCTCACATTTCTGTTCTAGCTGTTCGACCCTAAGATGCCGATACCATCCCCTCCCCGTGCCAAGACGGCCGCCGTCGGCGAAGTGCCCGCGCGGTGCCGGGTCGCGAGGCGAGCAGGCAGCCAGACACAGCATGTACACATGTGAATCTACCCGCCAGATGTTCCACTGGCCACGCGAACGAGTAGACTGTTCAAGGAGGCGCCTCCGACAGAGGCCACCTCAGCGACCAGACAATCAGTCAGGGGCAGCGCAGTAAGGAGGCGCCTCCGACAGAGGCCACCTCAGCGACCAGACAATCAGTCAGGGGCAGCGCAGTAAGGAGGCGCCTCAGACAGAGGCCACCTCAGCGACCAGACAATCAGTCAGGGGCAGCGCAGTAAGGAGACGCCTCCGACAGAGGCCACCTCAGCGACCAGGCAATCAGTCAGGGGCAGCGAAATATCGATGCCAGAGGTGGCCGCGGTCCGGCCGCGGCCAAGCCGCGTCCCAGCCGCGTCCCGACCGCTCACCTCGCCGCACGTGCAGGTGGAACGACTTGAGCAGGATCGGCTCGTCAGCCACCTGGGCCTCACATGAGAAGTTGCCGCTGTCCAGGCTCTTCAGGTTTGTCACGGACAGCCGCACCCTGTTGGCCAGCCGCTCCTCCACGATGCGGTCCTTGCTGCAAGGGAACGACCAGGACCTGTCACAGCGCCCGTCCCGCTGACGCAGCGCCGCAAACCAATACGGAAACAAACGTCGCGCTGTGCAAATAGGCGCCCACGCCAACCCACGCACACAGGAACCAACTGAATGCATCATGAGTGGTGGAGCAACGACAGCGGAGACCAGGCAAGCTGCACGTGTCCGTCGCGCGAGGGCGCGGTGCGCGGCTCACCTGTGCTTGGCAGGCGACGGAATGTACCAGACGATCTTGGGCGCCAGGCGGCGCGGCTGCGCCGGCCCACTCTGGTTCAGCAGGCAGGTCAGCACCAGGTCGGAGCCCAGGTCACGCACGATGTACTTACCATTGACCTGCATGTGCTGCTCGTCGAGGATGCGCAGCTCGGGCAGCGCCGCGCTGGCCGACTGCGCAGCGTCGGCCAGCTCGTCTGCGGCTGCGGACGGTGCTGCCGTGAGGGCGCTGACGACACACCGCGCCGCCGGGCGCGTGCCGCCACCAGCCGGCGGCACCGGCCTCAGCAGCAGCATCACGGCAAACCAGCGAAAAACCGTAAGATCACTGTCGTTTCTTTTTCGGAACTGAACCATCGTCAAGGCACTTTTGGCAAAATAAAACCACAGCAGCCTTGAACCACAATCAAGTACTTCGCCCAAGACCTACATCTTCATTACCATTGTGATGTCCATGTAAGTGACAACATGAAATAAAATCAGAAACATATTTTTAAGGGAGCCAGATAACATAATTTAGACATATTTACGACCTAGCTGCATCACATGCGTTTCTGGATGTTCGCATTTCGATGCATCAGTCTTATGCACCGTTACGTCACCCAGGCTGTGTGAGCCATCTGAAGCAAGTCCACCTGATCAGAGGCGTGATACGATTTACACTTCACCAGTCCTGCCCGCCTGCCATCCGTTGTACTTGTCACTGTATGCAACGACGCCACCAAAAGCAGGGGTAGCGCTTCACAGGTCGGGCGGAAGTACCGACCTATGTGGCTAGAGTGACAACCACCAAGCAGCTGCTGGCCACATACCTCGGGAGAGTGAGGCAGCACTCAGTGCCAGAGGGCTGCAGCTGGCATCAATGTATCACAGCATGCAGGAGGAGGGGGAGTAAGGTCAGGGTTAATAGCGAGAAGCAGCTCACCTGCATGGCAGAGCGCGACGGCCAGAGTGAGCAGCAGCAGGCCCCCACGGCGGTGGGTCGAGGGATGGGCCATGCCGACCCCTCACACATCAGCAGTCACACCAACAGCAGCATGGTTGTCCAGCTACAGTCCTCAGTCTGCAGGCCCAGCAGCAAATGCATGATGGCAGCAACAGCATGTAAGCTGCCTGAATCAGCATGAAACCTGTACCTGGATGGTGTACAGATATAAGGCATTTCACATTAATAGTTGATGTCAGACTTGTCCTTGTGCTGCTTGCCCACACTTAATGTCCATTCAGGTTCATACATCACCCAGGTCTTTTCATTGTAGGCTGCGAGCATTCAGTACATGAATGCATGCACACATCACTGCCAGATTTTTGGCAAGTAGAAAGGAGGCAAACCAGTTGCAGGCTTTAAAGGACACCATTCAGCCCCTCATGTTAATGCACAGAAAGGGTATCACATAGTACACAATGCAGGAAACATTGTGCATCAATCGTGTTCCTGGCTGATTACGCTTTCCGGTCAGTCATCAAACCGACAAAGAACTTGCTGTGACAATGAAGGGATGGGGATGCACAGTGGTGCAGCCAGAGGGCCAAGCATGTCACTTTCTGCAAAGGTGTAAAACATGAAACAAAAACAATAATAGCTTGATGTTAACTCTATTCATCATTTTGCTCAAAACTACCCTATGCTATTCACAACTGCATAAATTACAAAAGAAGTCAGTTGACATGGCAACAGGCAGGATCATTCTGAAACCATCATTCTCTTCATTTATGTGTGGTAAGTCGACAAATCTAGAATTGTGAGTGTTATTACCAGGCCAATGCCAGGTGAGCATGATGATTGCTGGGTTAGGTTACATAACAGATTGTGTTAGCTTAAGGAAACATAGTCCCAGGACAATGGGCTACAAGGAGTGGACTGGATTAAGTGGACTATTTTGTTCCACACAACTATGAAGTTAATTTTTTGATCTATTGGTAACAATCTGCAGCCACAGTAAACATAATCATGAGCTCAATAATGACACAATTTGTTATGGCTAATGATATACATCCACCTTGACTGGCATTTGCAGTTTATCTCCTTTTTAATGGTGGTAGTAATCATAGTTATGAATTGTTTGACATTTTATTGTTGTTACATCATTGAAACAATTTTTGTGTGCCCTTGTGAGCAAAGCGTCAGCCCAGAAGACCTACTCCCAGAAGATTTACTCCTGGAGCTTGGCAGACCTGAGCTCAGAAGACCACTTTGGTAACCTTGCATCTGTTTGCATCTCTGAGATATGATGTCAGTGTTAGACTGAACATTTCTTTCAAAAGGCTATTATGGTACAACTGTCAAATGAGACACAAACACCACCATCCTGACCAATGTAAATGTAAGCATGTTTTTTGCAACCAGCATACCTATTGATGCCTACACAGATTGGGTAAACTCATGGGTGCAAATACAGAATGCATACAACACTGAGTCAGGTTTGAATGCTGGGAGCAGAGGGTGGTACAGGGGTGACTGGTAACTGATGGCAGAAAATAATGGTCCCCGGCATGTGGGGAAATTGGAGATCCATGCTTGTTGAAAGAGAAAGTGACATGTCTTGCACTGGTACATAGCATGAGCAGTACCTCTTCAATGGCATAAGCCATCAAGTGTAGATATTTTAGGAGTATGACTTCCAAGCATGGACATTAAGAGGATAGGTCTTCAGGGCAGAGGTTCTCTGAGCTAGAAGACCTACTCCCTTGCAAAAGTGGGTCTTCTGAGTTCAGGCCTGACAAACACAGACATTCATAGCAGTAACATTCTGACCCCTTCATCACAATACTATACAAATTATATTCACCCTTCATCACAATACTGATACTGTTTGTGCACTTGGCTCAGAAAGTGCCACCACTATATGTATTCTTTCATGTGTGGCTGGCATTAAATGGCTCATATCAGTATTTACCAACCTGCATTTAACATGAAAGTCTGTTTTGAGATTTTCCATGCACAGGGGAGACTGATGCATGTGTGTGAGTGGTGGCATGCCAGGTGGTTCAGACAAATATTGTTGTTTTGCTGCTGTTACACCACACTTTGTGCACAGTTATGCATGAAATGATAATGAATAATAAGTTCAACATGAGGGAGGGAGTGTAACAATATGACAGGTTATACATGTGGTTGTGGGATTATCTGTCATCTTAACCTGATCTTCTGTTGTGATAAAGGCCATGTTTGGCTTGTGTGCTTGTGCCCTAAATAGTAAAAAATAAATGATGCTAGAGATAAGCAGTTTTCTCTTCTTGCCTTTAGGATTAAAGTATTATGGGTGCCTGCAGCCCTGTCTGCCAAAAATCAAAGCAATGCCCAGACACCCAAGAGACATCAGTCACTGAACCTGGCACTTGTTCGTGCTGAACTCAGGTCAGCCTGAAGTCCCATGAATTTTTTGTCATTTTGGCATTAAACTGCTTTTTCAGCATTCTGCCTGAAATTACCTTGACAAAACCATAATTCACAACAACATTGGCTCAATATGAGTTGAACTTGGTGGCAACCAGACAGCTTTGCACTTAAATTTGAAATATGTATGCACTCAACTTGTCATGTCAATTTTGCTGCTATCCTGGACTGTCTGCATAACATGTATTTTTGCAATGTGGCCTGCAGTTTGTCATCTGCCTTTTATTCCAATCCCAACTCAGCTTGGAAACAAAGGATAAAGTTTCAAAGAAAGATGTAGATCTGATTGATATTGACAACATGATGGATATATGAGCCCAAATGATGGTACAAACTAGATAACAATACAGCACAATAACTGACAATAATATATGAACAACATAAATATATATTGCAGCAATAAAATACTAGCAATTAAGTAGTAGTGTAAGCTATGATGAACACCAAAGGAAGCCAGGTCCTTAGCTGCCTATGTTGCCGCTTGGAAATTATCCATGCAAAAACCATTTCTGCACATGAACATAACAGGAGCTGATTATGGCTCTCACCATCAATTTCACCCTTGGGGAATCCAATCAGGATCTGTCTCACAGGAAAACGCATATGTTGATAGATAAGTGGGATGCGTGCTGCAACAAACCGTTCCCTAACCCTCCTTCCCTCGATGTGCAACCACTACCTTGCTCACAGAGGTACGCAAGTGGCACCCCTCACCAGGCCCGTCTCCTTCGTCAGTCTACCTGGCTTCTGTTTTGAAACCTGCCCCTCCGATGCAATGCATTGATACAGCGGTTCAAGACATGAGCATCAGATGGCTAAAACAAAGGTTTCAAGTATCAGACCCCTTAATGACGTCACTGGCTACAATTTGATAGTGTCCGTTAAAAAGTTGAATGGAAAAGAGTCGAATGAAAAAAGAACTAGACCGCAAGAAGTCAAAAGGGATAAACGTCAAATTGGAAACTTCATTATAAAAGCTTCAAGGACTAAAAGTCGCATGGATTAACATCGGCGGGGTTAAGTCAAAATAGAGACGCCAAAAGACTACAAGTCATAGGAACAAAGCGCGGTAGAAAGCCCCCAAGGTACTACTGAGTGCTCACAATAAATAGAAATTCTGAACTCGTAATACCGAGCGCAAAGGTAGTGACGTGAGCATGGGCGCAGGGGGCACGTGCTCTCTTTGTTTAAGACCTGATTTAAAGGCCGAATGGCCCGAAGAGCTCACCGGAGGTCCGACCCGCGGGACCGGGCTCTCAAATGCTAGTCAGAGGGCTGGCTTTTCAGCTTGGCTTAAGCCTGACTTTTCCAACCAGGGGCAGGGCTGAGGCCCGCGATTTAGATTGGCCAGGGACCCAAGTCAATAAGAAACCTTAATGTGTCAGCCAGGGTACACGGTGTCTAACGGGGGGTTCTGTGTTAGCAAAGGGCTTGAGATGGTCTGGGACAGTTTTCGAGGGGTCCTAAAGGGTCCCTTTCGACCAATGATGAAGGGCGATTAAAAATCCGAAAGACTGAAAAGCTTAAGGGACTGGCCGTAGGTAGGTCACGTTAAGGGTCACGGACCCCGGTCAGTAAATCCGTGATATCAGTCAGAGAGCCTCTTGCACCGAGTGAGGACCCCATGGGACAATGTGGGCGTCTATGCTGGCCAGTCGCCACCGACGCCGAACAGTTTGCTCCGTGTCGGTCCGAACCCTGGCAGGCCATTTTCAAATGAAGATAACGGAGTCCGCGATTTGCATTGGCCGGGATCCCTGAAACAATGCGGGGCCCTGTATCGATCAGGGGCCCACAGTGCCTAACAGGGAGACTGCATTGGCACAAATGACCCAGGATCGGCCAGGGGCCATGTTCAAGAGTGTCATGATGTGTCATGCTATCATGCATGCCACCAATCTTGATGTTTGAGATATATCGCTTAAAGTGTTAGGGTGCTCGGCATACCCCACTTTCCCTAAGTTTCCTTATCCGTTGAGAGACTCCAACTCCCCAAAAGTGGGCCAGATCTGGGGAAATCCTCTTGTTTAGTGTATTCATGGTTAGGTTTTTTCCCGCTCAACCCCAGACCTATGATGCAAAATTACTTCCGTAGGTGGAGACGGATTCTTCACCAGATTACTCCAGCGTCAGGTCAGGGACGCGGCCCATTTCCCAGGCAGGGAAGGCTGGTCGGGCCCGTGATTTACATTGGCCGGACCCCTGAGTCAATGAGGGACCCTTCTGTATCGGTCTGGGAATCACGGTGCCTGACAAGGGTCCAGTATTGGCAAGGGACCGCTGGAGGGCACGGAGAGCTGGCAGTAGATCACGTTAAGGACTCGGCCTGCAGGACCGGACCCTCACGTGTCGGTCAGAGGCACTTCACATTCCACATTCCACATCAGTTGCACTGATGTGGAATACCCTGTAACAATGCGGGCCTCTATATCGGTCAGTGAGCACCAGCACCGAACAGCCAGCTCCGTATCGGTCTGAACCCTGGGGGCCCATTTCCTGAGCAGGAACAAGGTCGGAACCCGCGCTTTGTGTTGGTCGGGACCCCCGAAACAATGTGGGCTCCTGCGTCGATCAGTCCCCTGAGGGTCTAACTAAGGGTCCTACGTAGGCAAGGAGCACTGGGTCGGCCAGGGTAACATTTTGTTGGACAGGGACGGGACCTCGAATGCTAGAAGGGTCCCTCGTGTTGGTTGAGGCCCTCTGACTGCGAAAGTGCACATGTGAGTTTACGATGAGAGGTCAAAAGAAGACAATGACAGGCTCAGTGACACTCAGGGGTCCCGGTTCAAAACGGGGAGCTTTACACCCCGTTTCAGTCAGGGGCCCGTTCTACTGAACTGGAATACCTGCGCCATTATTGAACACCTGCGGCGATAAGGGATCTTTGTGCGCCACTGAGCGCCCCCTGCGTCTTTCCGGGGCCAAATACTCGGTTTAGGGGGTTCTGGCGTCAGGTGAGCAACCAATGTATGACTGATCCCTCTAAGTGCTTCCGTATCGATCTGCGTCATCCGCAGTCATCAATCTGGATTTCCGCCCTAGCCACCAGCATGACGGCAGTCAGGCACCCCGCGCTGTAACAGTATAACTATTTGCTTAAGCCTCCCACCGGGAAATATAATGTGCCTCTAGTGCACTACTCACTCTTACCTAACCGAAAAAAGCCTGCCTTACCCGTAAAAATAAGGGTTTTCCTTATTTTCAACAGGGCGGATCAAAACGGTACCAAAACATGAAAAGGCCAACACAAACGACTATGATTATCCAAATTAAGGTGGAAAAATTACATCGGGAAATTTTTAGCCTGCGTGCTCGCAATCTTAGAAGCGAGAGCATCGTTGGACGGCGTTGCAGTTTCCATCAAACCGAGCGGCGTCTGGTGCTGCAGCTGACATCGGGCGACGAGCGCCTGGTGCGCGAGAACAGCCGTCATGAAATATTACCTTCGAAAGTTTCTAAATCAGTTCGTACCGTCCAACAATAAGGTTTGTGCCTATATTTCACCTCTATGACTTTGAGTATGCTCTCGAAGGGAATGAACAGATACCGCAAAGCAAGTATCGGGCTTATATCTGTACTAGTCTAGTTCAACGGCCGAGTTCCAGCACTTGTCTTGCTGTGCTGCGAATGCTAATGCGTTGTTATCATAAGTCTAATAACTGTCCAGGTGAGACCTAGCGCGGAATGCTTTTTAAACGTACAAACTGGCATGCTCAAGCGTTCAAAGACACTTTTTGAAAACGATATCGTTTTTGTCCGCCCACTGGCCGTCGCCTATTACAAGCGCGCATAGTCAAAAGCGTGGGATGTAATTTATTCACGACTGAATTACGGAAAAAGGTTGTACATTCCTAGAACAAAGATGGGATGGACTCGTCAAAAGAAATCTTTGATCTCATTTCGGTCTACAATATACGTTCACTGTCAATAAGTTCACGATGTCTCTATACAACGCAGAAAAATTCCAGCAAACCCCTGAGCATTATCATTTAAAAAGAAGCCACTGAACAACTGCAAAATGAAAAGTGATGGTGGTTTATTACATGCAGTCATTTATGAATTGGCTTCTTCAGTTTGTTGACTGCAAAATACAAACAGAATTGAATCTTTCGGCACCTTCTGGCTTGTCTGGTAAACGAGGTACGCATTAAAATACAACGGAGCAAATTGTAAACCTTTAAACCAAGATGGTAACATCTGGCAATGTTTTGGGTGGGGGTGCTTCGCCAGGAGGGATCCTTTGTCAACCCTGCGTCCCTCGCCCTCACCAGGATTCTGGCTGCGCATCTGCGTGGCTGAGCTCATTGGGCAACGAGCATGGATACATCAGTATAATCGCATATGGCCACGGAAAAGAGAAAGAGCTCAGTGAAGTTAACGTTTTATTCATCGATTCATTCAGCGACGGGTTTCGATTTCTCTGAAAAAGTATCCAGGTGAATTGTGACACGTAAGCATCGAAAATGGCTTTTATTTTGCAATATTATCTGATCAATATATTGTGCAATATATTCGGGGTCAAAAGCTGGGTCAAAGGACAGCGAACTCAATATCACCCTAAAATTACTGATCGATTTTGTAAACTTGAAGGCATCAAAATGTTCATAAGCTCAAAAGCAAGCATCCTTAAAAAAGTTCCGTCCTCTCATGGTCATCCTTCAAGGTCAAATTCATGCTCAAATTACGGGAAACTCGTTATCACCCAAAAATCACCACCCGATTTTGCGCTTCCAAGCCAGCTCTCGAACATATGAATATTTTGACATTTTCAAGTTTGAAATCGGCCGCTAGTGTATGGGTGATATGGAGTTCCCCGTACTCTCAGCCTGAATCTGACCTCGAAGGATGTACTTGAGATTTCAGGACTTTTTCACGGACGCTAGTTGTTTCTGTGCTGAATATTCTGATTATTGCAAGCTTAAAATCAGTCGGTAATTTTTGGGTGATATGGATTCCCCCGTTATTTGAGCCCACCTTTGACTTTGAATGGCGACCTTGAGAGGTCAAGGCTTCTTGACGGACGTCGGTTTTTGTGCAGAATATTCTGATGTTTGAATATTGAAAATCGGCCGGTAATTTTTGAGTGATATCGAGTTCCCCGTCTTTTGACCCAGCTTTTGACCTGAACGGTCACATGATATTGCAAAATAAAGGTCAGCTTCAATGTTCTCGTGCCGTAATTCACGTTGACACCGTTTTTCAGAGAAATCGGAACTCGTCGCCGAATAAATCGCTAAATAAATCGCCAACTTAACGGATATCACGGCATTGACATTGTGGGGCTTTTGCCATACATTCGAACTAAAGCCGGTTAGGGTCGCCACCCCTTTAGAGGCGTAAAGGAATAGTGTCCCCCAGAAACACAACAGACTTGCAAAGCGTGTATAACGAAATGAGCAGGGAATGACATTCTCCACAACAAGGCATCTGCTTTCACTATTCGGGGAAATATTGAGGATCATTTTCGTAGCTGGCGTGTGGAGGAGTGCTTATGTTTTGCTTTACGTTAACTGAAATGCATATGTATATCGATGAAACTGAGGTTTGTCGAGAACCAGCGTGTGAACGAGATATGACAACCGCATATGCTATGAACACTGTATTCTTGTGGATGCATAAATACGCCAAAAATTACTGAAGCAAATAGTGGTAAATTATCCGCAGATCTCACTTTTGGGTATGCAATATAGAGCTGCAGCTTCACCCTTTCAGCTCCATAAAACAGGCACGTTTAGGGTGGAGCGGGGCAACGTAACCTTCCAGCTAATGCACCCCCTGTCCTGTATATTGACTATACTTCCTGATGTTGACTGATTGTGTGAAATAGTTCGAACTTATGCTGTTACCATGGTGTCCTTTTTGTGGACGCCTGGTGTGGATGGCGGATGTGGGGCAGAGAAGAAAAGTTTTTAACGCTAAATGGAATCTTTTCAGTAAAGCTGAGCAGCCTCCTTGCACTTCATCTTCAAGCTTTACTGTCCAAATATGCTCGCGAGTGAACAAGACAGGTGGCTTGCTAGCTTTGGCTCAGAAAGAAACTGAAAAATCTGGCGCATGTTTCTTCATACGATCATGATTTGTATTTAGGCACGGGTGGAGTAATGTGCCTCGTTAGCGAAAGGCGCTGTGCCTCTGAGGGCGCTTTGTCCGTGAAATCGTCGGGCTTACCAGGCGGGAAATTACTACTTATAATGCTTTATGAAGTAACTCCGCACCAGCGTAAGCATGGCTAAAGCGTGCGCTTGTTGGTGTGATTTTACTCACGACCAAGTTTAACAACGCAGTTATAATGTTAAATCGACCCTTTGATGCTTCTGAAAAGAGGTTTTCTTCCAATAATGCTGGCGTGCGTGCGATTTAGATCCGAAAGGGCCAAGTAGGGTTGAGACGGTTGTTGGGAAGCAAAGGAGTCCGCGCGCAGCACAGGAGGTGTACCAGCCCAAAGCACATTTATCCGATAATTCACTCGAAACCTAACTGTGTCTGTACTTCGTCCTCTTTATTTTACATTGTTGGATTTGGGCTGGTCATGAAATTTAACATAGCCTTGACTATGGCTCATAAGCGTCGCCAGAGTTGTCAGAATTTAGGGCAAGCTGGCCCAACGCCGGCTGCCAGCGGGTCGGTGCTTGATTTCAATTTTTGTTCGTATTTGGGACATTTGTTTTGCGACCCCAAAAAGCTTGGACCTGCATCACTCTTAGGGGTCCCATTTTGGTGTTTGGGACTGAAGCTGAGTTGTCCCACTGCACCCACACTTTCCAAAGGCAATGCCACTTGGAGAGTGTCCATGTGACATCCTTCACTTATGCCGTCACTGCTAGTAAGAGGCTATTTGTCGACAGCGCTTTTTAATCAAGACACATTGTTGGGATGAAAAGTTGGTTCATCTCCAATGTCGGTGTGCGGGTGACACTGTGCGAGATGGGCACCACTTTTGGCACCACCTGCAACCGTATGGCTGCCCCCAAAAGCCTCTCAAAGGTTTCAGCGTCAGCGGACTGTGGCCGCTGAAATCTGGAGCGTTCCCGGCCACGACGAATGTATGGGGTCAGCGATGACCCGGGAGTTGGAACCGGATCTAGAGTCGAGCGCGGGCTGTGACAGCATGCTGCGCAGTGCTACGGACGCCAAGGCAGGATATGATGCAGTGTCGGAGCCGACTCCACCGGCACGGGCAGTGGGGTCAGAAACAACGTACAGATCTAAAAAAACATAGCGAACCTGTGGCCGGTCCCAGCGGCGTGCAGAATCGTCCAGAGCCTGTCCCCGTTGCCAAGGGCACCAAAACGTAAGCGCGCACGGCGACAGCAGAAATGCGCGGTGGAATGCCTCTTAACCATACAAAACGGTCTATGCAGAAGAAAAAGCCAAGGCAAAAAGCCGGGGGCAGAGGAGAAAGGTAAAAGCGGTGCAGGAGGGCGCAACGCGGTGAAATGGTGACTTAAGAGTGACATAGAAGGAAGGCGACGTGGACACTGGGGGCTTTAACTGTTGTATACTGTACCGCCTGTCTTGCGAATCCTGGATTCAGTGCGCAAAGTGCCGAAAATGATGTGTGGACCATGCGTGGATGCTAGCAAAGGACAAATGTCGTATGTGTGTCGGAAGTAGAGTCGGAAGTAGAGTAAAACAGAGTCCACATCTGGCAGAAGTAGAGTGAAACAGAGTTTTCATCTGTCGAAAGCAGAGTGAAACAGAGTCTTCGTCTGTCAGAAGTAGAGTGAACGCTGAAGCGCCACATGTGAGCGTCGTTGCGCCAAAGTTCCAGCTTTTTCTTGCTATGGAGTGCCAGTTTAGTGCCCTGTGACCCGTGACGACTCAAACGATGTTTTGATCTTTGTTAGAGATTGTGACTTTATTTACGTATTAAAATTTGTGCTCATTAAATGAGCATGTGAAACGCTGCAAAGTAAATTACGTAAGCAAAACGGTGCATCACAGACATTTGCAGCGTATGAGCTGGAGAGCATTAGACAAAGAGAATGGTCAATGAACGAGCAAATGTTTTACCAGTGTATATTATATGCCCATTGAGCATGTGACACACTTGGAGGAATCGCACAATTTGTCATTTGAAAACGCTTCATTTGACGCTCTTCATTCGTGTACATTTTCTGGATAATTCCACAGATATGACCTCTATGTTTTTTCATGAGATAAAGGCGGAACAGAAAGTGCGCATGAGCATTTTGAGAAGGGCTTTCATTGGTCGTATCTTGAGGCTGATGCTTTGTGCGATACGCGTTGAAGTGAACGCTATGACAAGGCCCACAGCTAAACTTTCGCTGGGAAGGGGCACTTTGCCCCAATGCGGTGTGCGGTTTGCCCCGAACAGGCGGCGGGGCCCTTTTTCACGTTCTTACATATTTTGTCAATTTTTAGACCCTAAAAACACGATCAATACCTTCTAGATATTTATTTAGTGTGAGAAAATACGATGAGCTTGCTACTGATACTTAAGGTGATCCGATTCCGCGCCTTAGTCCAAAGATATGCTGTTTTTATGGAACTGGGGGCGATTTCCCCCACCCTATTATATAATAAATGCATCCTACCATATCCAATATAGTAATGGATTAATAAAACCTTGATCGATCCATAATTCCAGCAGAAACAGCCTTTTTTGAAAAAAAACATGCAAGGTGGCATGTGACATGTGCAGCGCATGTGCGTTCGGACATTGCACAATAGCCTGCCTATCTTCAAACTATCCCCATTACTAAGATCGACCATCTCCATTACTTCTTATATATATATATATATATATATATATATATATATATATATATATATATATATATGTAGAGTAGCAATAGTAAATATATGCAAGTAGTAACTATAAGCTATATATATATATATATATATATATATATACATATATAAAGTAGTAGTAGTGAATACATGCAAATAGTAGTTATATGTTATATATACACATACACACACACACACACACACACACACACACACACACACATATATATATATATATATATATATATATATATATATATATATATATATATATATATATATATATCCAAGACATAAGTGGAAAAATCCGAGAAATTGCTCTTGCTTGTCTGTCGAGTCTTTAGACAGATTTAGCCGTTGCCTATTTCGAACACAAAATGCTCTTATCTCGATTGTTGAATCACGTCTTGATCAATCCATACCTCCGGCGGAGACAACGTTTCTGAAAAAAACATGAGGTGGCATGTGGCATGTGCAATGCATGTGTGTTCGGACATTACAAAAAGCCTGTCTATCTTCGAACTATCCCCATTGCTAAGAAAGTAACACAATGTTAGGGGTGCCAGATGCGTCTGGGATAGTAAGAGCACGGATATGTCTTAAGATGCTAAATCGGGTATGACTTGAGTAAGATGCTGTCCAAAGATGCTAAATCGGACTGTAACATTTGCGTGATATGGAGGTACTCGCTGTTTGTGCTTATATATGACATTTGAGGTAAACACTCCTTAGCACACTAACTCATACGCAGAAAACGATTCTGATGCTGAGAAGTTCGAAATCTGCCGACAAATGTTAGGTGATATAGAGTTTCCTGTCATTTGAGTTTAACTTTGACCTTGAAGGTAATATGCTATTGAAAAAGTTGTCAGATTTGGCGTTTTCACTCCATGACCATCATACACATTTTAATCGATATGGGAACTCCCGACTAAACAAACCGCTAAATAAATCGTGAACTTTACGGACGTACAAACAGGCGTACACAAGGGGTTGAAAAAGCAGGTGCTTTAAACAATGTCATAGACACGAGTTTTCATCAGTGACGCAGGCAGGGGGGAGGGGGGCACAGAGGCACGTGCCCCTTAAGCTACGAGGGGCCCTAAGGGCCCATGTGTCGGTCAGGCACCACCAGCAATGTACAGTCAGTTCCGTGTCGGCATGGGCCCGACGACCCGCTTCACAAGCGGCATAGAGCCGGAGCCAGCGATTTACATTGGTCGGGACTCCAGCGTCGTCAGAGCCCCACAGCGCTGAACAGGTGACAGAACATGCAGAATCGCGACCCGTAGGGTCGTGACCTGAAATGTCCGCTAGCGGTCCTCTTGCACCGTTTGAGGACCCCTTAGACAATGCGTGTGTCTAAGTCAGCCAGAGAACACCAACACCGAATAATTGGCTCCCTGTTCGCCTGAACCCTGGGGGCTCATTTCCTGAGCAGGAGCAAGGTCGGGGCCGTGATTTGCTTCGGTCCGGTCCCTGAAACAATGGTTGGGGCGGGGTCCCTGTGTTGTTCAGGAGCCCACAGTGCCTAACAGGGGTTCTGCGTCGCAAGTGGCCCGAGTCAGTCACGGGCTTTGTTTGAAGAGGTCCGAAGAGGGATCTGAGAGGACCCTCGGGACCAAAGATCAATGGTCTGATTGGAAAACTGAAGGGCCCGATTGACTGACCGCAGGCCACATTAAACATGCCCCGCCCGTAAGACCATGACCTCAAATGTCAGTCAGACGGCCTCTTGCATTGATTGGTGACCTCTGGGACAGTGCGGGCTTCTATTTCGGCCGAAGACCACCAACACCGAACAGTCGGCTACGTGTCGGGCTGACCCCCGGGGGTCCATTTCCCAGGCACGAGCAGGGACGAGCCCGCTACTTGCATTAGCCGTGGTCAATGAAGCCATCAGGATGTCGGTAAGGGGCCCACAGTGCCTAACAGAGGTTCTGTGTCGCAAGTGGCCCGAGTCGCCAGGAGGCGTGTTTGAGGGGCCTCAAGAGGATCCGAAGGGTCTCTCCAGACCAAAGATTAAGGGCCGGATTGGAGGCCTGGGGGGCTCAAGGGGCTGGCTGTAGGTTACGTTAAGGACCCTGCCCGTAAGGCCGTGGTCTCAAATTCAGTTTTAGTGCCTCTTGCACCCATAAGGACCGCTGAGACAGAGCGTTCCTTTATTTCGGCAGGAGCCTTGCTTACCAACACCGGACAGTCGGCTCTGTGTCGGTTTAAGCTGTGGATACTTATTTCCCAAGCAGGGGCAAGGCCGGACCCGCAGTTGACATCAGTCGGGGCTCCTGTAACAATGCAGGGATCCTGTATCGGTCAGGGACCCAAAGTGCCTAACAGGGTATTATGTGTCAACAAAGGGCCTCGAGTCGACCAGGGGAACATTTGCTGAATAGGGATGGGGACGAGACCCTAAATGCCAGAAGGTCTCTTACGTTGGTCGGGGCTCTCTGGCAATGAGAGGTAATGTGAAAAATGTGATGAGCGCTCACATTGAGACAAAAAAGGGCTCTGTGCCCGTCAGGGCTCCCAATACTAAACGGTGGGCTCCCAGCACCTCCAGCACAATTTCAACATGGGCCCATTAACTCAAACTGGAGTCTTTTTGCCAATTATTAAACCAGCTGCGGTGATCAAGAAGCTTGTTGCGCCAATGAGGGTTTCTGCATCAATCCATGGTCCGATAGCGCTGGTCAGAGGGCCTCCCGCGTCAGAGAAGGGACTAATGTGATTTAAGGTATCTCTCTAAGGGCCTCCGGATCCACCAGGGGATCCCGCCCCCGAATCGCCAGGATGGCGTCCAAAAGACGACCCGCTGCGCGTCTGGGAAACCAGAGGTACGGGGTTCCATTCCCCGCGTTGCCCGCCCTTCCTGCCAGGGTGAGAGGCAGGCGACGCCATATAGCCTCAGCAGCTGAGTGCGTCGTAAAGCCCCAATGACACACACACACAAAAGACGACCCGCTGTGGGACGGAGCAGCCATCCAGCCCTTGACCGGAAACAATAATATGCCCTTCAGTGTTATTTAGTATCTCGCCAAGTGCTCTTCCCAAGGGGATCCATTGCCCGGAAAGAAGCAAGGGGTCCCATCAGTGTTGAAATGAGTGGGTTGAAACTAGTTAAAAAATGAATAATGTTTGCCGAGGCCATTCCTTGTTCGCCTGAGAATGCTGATTATATTGCAGAATTAACTAGTGAAGCGACTTACCTCAAACAGTTTTGGCCTACGCGCCCGCAACTCGGGAGTAAGGACAACGATGGTTTGGATTGCAGTTTCCGTAAAACCGGACGGCGTTGGCCACTGCAACTAACAGCCGGCGGTGGGCGCCGTGCGCGCGAGAATGACGGGCGTGAAATGATGCTTCCGTTTGTCTTCCAAAATCAATTCGTACCGCTCAAAGATAAGACTGGCCATGCCTCTTTCACAGCTTTGAGATTGTCCTCTTGACACATTAACAGTTACCGCAACATGAAAATATACAGGTTCTACCCATACTCTTCCAGTTCCATCGCCAGATTCCAGCACCACTTCGCGGTGCTGTAGAAGCCAATCTGTTCTTATCATCACTCTAAAAGTCGCACAGGTGAAGCTGACGCCCGGATTTACTCATAAATGTACGATCTGATGTCATAACGTTTAATGGTACTTCTTTCAGATCCGTTATCATTTTCGTCCACCCGTTAGTCACAACTTAATGTTTGCCGAGGGGCTGACGCCGCGCGGTCTACCGAGACTGCGACACCTGCCATTGAGGTTTTGGTGACGAAGATTTGCGGGCGAGCACTTTCAAAACTACGTACATAATTTGTGTCACTAGTAGGTTCTGACTGAATGTTGAACATTTCCCGACAAACATCGCTTGGTCATGTTAATACAAATTGATGACCAATTTTGATCCACAATATACAGTCACGGGGTAGAGAAAGTCCAGCATTTGAAGATATTAAGGCAAGCAACTGGCCGGGTGAAATAGACTCACTTATAGCAATCGGTATAAGTGCCTGATATAACTAAATATCGGTATCGGTATATACAAACTTTAAATAATAAATACTGCTCTAAGGAACACAATTTCTCGCAATCTCTCTATTCAGCAGGTACGCTCCTCAGTGCGCCATTCTTGGACAGGGTTCTTGGGCGCGCCGACTGCATAAGACATATTGCGCCCATAACGTTGTCATTTAGTTACGAAGCGAATATATAGAGCGAAATCCGATTTTTGCAAGGAATGAAAGCAGTCAGCCATCCTCAAGAAGTTGCGAGCGACTGCCAAGAATGTCACTTAGCGTAAGGGAGGTAGCATTTTGCCCAAAGTAGCGAGCGCTCCGGGGCGAAGTTCTCGGATTGCGTCAGCGTACCTTGCACGCTACTTGTTGAGGGCCAATGGACGGTCGTTACGTCTGGAAATCAGGCTCACGAACGCCAGATAAGAACGATTCCACAAGCACATTTTTATTGGCCTTGATCGCCGCATGATTAATGCAATGGGAGGATTTGAATGACTTTGACGTCATGGATGCCTGATTGACCTTGAAGAAGTCTGCACAAAAAGGCTACACATCTTTGCGGGTGTGCAGGGCGCGTGTTGAGTTGCATTCCTTTGGGTGGGCCACTGCCCCCCCCCCCCCCCAGTCCAATTTGCCTCCCATGGTGAGCTTGCCCCCAACCCTCTG
Source organism: Pollicipes pollicipes (assembly GCF_011947565.3). Taxonomy (NCBI): domain Eukaryota; kingdom Metazoa; phylum Arthropoda; class Thecostraca; order Pollicipedomorpha; family Pollicipedidae; genus Pollicipes; species Pollicipes pollicipes. The sequence goes on along the minus strand of NW_023596921.1, from coordinate 46,803,784 downwards.
GAGCCTCAGTATGTATTTGCAGAACATCAAAAGTGTAAGTTCAAAATTATATGAGCTCTAAAGGTTTCTAATGATTGTTTCACGGGTAAGATAAACAGAGAGAGAGAGAGAGAGAAAGTCAAACTTCTAGAGCTCCACGTTCCTACTGTATCTCTTAGAGCATTCTCTAATCTCCTAGAGCATTCTCTAATTTTGCTGCATTGTGCATACATTTATGTTGCACACTTATTGTGTCTTGTTAACTCTGGTCAAGTTCTATGCCATTGCCAGTTTGTTTTGGCATTATGCAGCGCTGTTTTAAGCTCCATGGGCTGCGACAAACTGCATTCGCTGTGATATTCTGCCAGCAAGCGTTATCGCAGGATTAAAATAAGCCCAATAAAGCGCTCGAATATAAGCAGCCAAAACGTGACGAATTTTCTAGCCGCCAAGTTCGGAAAAATCCTTGAAATGTGCCGGCCTCCGCTTGGACGTGAATATTAAGTGACACAGTTGCGAACACCTAACGATCGACTAACCCGCGCGATTAAACCGATAGTGGCTACCGTCCAACAATGATCAGTAAAGCAACACTACGCGCTTCAACATGGCCAGCGCGAGTGCAGCGTCGCAGCCTGAAGCACTTCTTGCGGATCGCTGCCGGCGGTTTCTCTGGCAGCCTTTAATAGTCGCGCGCATCAGCTTACCCTTCTTATTCCCGAAGCCGTACACGTCCAACAACGTCTGGAGGCGCAGAACATCGACCCTGCGTCGACTACCGAAGCCCAGTTTGGGCCATCCAGGAAGAGCAAAATAATAATGATGCCAATGTCAACATCCCCGCCGATACAGAGCGAGTAAATGTGTTGAAGCAGGAGTGTAGTTTCGTGTTCACTTTGGGGAGGCTCTTGCTGCCCAACTTTGGGAGGAAAGTAGGTCAAAGTCGGCAGAAGCCTGCTTTTAGTGCATTTTGGGGGCAAATTTGACCATTCTCCCCGTTCAGTGTCCCAAACCCGTTTTGTGAAACTACACACCTGTGGTGAAAGCTTTATGACTGCCACATGCGACGGATTCGCCGGCACAGTACCTCACCGCCCAGCTCATAGCACCGCTCCAAAGTGGAAAGCGTCTGGGTCAAGAGGCAGGTGAATCAAGATCGCTGTGAAGTGATCGGCAGTTTACACCAACCACGTTGCGGCCCCACAATTTCAAGGATTCGACCGTATTGAACACAAATTGAAAACTGAATCTTTAACTTCGCATTTAAGAACTGCTTCGATTAAAACACAAATCTGGAGACGGTACTTTAGAGATCCATAAAATATGGGCATATTGGTCAAAATGTCAAAAAGAACCTACACCATCGGGACAATAGCGACAACAGAGCATCGAGCGAACTATCGAGCTTCTCCTCGTCTGGAAAAAGGTAAGGGTCTCATAAGCATTCAATCTAGTGAATCGAAACGGGGTCAAAAATGAAAAAGGACGTCCCATGTTTGCCCAATGACGTCAATGCTTTTGTAGGATGGATTAGTGAAACAAATTGCATCAAATATTTTAAGCCAGCGCTCGCCATCTTGGGAGAACACCGATTGGCTGGAGCTGCACTTTCCATCCAACCGAGCGGCGGTGGCTGCTGCACGCAACGCTAGGCGTTGGGTGCTGGACACGCGAGAACGACCGTTGTGAAATAATCCCTCCGAAAGTCTTCCAAAACTAATTCGCATTGTTCAAAGATTGGACTGGGACGCATACTGCACGTGTACAATTTTGAGGCTGACCTCTGAACAGTTTGACGGTTATAGTGACAGAAAGTCGTTGAGATTTTACCACGACTTTCCAAGTCCTACCACCAGCTTTCAACATCACTTCGTGGTGCTGGAAATACTAATTCGGTCCTACTGTCGTCAATCTTAATATCGTATAGGCGAAAAGTTCACCTGGGCTGCCTTCCAACCATACTAACAGATGTCCGTAAGTGTTCGAAGACTTTAAACGATGACATATAAAGCGTTCCAAAACAATGACCTATCCTTCCTTCAGATACGTCGTTTTCGTCCTCCCGTTGGCCGCCACTTGGCGTTCACCGAGGAGCCGACTCTGTGCGGCCTTTGAATACTAGCGCCAGGTGTTTTTTTAGGACTTGGCGCATATTGATAACTACCTGATGTAGTTTCATCACCATTCAGTCTGACTGACGGTTGGGCATTTCCAGACAAATGTGGTTTGGCGACATCAATGTACAGCTTTGATCTCAATCCGATGTGCGATCTACGTTCACGGTGCCCTCATTGTCTATATCTGTAGAACTCAAAACCCGGCGGAGCCACCAATTGTCACTGGGCTCGTAAAAATTCGCCAAGCCATTGTACATTCATAGTGCCGGTGGTGTATTCCATGAAGCCATTGAACGCCTGGTAATAACCTTGGTGCTATTTTTTGAGACCCTGTCTTTCACATCACAACTCCACGATATCGTGCAGAAATGCGCAGGAATTCCGGTTGTGCTATTACATCATACATCATCATATCATATTTGTCAGCATTTTCATTGTTATATCACATCATCCAAAAAACCTCGTGCGTCAAACGCCGTAATCACCGGTTCTACCGAATATGTCCCGCTGCATCACTGTTGTAGCCGCAGCGTTCCATTCTCCATTATCCATTGTCCTTAGTTCCATTATCTTAAATGTGCACTGAGGAATGCTTATGGGCACTTATTGCACTTATTGAGAAGTGCTTGTGCTTTTGCATTCACTGCAATGCATTTTTTGCCGATGAAATTTTTGTGTGTCAAGAACATGCGTGTAAACGAATTGCGATGGTCACATATATTCTGTGTCAGTCAATTCTCATGAACATATGACTAAATAATCAACAGTTTTCCCAAGAACACAAAAGTATTTATATTACTAAGATCGTCCCCCAATCATTCTGGGAAATCGAAACCCATGGTGTGTAACTCAGAAACTAACGGTTTTAGGTCTTGAGAAGGGCAGGGCTGTGCACTGCGCCAATTGATCATCTAAAAGGCTGTTTAAGTCAAAACCCCACCAAAAAGTGGAACACTCTTTTCAATATCTCTGTAAAAACCAGACCCAAATTCTGGCAAAGCTTTTGACGACTTAGAAAAATGATCGATTATCGGTCTATCCGTTTAGTTTTTTTTTTGTTTTGTTTAAAAAGACTCCGCTAGCTCACTGTGACACGAATAGCGCCGGCGACTTATTTCATGCCGTCGTTTTGAAGGGAGTGTTCCATATTTGAAGGTACTGAAGAAAAATCGGATATGATGAAATGAGCTCGCGTGTAACTATTTATATACTTTTATCACGCGCACGGGCGGCCGATTGGATACCCTTCGCTCGGGTGGGGGGTCAATTTGACTCCGTAAGACTTCAGGAGCTAAGAGAGCTAGCGACACCAAATTTACAGGGTGTTTTGACCCGTATGTAAACTTACTTTGGTCAAAGTTTGTGATTCCTGGATCATGACCTTCAGGTCATACAAGGTCAAACAAGGTCAAATTCTAGGTTGGTATGCAAGGGCCCCTTGAACCTAGATAACTGTTCTAAGCAAAAGGGCACACGATCATTTAAGGCCAGTGACCTTGCTTGACCTTTTGAAGGTCATGGTGACCAAAAATATACAAACTGCCTTGAGTTTTGCATTTGAATAAGCGGCGAAAATAACGCTAGGCAGTATGTTCCTAAAAGCAATGTGTTGAATCATTTCAGGTCAATGACCTATTCTGACCTTTAAAAAATCCATGGAAGGTGCATAATACGGTTTCTGTTATCAATAAATTTGAAATGAGCGCCATAAACTACCATATACAGCAAGCCCTAGGGTAAAAAAACAAGCTGGTTTTGGCCTTGGAATGATCTTTATACCCGACCCTAAGTCAATATGATTTGTTCATTTAATTGTTGTGTTACCTAAGAAAGTATCTCAGAGATGTATGACTTCGTCTAACATTCCGTTGTTGGTTCAGATTGAACGATTCCCGAGAAATTGCCTTCCCAGAAACCCTGGCCTGACTTTGACCTGCCATAGGCCAGCGACCTTACAAGGTACATCTAAATCTTTGATGTCAGGCGCTCCGCAATTCAATCGCCTCTAAATACGTAAAATTTGGCGCAGCTACGCCGCGTTGTTCGGACACCATTTTGGAAAAACCCAGGGGGGCCAATTTGACCCTCTCCTACTCGGGCGCGTGTTATGAAGAAAAACTGCTCTAGACAACACAATTTCCTCATTTACATGCTTCTCAATATGTTGTTGTTCGATTATGTCACCATACCCTTTTTTAGCTTTGAAAGCCAATTGACGGCCGTCATATTTGGAAATTATGTCCACGAACGCCAGATATTAACGGCTCGACAATAACATATTTCTTGGCCTGGATCGCCACATGACTAATGGAACTGGGGCATTTGAACGACGTTATGGCGTTGTGTATGCCTGCGCAACCCTGAAATAGCACCCCGAACTAGTCTGCACATCTTCGCGGACATGTAGCTCAAAAACTAGCGGGGTTTAGGTCTTAAAGGAAGTGTTTCACATTTGTATGGTTTTGGAACTGGAGGAATCACCTTAAAGATCATTGAGGGCAGTTTACGGCCCTGCCCTTCTAACGACCTAAGCCCTCTATTGTCTGAGCAACATGCCCACGCATATATGCAGGCTTTTTAGGGGTACTTTTTCTATGTCAACCAAGGCACCTACAACGCCACAATAACACCATTGAAAACCGCCATTCCCTGAGCCATGTGGCGGTCAGGGGTAAGCAAATCATATGATTGTCGAATCACTCACATATGACGCTCCTGCGCACGATTTACAGCCGTAGCGTCCGTCGACTGACTCTCAATCAATGTTGTGCAGGGTACGGTGACATAATCAAGCAATGACGCATTGAGGACCATATTCACTAAACAGAGAAATTAGGTTGTCTAGTGGAGTCTTTCCGCGACGATGCTGGTATTGGAAATGCGAAGTGAGGTTTCACCGATGGCGCTGAAGCTGATTTGAAGCTTGTGAATGAGATTTTACATTTCCCACTCGACGCTTTTTCGATAGCGACAATAAGACTCGCTGACGGTGGTCGAGTGTAACAGGCACGATATTAGTGCATCCGTGTTGAAACAAGGAAGACGGACGTTTATTACGCCGCGTTCCGATTCATAAGAATCGGTGATGCTCGGATCAAGTCTCGGTGCCGTTGGAGGGGAAATATATGCGGACAGAGTCACGGACAGAGTCAGACCTGCCCCCGCCCCGCAGCAGCTTGACCATGGGCCCCGCAGCAGCTTGACCGTGGGCACCGACTCGGGGGGGGGGGGGGGGGGCGCCCTCCCATCCAGGTCGAGGTTCTTCTGTTGCCTTCATGGTCGGGGAAGGTCGCCAGCATATAGTGACTTCGATGAACCTTTCGAATTGAAAAATAAGGTTGTCGCCTATGAAAGCTCTTGAGATTGTTGAAATAAAAAATAACATAATTTCAGTTCTCTTTTGCGTAGCTTTGCCCCTGTGAAAAGCAGAAATGGTTACTGCTCTCACATGATTTCAATTCATAGCTTGCTTGGAGAAGGTATTTAGGAGAAGGCCTGAAGAAGTTTGTGGGCACTCCCGACAGATTTCGAGTTTGACCTTTACCTTATTTGGCCTGAAGGTCGCGCCCCAGATGCCACATATACATGTCTTTGATTTCACATAAGAGTCCTGGCTATCCCGTAAATTTGGCGTCTCCAGCCCTCCAAATTCTCAAATTGAAGGGTGAGAAATGTCCCCACTCACTCGATCCGAGCAACCTATACCAACGCAACCTATCACCGTTGGTCGTACGCAACCTATCGCCCGGGCACTTGTTTGAAATGACAAAAGAATGGGCTGGATGCTGACAATAACTTAAAGCCCGAAACTCGAAAAGCCGGCACATATCCGTGAGGTCACTCGCACTGAAAAAAACTGACGCCACAACAGCCTGGTGAAATTTCGTGGCAGTGTTAGGGTGGTGGAGGACCGCAGACCATGCCACGTCACCAATTTGGTTCTGAGTGTTTCAGCCACTTTTTTGGAGACATCCATGAATATGGCACAAAAAGAGCATCAGGTAGCGATTCTCAATATACTTTAATGTATTAATGAAAACCTCCAACTAAAATCACAAAATATGAACGCAGCTGTAACTACAAACAATGAACACTTACGAACGAATATAGACGCTTCCCATATTGTCGCGCAGACAATACACGCTACATCCAAGGAGGGCAGGGGCGGGTGCCAGGCCCCGCGCCACCAGGATATGATGCCGCCCGACGCACGCACTTTCCCACACACACACGCACACGCACACACACACACACACACACACAGCCATCGAGAGAGGGGTGTCAACAGAGCCGGACGGAGACGGGCCCGGGAGACCCGGGGCGCCGGAGCGCCGGCGCGTTGACCTCTCGGCCCCCGGCGGCGCACTACAATCACGGGGCCAGCCGGCCGCCGCCGGCCAGCCAGTCAACGGGAGAAACCGAGAGCACGCACACTAGCAGGCGGCTAAGGGCCTGGGCCGGTGCTGGTCGCCGGCCTACGTCGGCTCGCAGGCACGATCCACGCGCAGCGCGCAGCCCTATCACATGAAATAATTTGTTGAGATTAAGGTCAGCTGCTGGGTTTGTACAACATGTCTGTATATAGTCTCTATGGCGGCCTGGGCAGACGATGCATAACCACAAATCAAACGTTTAGTCGGCAAGCGCCCGGTCTCGCTCTGCCTCCCTCTCTCTCGGCGCGCCCAACACGCACGCGCGCCGGCACACAAGCGCACGGACACATGCTCGATGCAGCCGCAAAGGCTGCATTTCATATAAAACCCGGTAATTACACGGAACATAGCATAATGCTGGGGGTGTCAGGAGGGGCGAACGCCGCGTAGTCGGCGGCGGGCGGCGCCGGCCGGGGCCGGTCGCACGGTGTCCGAGCGCCTCGGCCGAGCCGCCGGGACGCCTCCCCGCCGGCCGCCGCGCCCCCCGGCACGCGCGCGCGCCAGCACACAAACACACGGCACTTGGTTCAGTCGGGACCGCAGCGCCACATGCGGGGCGCTGTTAGAAATCGGCGAACTCCTTGGCACATTTCTCAGTGGAGGACACGTGTAACCTCTCCTCCTCGTAGTCGTCGAAGTTGCTGGTGTCGCCGGGGCCCTTGCACTTGGGGATGAACGGCGCCTCCACCTGGCGGCCAGGCACAGCTCGTCAGCCCCCGCCCGGCAACAGCGCCGCACATCCAGCGCCCCCTCCCAACCACTTCAGCCGCTCACCCGTCCACTGCGGGCGTGCTCGGTGCGCGCCAGCTGACAAACAGACCGCCCCTCGCACGGCGCGCGGCGCGCTCCACTGCCACTGCGTGCCGGCAGTGAGCCCGCTCACGAGGGCACGGCGCGAACGGCCACACCAGGGGCGAAGCCGACCTGAATCCACCCATTCAAGCTTCGATTGTATAGGGTCGGAGCTTCTAACCGTGTGTTCAACCAAACGGCACGTTCCACGGCGCTGCTCATTTTCGTCCCCGGCACCAACCGGCCGATGAAAATTGCTCTCAAAGCAATTGCATTGCCTGACACACCACTTTTAAGCAACGACATTTAGCGGCGGCTTTGGTGCGGCTCTATCTCTAGACATAAGAATCCCCGTCACAAAAATAAGCATGTCAGAGGGTTTCTTGGTTCTTCTGCTTACGGCAACCACTGCAATAAAAATTTCACTGAAAACCTGCGAAATGGTGTACACAACGTATGCTGGTAGGTAAACAGAGCATTTGCAAATAACATTTTAGTGAAACGCTTAGAACCACCAAAACAGAATCCTACGCATATTCTTGCATTTACTGACTTCGCAGTGCTGCTAAATCATGGACCTAAACGAAACAGGTGCAAGTATTCACGCTAAATCCCCATGTTTTGCGCTCTCGTGTCGTGTTCGCAGGCACTGCGCTATCTCCCCCTCAGCTGACCACCGGCGGCGTCGCGTCCGTGTACGCAATAATCCAGTTCTCGTCCAGTCTCTCCCTACTCAAGGCAGGAAGAGACAGTGGATGCTGTATGTTTTGCTTTGTGGTCGTTCCAACGTAAGATTTAAACTTTTTTCCCAAAACTCGGGTCATGGTCTTGAGGCAGGCGGCCACCACTTGGTTTAAAGCTTCAAATTTAAAAAGCATTGGCTTTAATGAAAAGCGGCCAACTGGTTTTCGTTCCCCTTTTTTAAGCTTAATTCATAGGCAAACGTCAGCACACCTGGCAATAGCTCTTCACTTTCCTCTTATTGATAGCGAACTCCCTTTGATAATGTGCATTACAATTAAGATTACACGGTACACTGCTGACGCTAATCTCTCACTCAATGGGACCGTTGACGTTAATCTCTCACTCAAATGAAGCACACTAAGGCGTAAAATTCACTGTAATTCGGTACGCATGGCCTCCTCACAAAGTCCCAGCTTTAAAATGCTCGCGCTTCTTTAAGGCTAATCCAATGAGAGTATGTCTGCTGAAATATGGTATATTTAGCGGCCTTTTGCATTTCATTCGAATCTGAGACTGAAGTCACCAGTATACCGTGCATTCCTCGCCTGCTTGACATAGTTCCTCTTCTCGTAGCGCCTCACAAAATCGTACTCAGCGCATATCTCAACTTTGAAAAGCCTACAACTGTTCCCTCCGACCGGTCCGTGACATTCCCGCCGGTTTTGTGCGGGGCCTGGCCGGTTTGCCCAGCGGCCGAACGGCGGCCAGTTCGCCTAGCGGCCGGTCCGCCCAGCGGCCAGGGGGGCGGCCGGTTCGCCCAGAGGCCGAGCGGCCGCCAGTTCGCCTAGCGGCCGGTCCGCCCAGCGGCCGGGTGGCGGTCGCCGGCGCGTCTCACGCGGTATCGCTGGGGCGGCGGGCGGCGGCCAAACCGCTAAAAGTCGGCGAACTCCCTAGCGTAGAGGCACTCGGCGACAGGCCGCACGGCGTTCGGGTCCTCCTCGTACGAGTTGAAGTTGGACGTGTCGTCGGCCGCGCGCAGCGCCGGACAGAAGGGCGCCGTCACCTACACATGCGGCCGCAGCGTCAGCCGAGCCGGCCGGCCTGCCCGCCACCCACACCGCCACCACCAGCAGCGCCGGGACGGGGACGGGGACGGGGACGGGGACGGGGACAGAAAAGGAGGGCCGTGTCTGCGTGGCAACACGGTCCGGTTCCACTAGTGGTGGAGTGGTTCTGGGGTGTGAGACGCAACCATTAGTGGGGCACACAGAGAGCGGAGAAGAAAGAGGGTGCTCACAGTCGGCGGAGGGCAGAGGTAGCGGAATAACACCAGCGCACGAGCGGCCGGCCGGTGGAAGCACCAGAGGCCTAGGTGGCAGCACTAGGCAAGATAAGTAGCATAGAAACTAAAGTAGTGGGAAACCGAACTAGAAAAATAGATCTCAGCAGAAAAGAGAGTAAAAACAACTGAACTTGCATGCGCTTTGTACAAAATCATTAGTACCGCAACACTGCCTGCCATCTATCTTCAACCAAGCAAGCGCACAGCGCAGGGCGCAGCGCGCACATCATGCAGTGAAGGCCAGCACAACACACATGTAATGCGACTCTCTCCAGTGAGGGAGTCGGCTGCAGACTAGCGAGGGCCTCGGCAGTCAGCGCCCTACCTTCTTCTGGTACACGGCGATCCAGTCGGTGGTGGTGAACCACTTGTGGCCCTTGATATCGTTGACACCGTTCTTGAGGTTGCCGTAGCGCTTGGTGAGGTCGACCTGCAGCAGATTGCGCAGCAGGTCCTTCAGGTCGGAGCTGAAGTGGGAGGGGTAGCGGACCTGCGGGTGGAGGGCGGCGCGCCGTCAGAGCGGGGGCGCGCAAGCTGTAGCGGCCGGCCGGCCGGCGCCAGGCAGCGGCCCGCCACCTGAATCAATACAGCGCGACGACGCCCGGCAGGCCAGGCAGTGGGCGGCCGGCCGGGCGGCGCGCCGCAGCTCCGGGGCAGGTGGCCGGCCGGCCGGCGGCACGGCTGGCTCGTCAGCCCGCACGTGCTGACACGCAACACAGCCAGACGCACCGGGCCCCAGCCCCCACCCCTGCGCCTCTCGCTCAGAAGGCGGCAGGCAGATCAGGAGCACGGGACGTCCCAACCAGCGCGCGGCGATCACTCTTCAATACAAGGGGACCGCTCTTTACTTCAAAGGCTTTAAGGGCCGGCTCACGCCTCGATCATACACGGGTGTCTGCGTTCTCGACCATGCCAGCCACACATCGCTTGGCTGATGTGGACGAACTGAGAGCGGCGTCGCGTCGGCCCTACTGATCTGACAAGTCCCCCGCACCGCAGGAAGACGCCCATCACGAGCGAAGGACACGGACCACATCTCAGATGTGGCGTCACCGGGCGGCTCCCTCCCCCCCCCCCTCCCCATCACCGTCGGGCTGTCTCGTGGCGCTGCGGCTATCGCCGTGCCTGCGTCTTTGCGGAAAGCACACTAAAACCAACGGCGAGTTCGATCTACGCCAGTGACGCACGCTCTGCCGACGCACGGGACCCAGCGCGGCCGTGGCGCAGTGCGGGCGGCGTGCGGCCGCCACTCCCGGCGGCGGCCGACGCCGACGCTGTGCGACGGCCGCGCCCGTCGGCTCCGAACCTGCCGTCCCGACCGAAGGCCACCGCCACGGCCGCGGCGGCAGCGACGGTGGCCGACAGAGGGCGACGGCGGTGGCAGCCGGCTCGCGCTGCAGCCGACCCTGACCGGCCCGCCCCAGTGCCGGCTGCCCCACTCTAGCTGCCGGGCCGACCTGGCACCGCCCAGGACGCCAGCCATTCGCTCCGACCTCCGTGCGAGGAGGCGGCGCTGGCAGGGCAGGCGGTCCGGGGGCGGCTGCTGGCCGCGGTCAGCAGCGCCCTGGCGGACGAGGCCGACTCGCCGGGCGCGCCAAACGACCCGGCAGCCGGGGCACAGCCGCTGCGGCCGCCGCGTCGCACCGCCTTTCAACAGCGGCCACTTGAGCCAGGTCAGGTTTCAGCGGTGGCCGAGATGGATTGAGCAGCCGCGGTACGGCAGCAGCTGGCCGTCGCCGGGCAGCCACCCGCCAGGTCACCGACAAACAAACGACTGTCAATACTGTCCGGTGGCGTAGTGATTTGTACAGCCCGATCTGCCACACATGCTCATAAACCCGACATTCACTGGCCACCGTGTTTGGACAGGCCGATCCCATTGATCGATGGCTTCTGCGGGCCGCTGCTGGCCACCGCTCGTGGTCGGCTCTGCATAGTGCAGCCCGCTCCGGTGGCCGTCGGTGACCGGGTCCGCGCCACCGACCCGGCCGAGCAGGCGGCGCGGGCCGCCCGGCCACCCACTGCGCAGATCCACACACACACGCGCGCGAGCCAACCGCGTGTCGCGCCTCGCCGCAGGGTCGGCCGGCGAGCCGTGCACAGGTGTGCGGGCCGCGGCGGCCGGGCGGCGGCTCTGCCGGCCACTGCCGCCGCCGGTCGACGGGCGCTGGCCGCCGCCGCCGCCGAGCGCACGGCTCCCAGGGTGGCAGCGCGGCTGCGGCGGGCACACAGCCACCTACCTTGCCAGAGACGATCCTCTCGTAGATCTGGATGGGCTGGTCGGCGAAGAATGGCGGGTAGCCGGCCGCCATCTCGTAGATGAGCACTCCCATCGCCCACCAGTCTACCGCCTTGTTGTAGCCCTGCGGCACGGCGCCGCCGGGTCAGCGTCGCCAGGCGGCTCTGCGCGCCGACGCGGCCGTGCTGTTATCAGCCGACACACCGCTGGTCCGGCCATCGTACTCCAGACAGGTGTGGGGCGCGCGGCTCCACCTTCTCGCGGTCACCGCCGACGCCGCCCACCGAGCAGCCTCGCAGTCGTCCCGTGTGACGGCCCCCGCGGTCCAGCAGAGGCCGGGTCACCACACAGGCGGCCGGGGCCGGCACTGCAGCGGCACCTGGTAGCGACGACAGGCTCGGCCTCACGCGGTGCCGGCGGGGTGACCGCTGCGGGCACGCTCACCTTGCTGAGGATGATCTCGGGCGCCAGGTACTCGGGCGTGCCGCACAGCGTCCACGTCCGCCCCTTGACCCGCTTGGCGAACCCAAAATCGGTGACCTGGCCGGCGGGAGCACGGTCAGAGCTGGCCGTGGCGCGACATGGCGAGCAGACGGGTGAGACGGGGCGGCCCGCAGCGCGGCCACTCGGTGGCAACCGGAGCCGCAGACGGGGTAGCCATACGCCATACGCAGCCATACGCAGGTAGCCATACGCATAGCCATACCATACGGGTAGCCATACGCAGCGAGACGCACACATACACGCTGTCAGGCGTGGCCAAACATGAAGGTGGGCAGGAGTCGCGAACGAGGTAGCAATACGCAGCGAGACACACACATACACACACTGCCAGGCACGGCCACGTACGAAGGTAAGCACGGCCAGCGAGACTCACCACCAGGCATGGTCACGGTGAAGGTGGACACGACGGGCACGGTGGGCACGGCAGGTCAATGCGCACGCACCACCACCACCATGATGAAGCACTTTCTCACATCCATTCGTTGACGCACAGCCCGTATGTACGCGCACACACAAACACACACGCACGCGGGACGAGAACTCCACCCATCCGCACGCGAGCCTTTCCTATGCATGCCTCCCGAAATAGACCACCAGGACCGCCTGCGACGGCCGGCACCTGACCGGGCCACTCGCTCCGGCTGCGGGCAGCCACCTGGCCCCCTGAGGCCCGCCGCCCGCCCCGCCCGCGCGCCGGGGTCACGATTCGCTGAGGCCAGCCGGGCCGGGCCAGGCCGCACCGACACAGAGCCGGTGCCGCCAGCGCTCGCAGTCAGCGCGCCCGTCCGCCGCTCTTTCTGGGACACCGTGACACCAGTCAAGCTCGAGGTCCGGAAGTCTCGGTGACGTCACCATATCAAGAGATCTTGAGTCGCCGCACTTTTTCGTTTTCTCCTACTGGCAGAGTACCCTCGGTCCACGGAACCTTTCAAGGCCCTGCAGGTGATTCCCGGAACCTATGCAAGATTCGCGCTTATCACGGCCAACGCGCGGCCGGAAGCCTGCCAAGGGACCAGCATCAACAGAGGGATTGTGTTTTTCCGATCAGCGCCGCCGCCCGGGGAGGCCGCACGAAGCCCTCCGTTCGGCCGGACGCGCTGATTGGCAGCACAGAAGCCCCGCTGGGCCCGCCATGCTCCGACGTATCCGCACGCCCTGTCCCAGCCTCTGGTCTCCGGCTGATGAGATCCCTACCCGCGTGCCTGGTGTGGACAACCACCTGACACTCATAGGTCTGATGACTTTCCAGTCCCAAGTGCTTGGTACTGCTTATCGATTCGCATTTTTTCGATCCTCGTTTGAGTAGCCAACACCATTGAGCGTTACGTAACGCCAAAAGCCAAGGACAGCTTGACAGGGCAATCACAGTACGTAGGGCAGTTAGTTAGGCGTCCTCGAGCGCCCTCGGACGTTTGGCGTGATTTTGACTTCGACCCTATGGGGAATTATGCGATTTCTGCCGAAGCGCTCTTTAAATGCTTAGGTTCCTGATACCCAGCACATGACCGAGACTTGCCCAGGCAGGTCGTGCCAATACACTGGCAGAAACGGCCCGTGGCTTCATATGCTTGGCATCCTTTTCACATGACGCTATGAAAATGAAACCGAACAAGTGAGCGACGATGATCAAAACATTTCATACCAACCTAGGTCAAAGACGTGAACTAGCTTCAACACTGGGCATTTGACCTGACCTCATGCACGCATCCGACATAACACAATGCGTTCTTCTGCTTCCATTGGCGCCCCGTGCATCTCCCTCCCACGCAAGCAGCAGTGTTTTTCCCGCCTCGCGGCTGTTCGCCGTGGGTGTCCGAGTCCGACGCGCCGGCGGCCGCTGCCGCCAGCCCGTCCGCACCGCCCGGCCGTCGGAAGCGTGCGCCGGGGGCTGGGCCGGCGCCGACGCCCCACCCCGATCGCGCGCGGCGCACCAGCGCAAACACACGGCCGAGCGCCGACCGATCTGTTGTTCACCCCCGATGCAAATCGGTCGCCCCTGCTCCCTTCAGCGGGCGCGAGCCGCGCTCCAAACGGGAGTCGGCGCGGCCAGCGCGAGTCGACTCGCCGCAGCCGGAGGAGCCGGACGCCAATTCAAAGTGAATAATGACTTGGTGATTCGGCCGGCGAGAGATTGTGCGCCGTCCCGGCGCCGGTCAGCTCCCGGGCCGCCGCCAGGGTAGGCGCGTGACGTCAGAGCAGCGCTGCGTCCGGGCGTGGCGCCGGCGCAGGCGGCCGGCCGCTCGCGCCGGCCCGCGGGGGAGTGCCACTCCGCCCGGCCGCCACCGCCCACGCGACCCGGGTGACGCGCAAGAAGACGTCAGTGTAAACACTGGCCGCGGCCGCCCAGGCGTCTTGATCATGCGACAAAGCGAGCGCAAAATGACCGGCACAGGATAATCGTGGCCGGCATGCCCCAGTGTCGAGCGTGCGCGCGCGCGGGAGGTCAGGGAGCGCCGGCCAGACCGGGCCGCTCGGCCCCACCCGCGATCTGGGCGCCCATTCATGGGAGAAGGCGAACCGGTTAGCGCCGGCCCCGGCTCGCCGAAGAAAGCCGCCCGCCCACCGGCCGGCGCGCGATAGAGCGATCCCGGCCGAGGCGTGCCCTGGCGCCGGCCGCGCCCGGGCAGCGCCGCCGGCCGGCACGGTGAAAGCGCCGAGCGCGGTCGTTCCGCACGTCTGGGGGCGGCGCGGCCAGCGAGCCCGGCCTCCCGCCCACGCGGCAGCTCCGGCCGCACGCGCCTGTCGGAGCACACAACAGCACCCGCGGCCGCCCCGGTCAGCATCAGGGCTGTGACGAATCGTCCATCGAGCCGCTGGGTCTCCGTCTATCAGCACTCCCGTATCCGACGCAACTGGATCCCTGGCGGCCAGCCATCGCATCCACAGGTGTCATCAGCGTCCCATGACACCAGATGTCACCTCCCGGCGCCACACAAACGGACGCCATGGCCTCCTGGTACACACGACTGACACCATGACCTCCCGTCACACACGGACGGACACCGTGACCTCCCGCACCACACGGACGAACACCGTGACCTCCCGCCACATGCGGTCGGACACCGTGACCTCCCGCACCACCCGGACGGACACCGTGGCCTCCCGCACCACCCGGACGGACACCGTGGCCTCCCGCACCACACGGGCGGACACCGTGACCTCCCGCCACACACAGACGGGCACGATGACCTTCCGCCAAACACGGCCGAACACCGTGACCTCCCGCCACACACGGACATATACCGCGACCTCCTGCCACACACGGACGGACACTATGACCTCCCGCCAAACACGGCCGAACACCGTGACCTCCCGCCACACACGGTCGGACACCGTGACCTCCCGCAGCACACGGTCGAACACCGTGACCTCCCGCAGCACACGGTCGGACACCGTGACCTCCCGCAGCACACGGTCGGACACCGTGACCTCCCGCAGCACACGGCACACGGTCGGACACCGTGACCTCCCGCAGCACACGGCACACGGTCGGACACCGTGACCTCCCGCAGCACACGGCACACGGTCGGACACCGTGACCTCCCGCAGCACACGGTCGGACACCGTGACCTCCCGCAGCACACGGTCGGACACCGTGACCTCCCGCACCACACGGTCGGACACCGTGACCTCCCGCACCATACAGAGGTGGACTGCCCTCCCGAGTGACGAGGCCACCGACGCGCCGCCGGCACTCCGCCCCGGCTAACGAGCGTCGCACCGCACTCGGATTAATGGCTCTTCGATTAGATAGGCGAGGTGGAGGCGGCCGTCGACCACCGGGCCGTCAATCCTCCACAGCCAAGGCCGCCCCGGACCGCCGTGCCGCCGGTCAGCCGGCCCGCGTGTGCCCAAGCCGCCGGAGAGCGGTGACCGGGCGGCGGCCGTCGCAGCGCACCGAGCGGCGGCGCGCCGGACGGGTGTGGTGTTACCGGAGCCGGTCGATACACCGCCGCCGCCGCCACTCGACGGGCAGATATGTTTCCGTGACGCGGCGTGGCGGCCGGGGGTGACAGGGGCCGACTCGTCACGACACGGCGCCGGCCTGTCGCGTCCGCTGCGCGCCGGCGCCCGTTGGCCGGCGCGCACTTTATGCGGCGGCACGCGCGGCGCCGTGCCCACAATCGGCGCCGCTGATCGCCAGCACGCGGCCGGCACGGTGCCGAGGCTCGGTCGGCGGCGGTCGAGAGAGGACCGACCAAGCGGCGCCGCCGCCGCCGCGCCGGCAACAACAGATCGATGAGGGCTGGCCGGTAGGCCGCCGGTGCCCGTCTGTCAGCGGCCGTCACTGGCCGTCAGCGGGGGTGAGCAGCGGCACCGACCGGCCGTCTGAGCGCCAGTACGGCGGCCATCCCGGCCCGGCACGGGGAGCGGCGGCTGCGGCGCCGACGGCGGCCGTGGCCGGCGGGCGGCCGCGTCTGTCGCGCCAGGCCGGGCCCAGTGGCCCGACGCGCCGGCCGGTCTCGGCGCTGCAGCTATGTCGGCTGACGGACGGCGGATAGGCGGCGCGAGATAAGGAGGCTGGTCGGGGAGCTCCGGCCCCGACTCCGGCTCCGGCATCGCCCCTGGCCGTATGCGCAATCCACACAGCTCACCTTGATATAGCCCTGGTTGTCGATCAGCAGGTTCTCGGGCTTTAAGTCCCGGTAGATGAGGTCCAGGTAGTGGAGGTACTCGAAAGCCAGCACTATCTGCGCCGCGTAAAACCTCGAGTGCGACTCACTGCGGACAAGTGGTCACGATCAGCCCCCATTTCTCCATGGGCCGACGCTCGGAGCCAACGCCGCGGCTCACAACACAGTGCGCTCCACTCAACGCGTCCCACGCCGGCCGCCGACGGCCACGATTAACTGATACAGAACGTTTCCCGCCCTACCGCAGCGTCGTAACAAGGCTCAAATGCGACCTCCCTGGTCAAATAATGAGCAAGCGTTCAACATCTCAGTACACGCGGCAGGCAACGCGTGAGCAATATACAAATGGAATGCACTCCGGAACATTTTAGGCGTGCGTCCCAAGAACGCAGCCGCAAGTGCGAAGAGCAAATATTCGCTGGCGACTGCGTTTGGCGGGCGATGCAGCGAGGCGAGGGCAGCAGGGCGCCCGAGACGCAGTGAAGCGGCGTCCGACGGCCGGCCACCGGCTCTACCGGCCAGAATCGATACACCTGCACGGCAGTCGGCGGCAACAGCGGACGACACGGCCGAGCGGCTGGCCACCGGCCGTCACAGGGCGGCGGAGGACGGGCACAGGGGGGCGGAGGACCGACACAGGGAGGCGGAGGACCGGCACACGGCGGCGGAGGATGGGCACAACCAGGCGGGAGCCGTCACAGGGCGGCGGAGGACCGACACAGGGAGGCGGGAGCTACCACAGGGAGGCGGGAGTCGTCACAGGGGCGGGAGCCCTCACAGGGGGGGGGGGGGGGGGGGGACGGAGGGCCGTCAAATGGAGAAGAGGGTAGCCGTCAAAAGGGGCGGGGCGTTCCAGAGGTCTCGAGGTACGCGCAAGGAAACAAGGGAGCCATTATACGTATGCGGAGGAATCATCACATGAAGACCGGAAAACCGCGAGAGATACTGACGACCGGTCCGATGTCGTGGGCCAGCTCGGAGCTAAACTGTGGAGGGCGAGGTGGCGGACAAAGGCCGGGGGTGACAGCTGGTGACCACAGGTGACCTGGGGAAACCGTACATGCTGAAAGCTGTCATCTCCATCCATCTGTCCATCACTCGTCGGCCTGGCCCGAGCGCGGCGACCAGGCGGCGGCGCGCGTCGCCCGCGTCGCCCCCTGGCACCGACCCACCAGCCAGTGCATGTTCGCCAGTCAGCAACGACACCGCGGTGTATACTGACAGCGCATTACATGCCGGATATCCGCCAGGCGCAGAGCGCAGCACCCAAACAGGGCCAGCGACGCGAATCAAGCGGAGAATCCGGACCACACCAGATACGCATGACAATGCTGCACCGCGAGCCCAGCAAACATCGAAAGCGACCGCTTCCCACACAGCGAGCACAAAGCGACCAGGCTAACAAAGCGACACACACGCGCCAGGGCTACTGCTGCAGTTTAGGAACCGTGGCAGCACGGTATGAGACGACAGGAGCCAAAACGCTCGGCGCGCGCTTGTGCCACGTTGGTAGCGTGGCTCCATAAATGCGTGTTAGGCGATCGCGGCACATGCAACCCAGTTTTTGAGGAACGTGATGTCGTTCGTCTCATCTAGCATGCGCTATGCCGCGTGCCGGAGTTCTACCGCCACGGAGCGAGCTATCCGTCTTCACGCGAAAGGTGTCAGCGCTCGGCAAATGTCACGAGCTAAGGCAACACAAATGGAGAGGTCATGCGTTTAGTCGCGGGTTAGCGGCGAAAAAGAACGCAGAGGAGTAAGCAGAAAGTAATACACGGTCTATGGAGCACTGCATCAACAGCCATGCACCGGTCTTACCTAAACCTGCCGCTTTTCCGTAGGTGAGAGAACATCTCTCCCCCGGGCACATATTCTAAAACCATGTACAAATTTGAATTATCCTGAAACAGAAGGGACGGTGAGGTCAGCTGAAAGCAACCCGGCACACGGCGGACAGCACGGACGCGGACCGGACCAACCAGCCCCCGATGGCGCCGCGGCGGACGCGTGCGCGCTCTTACTGGAAGCCGCGCTTGGTGGCGGCCCGCAGCTTGCGCAGGTGGAAGAACATCTCGCCGCCGGGTACATACGGTAGCGTGATGTACAAGTTTTTGTTGTCCTGAAAGATGAGCATTCCGTACAGAACGGGTCGGTGGATGGCGCAAAGGAGCTGCCAGTAAGCGTCACGTGCTGTGACAGCCACAGGACCCGCACCCACAGCTCCCGCCCGCTTGAACGCACCATCCGGTCTGGTGTGTGTTCACTCCCCTCCCCACGCCCCGCCAAAATATGCATAAACCATTCTGAATGCAATAAAGCTGCGGCTTAAGTGACACCGGACGAAGCAGCACAGTTCGCCAGCTGGAGCCGGACAGACGAGCGAGCCTCCCCAGCCGTCAGGCGGCAGCGCTGGCGGCCGGCTGGGAGTCTGGTGACGTTCCATCCGTGATGACCAACAGCTGCCAAGCCGCGGTTTGCCCCGCACTGATCCACGGCCAGGGCGTCGGTGCGCGCGCCGCCGGACGCCGACGCAAGGGGGCGCTGCATCGGACCGACGCCAGGCGGGGGTGTCGCGTCGGATTGCCGCCGCCCTCAAGGCTGATTACACGTAATGAGTGCGGTCGGGCCCGCAGGCCGATACCGGACACCGGACGCAAAAGCCGGCCGCGGAGCGCAGAGACCGCGACCCGCCGCCGGCTGGGGCTGCCAAGTCGCGGCCAGACATCCTCACCCACCAGCTGGCAGTTGGAGCTGCCGAGTCGTGGCCAGACAGCCTCATGCGCCAGCTGGCGGCTGGAGGTGCCGAGTCGCGGCCAGACAGCCTCACGCGCCGGCTAGCGGCTGGAGCTGCCGAGTCGCGGCCAGACAGTCTCACGCGCCAGCTGGCGGCTGGAGGTGACGAATCGCGGCCAGACAGCCTCACGCACCAGCTGGCGGCTAGAGGTGCCGAATCGCGGCCCGACAGCCTCACGCGCCAGCTAGCGGCTGGGGCTGCCGAGTCGTGGCCAGACAGCCTCAAGCGCCAGCTGGCGGCTGGAGGTGCCGAGTCGCGGCCAGACAGCCTCACGCGCCAGCTAGCGGCTGGAGCTGCCGAGTCGCGGCCAGACAGTCTCACGCGCCAGCTGGCGGCTGGAGGTGACAAATCGCTGCCAGACAGCCTCACGCGCCAGCTGACAGCTGGAGGTGCCGAGTCGTGGCCAGACAGCCTCACGCGCCAGCTGGCGGCTGGAGGTGCCGAGTCGCGGCCAGACAGCCTCACGCGCCAGCTGGCGGCTGGAGGTGCCGAGTCGCGGCCAGACATCCACACGCGCCAGCTGGCGTCTGCAGGTGTGAGTCGCGGCCAGACATCCACACGCGCCAGCTGGCGTCTGGAGGTGTGGGTCGCGGTCTCCACAACTGTGCCCTGACGGATCCAGCGATGAACAAGACCAGCTGTTGTTTGGAGGGATTGTGCGGGACTGGCACGCAACGCGGTTCCGTGCATTCTTTTTGCTAGAAATGAGTCAGAGCACAAGCGAAGCTGCGAAACTGCTCGTGGAATCCACTGTCTCGGCAAATGTCAGCGTCAGAATCTAGGCAGTCTTCAATGCTTGCCAAAGAAACCCTTAATCAAGGATATCGTTTAATACTTCACCATAAACCGCTTAGTCTGTTTCTACACGTCAGAAGTCATAGAAAAGCCAACTATTTGTGTTGACATCTTAGAAATGGGTATCATGGCGTCAACGTCTTCTGCAGAAGATATGTGGTGACATCACCACCATTTTATGAACGCCATGTGGTGCGGACGAAGCCGTTTCCA
This sequence comes from Pollicipes pollicipes, assembly GCF_011947565.3. NCBI lineage: Eukaryota > Metazoa > Arthropoda > Thecostraca > Pollicipedomorpha > Pollicipedidae > Pollicipes > Pollicipes pollicipes. The sequence goes on along the minus strand of NW_023596921.1, from coordinate 46,783,258 downwards.
AAAAAATCCTGCCGTCATTGGATTTTTACCCTTCCACCACCTGCCTGATTCTGGAACGAACTCAGTTGTCAAGAAAGCCCCGTCTACCACCTTCATTTACCGGTTTATGGAACTGCCTCAGCTTTTACAAGACACGTAACATTCCACAAAAGCCAAATCGATAGCACGAGCCACAGCCCACGGCGGGCAATTCCCGGGCACGCCATCCCATCTGTGGTGCAGCGACTACGGCAGACACGATGGAATTCAACGAATACGACAGCGGCGGGAACAACTATTGGGGCTCAGTCTCACGCATCCGTTGGTGTCGGCAAGCAATCGTACACATTTTTCTTGTCTATCTACGGAACTAACCTCAGACCACCGCAGGCCTTTTTCTGGTGAATGGTCGAAAAGTGTACTGGACAAATTGCGCGCACTGAACTATTGTGATTGGTGGATCACGAACTCTTCAGGAGAGTGTCGTCACGGGAACGCCTTAAGGCAGCTAGGTCCTATCGGCAGTTCGGAGAGATGCGGCGGACGTCAGGATGTCACATGACGTCATGCAACGTCATGATACGGACAGACGGGCTGTCGGCCAGCCGCGCGGACGCCGACGCGGCAGCCGGGCAAGGCGGAACTGAAACTGCAGTCGCCACACGCCCGCTGTCATGGCCAGCGGCCAGTACCAGCTGACGGCCTGTGGGGAGCAGCATGGATGTTCCGCGCGCCGCTGGGAGTCGGCACACTCGGTCCGCCGGCGGCGTTGCGCCCAGGCTCAGCTCCGCTCCCACGCTCACCTTAAAATGGTACTGCAGACTAACAAGAAACGGGAAGCTGATGGCTTGGAGGATCCTCTTCTCGTTTAGTGTGTGTTCCACCTGCTTCAGCCGTACCACCTGTGGGAGGGAGCCGCGCCATCGTCAGCACATGACAGCCCGCACGCTCCATCACAACCGCCGCGAGGAGGCGTGTGAGCACGACAGGACTCAGGTGCCAGGAGCCCCATCAGCACTGGCATCAGCCGGCAGACCCGAGGGAAGACCAGAGACTGCCGACGCCCCTGCTGCCGGGCTGCCAGACGCTACAGACGTGCCGCACACCACTGCCCCGCCCAAGAACAATGGAGCGGCGCGCACGGCACGGCCAGCCGGCCGGGCAGCGGCCGATCAGCATTGACGGGCGGCCCTGCCACTCAATATACTGCAGAAATACACGACGGCAGTTAATGGCACAACAACTGCTAAGAATAGCTAAACACGGAACATTTCCTGCCAAGGCAGTCATTCCGGGATGTTTTGAGAAGCATCTTCCAGGATATTAACAAAGCACTCCTAAGCCACATGAAAATAAACGCTTGACGAAAGGTATTTACGCGCGACTTCTTCGGGAACTATGAGAGAGTCTCCAATGACATAATGAGCTCCACTCATAGCACCTTACTAGCTACGCCATTAGATGGCAAATACGAAGTTTACAGCCGGGGCAAGACAGACGGATACAGAAATCAGTCGGCCTGCACGCCTCCCTTAAGGGTAGAATGTCTAGATCAGGTAACAGACACATCAATCCACGACAAAACGCCATCAAGTCATGATAAAACGCCATCAATTAACTATACAACGGTGAATTCCGCCCCAGTGATTGAGACCGGTTTGCTCTGCTTCAGTACCCAAGGCGTGCTGGGTTTAGTCTCAATGTACCCCGTGTTAGTTTAAATGAGCCCTTCACGGGGTAGCATGACACGGAGCTCGAAGTTCACGTGTCACGGTCGGACCCCCACAGGAGGGAACAGGAGAGCGCCCGACTCTGAGCCTCACGGATCAGGGCCGGACCTTCCTCGATCGGTGGAGGGCGGGGGAGGGGGGAGGGGGAGGGGGAGGACGGTCCGACCTTCACGGAACAGAGCGGCACTCGCCCTGACCCTAGCGGGGCAGAGAAGCAGTGATCAATCGGACCACCAGACCCACGGCCCCACAACGGTCAGCTGTGCGACCCGCCCCCCACTCACCACTGCAATCGCTTTCTAATCTCTATCATAACGAAAGGGAACATTAACTGAGCAGTGACGTCACCAGGAGTCTGCGGCCACGCCGTCGTCGGCGCTGTGTTTGACGTACACAAGCAGCGCTTTTTGCACGGCGGTCCGCGTGCACAGACTTGGAGCCCCTACCGCGAATCAGCCGCAGATAATAGACAACACGTCCGATGGCCGCGCGCCCCCTTACACTGCGGAACACAAACAGCTTGGGGACAACGAACTCGCCACCAGACCCATTCACATCGTGTTGACAACCTGCTGGCTGCAATCGATCGGCAACAAAGCTCCTGTAGGCAACCTCCCGACGGAATGGATTCCGTATTCACGCACATACGAGGAGGCTCGCCATAGCAATCGCGCGTGCTCAAATCCAAAACAGCCACTGGTTGCAGGATTTGTGGAAGTCCCGATTACTCTCCGTTGAAATATTCCTCGCACTAATGAATAACAATTCTAGTTACCTCGCTGTCTATGGATGGTTAACTAATTTTGAAGTCTAGTTTTTGGGTCAGCAACCCATGCCAACTGTCAGTAACGTTGTTTACACTTAAATATACAGAACGATCAATTCAGTGATTTCTGACACCACAACAACTTCGCCATAATATCGCGTACTACAACAACACACTAAATTTGCCAAACGCCACAACATTTCGACACAGATTGCGGTCTCTGCGCCAGGCCAGGTGGGCCAGACGCACGGCAGCGGGGCCGTCAGCCACACACCAGCCAGCGGCGCGCCGCTGACGGCACCTGACCACCCGGCCGCCGTCTCCGAGCCGGCCGGAGCCAGCGGCGGCAGCGGCGCGCCAGCCAGAGCCGCTGACGACAGCTGACCGGCCGGGCGACGCCGGCGGCCTGGCGTCGCGGCGCCGCTCAGCTGGCCGCTACCGGCGGCGGCGGCGGCGGCCAGTCCGCGCGGTCCGCGCGGCTCCGATCAATAGTGCGCGCAGCTGCGACCCTGGGCCGGTCGGCGCCTCCTGTTGTCAAACAGGCCAGCGTGACCGGCGCGCCGCCAACTGGGCCGCGCGCCACCGAGCAGAGCGCGCCGGCGCCGCCGCCGCCGCCTATTCCTGGCCGGGCGGCGCTCCGCCCGCGCGACGACCGGCAGAGCCCGAGCTCACGCCACAGCTGGGCTCGAGTCTGAGACCGTGTCACCGCCTCCCATCAACAGCCCAGCTCCCCCTGGCTCACGCCACAGCTGGATTCGAGTCCCACACCGGGTCAACGCCTCCCATTAACAGCCCAGCTCCCGCTGGCTCACGCCACAGCTGGACTCGAGTCTGAGACCGTGTCACCGCCTCCCATCAACAGCCCAGCTCCCGCTGGCTCACGCCATAGCTGGATTCGAGTCCCACACCGGGTCAACGCCTCCCATCAACAGCCCAGCTCCCGCTGGCTCACGCCACAGCTGGGCTCGAGTCCGAGACCGGGTCACCGCTTCCCATCAACAGCCCAGCTCCCGCTGGACCAGTCTGCACAGCAAGGCCCGCGATATCGCCTGAAGGCAGACTTCGCAAAATACTGCCAGCTCCCAACGTCGAGGCAAGCGACATAAGGCGCCACATTCGTGTGACCAGCACATTTCACGGCACGGAGTGCTTCGATCAGGGACGGCCTGCCACGCACACTGGACCAATACATGACACTATACCCCATTGCCTAAACAAACTCACATCAACCCCCTCAGCAGTCCTTTCACCTTTGGAAGTCCATCAATCAGGAGCCGCACGACGAAGCGGACCGGTCCGCCAGCCTCTGGGCTCAGCGTTACGGCGCCGGATCCGTCGGCGCGCTCGGACCGGACGTCGGGCGACACGCCCTGCTCGCCGCCGGAACACGGCGCCGGTCCGCGGCGCATTCGCCGAAGCCGGCCGGCCAAAGGTCATGCCGTCGCCCAACCCACACCTCATTACAGGCCCATCCATTAGGGGCGCCGCCGGCCGCGCCGGGCCTCGTGCGCACACGTGCCGCTTGTCAGCCGGTCAGCGCCGCTCCCCATCACATCCGCCGGCGGCATCAGGGGCCACGGTCGGCCGGCGCCCGGCACCGGGCACCGTGGCCCCGGCCGGGGCGCCGCCGGCCGTGCCGGGTCTCGTGCGCACACGTGCCGCTTGTCAGCCGGTCAGCGCCGCTCCCCATCACACCCGCCGGCGGTATCAGGGACCACAGCCGGCCGGCGCCGGGCACCGTGGCCCCGGCCGGGGCGCCGCCGGCGTGTGTCGGACACTCCCGGCCAGCCGCCGGTGCGGTCGGCGGCCACCGTACCGCCATGCCGGCCCGCGCCCGGCCGACCGCTCGCAAGCCGCCGACGAAAGTAAAACAATCAAGCCGAGCCCGGCGGCCGCCGGCGGCATCTTGGGTGCGGTCGATATCCTTATTGCATGGCGCCGCCACATCCAATAACGGGGCGGTAACAGGGCGGCACGGGGTCGATGCGGCCGCGGACATCCCGACAGGTTCGGCCACCCGGTCAGGGTCGCCCGGCCAGCCCGCCCGCCCGCACGCCGACTGGCCCCAGATAGTATCAGACGAGGCGGCGTGAGCGCCAGACATTGCCGCGCTCAGTGCGTGTGCCGAGCTGCGCTCCGTGGTGTCTGGATTCGGCGCCGACAGCCAGCGTCCTGCAGCGCCTGCAAGCGCAACGGGCTTGGAGTCGTGTTCTGCTCACAGGTGACTCCCAGACGACTTGACAATACTTAAACACATAAACGCGAAGTACTGAATGCCATAAAAATGACGGTATAAACACGCCATTCTGGAAAGAATTACTAACAGTTGGTCGTATACCACTGTCAGTCCGGGAAAACTGAATAGCGGCTGGCAGTACACCACTGACAGCCTGGGAAGACTGACTAGTGGCTGGTGGTATACGACTGTCAGTCTGAGAAAACTGAATAGCGGCTGGCAGCACACCATTGGCAGCCTGGGAAGACTGACTGATGGCTGGCGGCATACCACTGTCAGCCTGGGAAGACTGACTAGTGGCTGGCGGTATATCACTGTCAGCCTGGGAAAACTGAAAAGTGGCTGGCGGTAAACCACTCACCACTGTCGGCCTGGGAAAACTGAATAACGGCAGGCGGTATAACACTGTCAGCCTAGGAAAACTGAATAGCGACTAGCAGTACAACACTGTCAGCCTGGGAATACTGACTAGGGGCCGGCGGTATAGCACTGTCAGCCTAGGAAAACGGAATAGCGACTGGCGGTATAACACTGTCAGCCTGGGAAAAATGAATAGCGACTGGCGGTATAACACTGTCAACCTGGGAAAACTGAATAGCGACTGGCGGTACAACACTGTCAGCCTGGGAAAAGTGAATAGCGACTGGCGGTATAACACTGTCAGCCTGGGAAGACTGACTAGGGGCTGGCGGTATACCTCTATCAGCCTGCGAAAACTCACCTGCGGCTGCCGGTACATCACTGTCTGCCTGGGAAGGATGACTAACAGCTGGCGGGATGCTTTGGTCAGCCTGGTCAGCCAAGGTTAGCCTGGGAAGACTAGCGGCTGGCGGTATACCACTGTCAGCCTGGTCAGCCCGTGTCAGCCTGGGAAGACCTGACTAACGGCTGGCAGTATACCACGGACAGCCTGGAAAAACTCCCGAGCGGCTGCCGGTATACCATGATCAGCCTGACAAGACTGACTAGCGGCTGTCTAACACGGTAATGGAGTTGGAATGTCAACCGCTTGTCACATCAGGACTTCGTGCCGAAAGCCCACGGTGCAGACGCCCCCAACTGACACCACAAACCCAGCGCCGCGAGCCACACACGGCCACCATCCAGCTCCGTGGACTCTGGGGGCAGCTCGGGCGCGCCCTGCGCCGTCTGGTAATGCACGGCGCCCGCCCCCAGAGCGTCTTCAGGCATGGTCGGTCAATATCATGCCTCCGGCTCGGATACAGGAAAGGGACGATGAAGCTTCAATGGGTCGGACGGCCCACGTGCTGCTCACGTCTTACCGTTCAAACGGCAGCGATACCCCTGCAATCAGCGCTACAGGCACCTGCCGTTCCCCCGCCGACTACAAGACAGCTTACATGACAAACGACACCACCTCCTATCGCCGGTGCAAATAAACTGCGGGACACCTAGTTACGTCATTATTATAACCGACATGGTGCTGTCTTGCATACTCATAACATCATTGCTGTCAAGAGGCATTATTCAAACCCAGCGCGACCACCGCGGCGAAATGACGCGAGCGCGGCATTAGTGCTAGTCGAAGACAACGCCTATACAGCATTGCTGCTGCAGACAACGTAAAAATACTGCTCCGGTGTGACAACATTCGCTGCAGGCATGGCAAATGGACAAGGATTGAAACGCGAGACGCCTCGTCATTGGAACTCCGCAATAGTTCGGGCACGTTTTGTGAGCGCGGAGCAGGAACACAGCCAGCGAGATGCACAAAGACATACACCGACAGTGCGCGGCTGTGACAGTGAGACAGGCTCAGACAGTAGAGTGCGGAAGTTCTGGAAGCAGAAGTAACAGTGACTTTTCTACGCAATGGTTTGCTCGCGATCACGTCATAAAAGTCGACCGACACCGCTCACAGCACGAGGCAAAAATGCTTCATGCAGCCGAAAGTTCTGTTGTGTCAGCAGCCCCACCCACGCACGATTCTTCCCGTCCACTATACGCGTCATCTGCAATGTCCGCGTGGTAACACGCGCTGGCCCATGTGAACACATAAACATCGAATTTCCGGGACGGTGCTCGGAGCGCAGGACAGCGCTGTCAGTCCACTCAGCGCAGTCCACGACAACCGCAAGACCAACCACAACCCCGACAACGTTAGATGGCGCATCAATGGGCACATTCACCGCGGCAACTACACCTGTGGTTACGCGTATCGATCACACCCTGTTAATATAGTAATTATTAGCACGCACGCACGCCAACGCCTGGTGTACGTATGGGTGTAAAAATAATGCATACTGCATGTACTGCAACAGGAATACGGGAGCCGCACGAAACTGGCCACGTCGGAAGGAGAGAATGGCACGACCTCAGGCCAAAACGGATCTTGGCGGGTGAATTAGACACAAAAATGTGTGAATCATACCGTCATTGGATAGGCTAAAGGCAACTAGTACAATATCTAACGTTATAGAACCCACTAATATCCCCTCGTTCCCGATGGTGAATCTCATCACTGACAGTTTCGACTGAGTTGTGTGCAGTAGGGAGTCGTCAAGCCCGTGCGGCGTGCGGCACCACGGCGAACCCGCGAGACCTCGGTGCCGCTGAGGTCAGCACGGCTGGTGCCACAGGCCCCACCAATCAGCAGCGAGGCTGGGACCGAGGCCCAGCCGAGCCGGAGGGACCGCGGAGAGAGCAGCAACCTGCCTGTCCCGGCCCGGCGGCGGCTCCGACGCCACGTCGGGTCCCACCAGCTGGCCGCGGCGCGCGCAGCAGCCGGCCCGCAGGGCAGTCGTCACCGCGGCTGTCAGGAGGCTCCTCAGCAGACAGGATCTCGGCCAGCTGGTTGGTGGTGGGAGGATAGGATGTGGAACTCCTGGGGAGGAAAGGCAAAACGGTAAGAGGAGTTTCATAATCGTACCCTTTGGGGCGGGGTCTCTTATGACCCCACTCAAGGTTTTTCAACGATGGAACCAAACTAATACACACATGCAAACGTAAAGTTCAGCAAATGATAGTTTACGCCATATCTACACATTGAGTCAAATGATTGACCCCATGTCATCCTACTTCAATCACCTGCGTCGGGTCAATCATGTGTTTGAAAACTGCAGAAAGCTTCCTTGCAGACTCGGCGAATCATTGTTAAACGCATTTGACGCATAATTTTGAGCAAATCGCTTACTTTGTCTGGCTTTGGTTCAATTCCGTTAGCTTTTTTACTGGCAATCAAGTTCCAGAAATCTGTCTAGTGTGTAGTATTTATCTAATTTAGTAGTACATTTCACACATTATTGAGAGAGAGAGAGAGAGAGAGAGCGAAATATATATATACATACATATATATATATATATATATATATACATACATATATATATATATATATATATATATATATATATATATATATACATATATATATATATATACATACATATATATATATATATATATATAATCTCTCTCCCTCTCCCTCTCCCTCTAACGGTTAAAATGGCGTGAATCATACCCGTTTGCTTCGGATGTGATAAAATACCGCAACCGCAATCTCGAGGTCATGATTGCCGCCTGGGTCAATGACCGCAAGTCAGACTTTTCACGTAGACGAATAAGTCTCACACCGACTACAGGCAGTGCTTTTCACGAAGCTCTCTTCATGTATTATCAACTTGATCAGACCAGTTCGGAATTGCTTCCGTCACTTTGGAACTTGCATGGACGCAAAACCAACATGAGTGATACGTTCAGCGCCAGCATTTATACAGCACAGCACAGCATTTATACAGTGCCTCCATGAAATAACTTTGGTGAAAATAACTGGTTGACCACAAAGCACAACGTCGTTAAAAGATGCGTGGAGTAAATCAACGCATCCACCACTCGCCACAAAATTCCCTCACCTGTCTTCGTCACTTACGCCCGTTTATAAGCAGAACATTGGCAGCTCTCAGTTCTTGGCACCCATCACCTGCCGTTTCCAGCAGGCCATCCGTGAGAATGGGCGCTTAGTGCAGCACTCAAGGGTAAGACCGGCCGACGACCCAGCAGAAGTGGCCATCTCTGGCAGCTGGTGCTCGCACCGGTGTTCTCAATAACGACTGGCTGAGGACCGACCGCGTGCTCCGAATACACAGCTCAGCTGCGAGAGCGTTCTTCGCCGTGCGTCTGCTGCTCATGGCTGAGGCCCGCTGCCGGTGTTTCGCTGCTGTACTGGTGGCCGGTCAGCTGCGGCGGCCCCTGCCGGAGCCGGAGCCGGAGCCGGAGCCTGAGCGAGCCGCAGCCGTTGCACGTCGGTTGGAGGTTCGCGGCCGACCGGCGGCCAGTATTGATCGGCGGTGCCACCGGGCCGCCTGGCTGTACCGGCCAGAGGAGGCGTGACCACTGCAGAGCCTGCTGTCAGCCACGGCAGAGCCTGCTGTCGGCCACAACGCAGCCTACTGTAGGCCACGATAGAGCCTGCTGTTGGCCACGGCAGAGCCTGCTGTCGGCCACGGCAGAGCCTGCTGTCGGCCACGGCAGAGCCTGCTGTCGGCCACGGGGCCGGTAGAGCCTGCTGTCGGCCACGACAAAGCCTGCTGTCGGCCACGGCAGAGCCTGCTGTCGGCCACAGCACAGCCTGCTGTCGGCCAAGACAGAGCCTGCTGTCGGCCACAGCACAGCCTGCTGTAGGCCACGACGGAGCCTGCTGTTGGCCACGGCAGAGCCTGCTGTCGGCCACGGCAGAGCCTGCTGTCGGCCACGACAGACCCTGCTGTCGGCCACGGCAGAGCCTGCTGTCGGCCACAGCACAGCCTGCTGTCGGCCACGACAGACCCTGCTGTCGGCCACAGCACAGCCTGCTGTCGGCCACGGCAGAGCCTGCTGTCGGCCACAGCACAGCCTGCTGTTGTTGTTGATTGGAGTTTTAGGGCGCGTCGACTACTGCGGTCATTTTGCGCCCATCAGCCTGCTGTCGGCCACGACAGAGCCTGCTGTCGGCCACAGCAGAGCTTGCTGTCGGCCACAGCACAGCCTGCTGTAGGCCACGACGGAGCCTGCTGTCGGCCACGGCAGAGCCTGCTGTCGGCCACAGCACAGCCTGCTGGCGGTCACAACAAAGGTTTTCTACCCTACACTGAATAGTGGAAACTATTCGCGTTCACAGGCCTTTGGTTGACACCATCTTGTCTTGAGATGTACCCAATCTCACAACTAAAGCAAATGATATTGATGTCATCGATGATGTGTCGTGAAAGATATCAGGAGCACGCATGCCCGCCATTAAACAGACTGAATGACGCTCCCTGCGCAAAGAAATGCCCAAAGCGATGTGGCAAATGGGCAGGCAAATTAGCTCACAGAAATGGTTGAAATAGTCGCTACAGATCGCTCAAAACGAGCTTCCAGCAATTAATAACACCAAACACTGACAAACAAACCGCAGCAGTGGGAGGGCGCTGAACATACACATCGCGCGGCGCCGACGCATTAGGTCGCGGCGGGTGGTGCTAGCGTCAGCCAGCGGCAGGTGGATCCCAGCTTCGACGCAAGTGAAAACGCTCTGTTCCACCGCCGTTTTTCGGGGACGCGCAGCCGACCTCACGGACGCCGCCGGAGCCGGCGTGTCCCGATGCGGTGGCGGCCGCGGCTGCAGGAGGCGTCGGCCGCCCGCCGCCGGCTCACGGCGTGGCAGGCGGCGGACGTGCGGCGACGGGCGACACGGCGCCGGCCCGCTGGGCTGGGCCCGGCGCGCCGGCTCTCGGCTCGCATTTCCCAGCCACGACCGCGGCGGGTGCCGAAATAGCAGCCGCCAGTCCCCCCCCCCCCCCCCCGCTTCATGGACGCTGAATGAACCCATCGCCCTGCAGCTTGACACATGCCGGCAGGAGGGATGCAGAGCTCGCCGGCCGACCGGCCTCCACGGCTCGCTCCGGGACGCCTTCGTCACACGACTGCCGGTCCGCCGGACAGCTCGGCCTCGTTCTCCAGCCCGCACGGCCGTCGGGACGCGCCGTGCCGGCTGGAGAGGGTGGAGAGTGGAGAGTGAAGAGTGGCCACGGCGCCGGCGCCAACACCGGATCACCGCAGAACCGCGGGGCGGACAGAGATGAATGCAATCGCGACGCAGCGACGGTGTGCCGCGATTGGACTGCAGATAGCTGCCGCGGCACGCGAGGGTCTCCTCAGAGAGGAGCATCACTGAACTGACATTCAGCACTTGCTGCAGCAATGATGCCAAGAGGCAGAACATCCCGTGACACCCAACCACACGGCGCTTGACCTTATCAGCGACTTTGCAGCTGAACCCATCACAGCAATGAAGCTCAGCGTCTGGTGCGAATAAACCCATAACGCCCTCCACTCAGAGGAGCCTTTCAGAAACAACTTGGCTGATTCCCAACCGCCTCTCCGATGGAAAAACATCGCTCCAGAGTAACAAATCTTTCAGACTGGTCCCGCCCAGCGCCTGCAGAGCAGGCACGTGACCGGCGTCCGCACACGGCTCGGCAGTCACCGAAAACCGGCTCCTGTTTTCGGCAACAGCAAGGCCCTGACGACTTCGCCCATCTCATGGGAGGCGGCTTTGGTCCCTATGTTCGACCATACCCAAAACTGAATACCGTGAAACAAACCATGGTTTTGAATGCACTTTGCAGACATCCTGCTGTGCTGCAGTGGGTTAGTTTCGCAAAATATGCTGAGGGAGGGGCTGAACAGTGAAGAAATGGCTACACCTACCACCAAAAAGGCACAAAATACACGTGTCTTCACATACTTGGCTCATTTTCTTCTAAAGATGGGGGTAGAGTGTAGTATGGAATAGGAATAGGGAGCTACAATCCTCCTGCACTCGACTGAACAAGTGGCTTTGCCCGCACTTTTTCTTCTGTTATAGGAGGCGGAAGCAGCTAAACAAAGACACCTCAGATAGTCAACACAACACGAGTGGCGGCTGTCTACCCAGGAGTTGGCTGTTTTCAGTACGTAGGCGCAAGTTCACAACACGCACGGTCCCGTATCTGCGTGCGTGTGCCAGCCGTAGAACCTTGCGCTCCGCTGACCCCGGGGCCCGCACTCGAGCCACGTCGGTCAGTCCCGGCGGCCACTAACCTTCTGTTTGTCTAGTATTTTCATGGCGTAGTACTCCTTGCACGCCTTGTGCTGGACGAGCATCACACGGCCAAAGGAGCCGGTGCCCAGGGTCTTCAGCAGGTCGAAGTCCTCGAGTGCCGCCGTGTTCTGGCGGCAGCCGAGGTCAGGGCAGGTCAGACCAGGTCAGGAAGAGCGGACCTGCCCACACCACGGCCGCCGCTGGAAGGGCGCCCCACGCCCACCCCCCGCCCCCACCGAGCTGCGTACATAATCAGCCACACCACAGGAATCGCACGTACATGGACCATCCCGCACCGGACCCGGACCCACACAGCCAATTACATATCAGACCCGGACCCACGCAGCCAATCAAACACCGAGCCCGGACCCACGCAGCCAATTACCTACCGAGCACGGACCCACGCAGCCAATCACATACCGGACCCGGACCCACGCAGCCAATCACACACCGGGCCAGAACCCACGCAGCCAACCACATACCGGGCCTGGACCCACGCAGCCAATCACACGCCACGCCTCGACCCACGCAGCCAATCACATATCGCGCCTGAACCCACGCAGCCAATCCCGCACCGGACCGGATGCGCACAGAATCACGCACCGATTCCGGGCTCCTATTGTTTATTGGTGTTTCACGGTACGCCGACCGTAACAGTCATTTTGAGCAGTTCGCACCGGCAGCAAAGCGAGTGGGCTGAAACACGACCAATCAGCGCTCGAAGCTCGACGCAAGCGAAGACTCGACTGACAATTATGGTCTCTCAACAGATTCAGCGACGCCATCAACCAAACATTGGCTATATTTTTATCACTCGACATTTCAGGCTGCGCTCAAGGTCACGGGAGTCCATGCGCTTTAGTTCTATATCGTGGAGTATTACTTTTTGAATACCCTTTTCGCCTGCCCCTGCTCATCACCGTTCGTACAACTTAAATGTCGAATTTCTAAAATATACCCAACTGTCGGCGAAAGAACTCTCGACTCGTAGCGTCGAAAAACCTGGGGCTCAAGGCCTTTCTCGCTCATAAGGAGCCACCAACGAGACCCCATAAATGTGCTATCTGCGGATACGTCAGTGGCCGTTAGAACCGAGTAGTGGATGGCCATGATAACAGTTTGGCGCACACAGAGACGAACCGCGGCGCACCGCAATCCTTCGAACCGCACTGCTCCAACGCAGTCGTGGTCCAGCTTAGATTGTCGTGGCGTTCAGCCAGCGACCCCGCGCCCGGCCAGCGCGCCGGCCCGAGACGAACGGCCCAGGTGTTGCCAGCGCACGCGGACGCCGCCTCGGCCGGCCCGGCCCGGCGGCGCGGCTCCGGCTCGGGTCGCACAGGTGGCCGGGGGCGGCCGGCGCCGCCAGCTCCGGTGTCAGGCGGCCGGCAGCTGCCGGTCTCCCATCGCCACTCGGTTCCGGGCTCAGCGCCGGGCCGGGCCGGGCCGCACGCCGCCAGAAAACCCCCGGCGGCGCAGCCTTACCACGCCGCGGCACCCTCAGCGTGGCGAACCAGCATGCTGTCGGGAGGCGACACAGAAACAGGGACGTTTGTCGTCGCCCGCGGCCGCGGCGCAGTTGGAAGCGTGTTTGCGACGGTTAGCGACGGTCTTGCGGCGTCGTATGTCATTTCGCAATGCGCAGCGATGTTACGGTCAACCAGCTGACGGAGGCTACATTATCAGAGACAGACAGCACAGTCGCATATCTGGCTTGCACGCCCTTGTATCTGCTCTACGAGGAGTTTAAGCACCACACGGGCATACCTTCGAGGGGTTTTTCCATTTCTCTTCGAAGTCTTCCTTTGCTTTCTCCAGGAACTCTTTGACTGAAAAAAAACAAAACATAGTAACAGAAACGTTCTCGACTCACGCCGCCATGGAATGCCTGTCCAACAAAACATACAGCACTGCAATAAATCCCTTCCATTGAACACAATTGCCTATCACCCGTTTGACAAAGGAACCTCGCAGCAAACATAAGTCATCTGCCGCACGAGGCGGTCCGGTACGCTCACAGTGGGGACGCACCCTGCCCAGGCCCCCCCCCCCCCCACACCCATTCCACCAAGTGGAGTCGCGGGCATGAGCCGCGCTGCGCCCTTGGCGCCTCGCTACCGCCCGCCTTGTCAACAACACCAGCCGCGGGGCCCGGCTCATCAGCGCACAGTCCATCAGCGTTGGCAAACAGCGCCACCCACAAAAAGTCGTGTGCAGCCGACGGCTAGTGTGCACAGCATACCGGGCCGCTGAACAGGCCCCAACTGCCCCCGGACAGGGTACACAGCACACCAAGCCCCGTAACAGGCCCACCAACCCGCCCAGGACAAGGCACACGGCACACCAGGCCCCAGAACAGGCCCACCAACCGGCCCAGGACAGGGTACACAGCACACCGGGCCGCTGAACAGGCCCCGACTGGCCCCGAACAAGGTGCACAGTACGCCGGGCCCCTGAACAGACCCACTAACCGGCCCAGGACAGGGCACACAGCATACCAGGCCCCAGAACAGCCCCACCAACCAGCCCAGGACAGGGTACACAGCCCACCAGGCCCCTTAACAGGCCCACCAACCGACCCAGGATGAGGAGACAGCCTACCAGGCCCCTTAACAGGCCCACCAACTGGCCCGGGGACAGGGTACACAGCACACCAGGCCTATGAACAGACCCACCAACAGGCCCAGGACAAGGTACACAGCCCACCAGGCCCCTTAACAGGCCCACCAACTGGCCCAGGATAGGGTACACAGTACAGTGGGCCTCATAACAAGTGTGCCAATTGCCCCAAGGCAGGAAACAGCACACCAGGCCCCTTGAAAGGCCCACAAACCGGCCCCGTGCAGGGTACGGTACGAAGCCCGTGAGTCAGTCCGCCCCATTCAGGGTAGGCCAAGGAGCTGGTGGACGAGACAACCAAAGACAAGCTCAATCCTAGATCAATCACTTTGTTGTGGAATCAGTTAGTGGGTTGGACTCAAACCCACTTATGAAATGGTCAAATAACCAAGACTTGCCACTTTCAAGTAAATCATGACTGAGCTGGAACTAAACAGGAACACAATACAAATCACCCACTTTTACCAACACAGTTTGCAACCTGCCTATGGCTTTAACAGCATCTTGTTGCAAGATAAAACATGAGGATTGTGTGATTTTCACCAAAAATAATCAACTATGGAAACCTGGGGCTTAGACTTTGTTGCACTCACTTTATGACCACTGCTGCATAATTTCATCCCAGAATGCCCATGTCAAGGCCAAACTTTGCATAAGTACTGTGGAACAAAGCAAAATAAGCAAAAACATTCAAAAGTGTTTGGAATAGCTTTCTAACAACTCAAAATTCTTTTGGTACATCTGGTTGTTTGGTTATGCTTGGTCTTATTTAGTTTTGGCAAATTTATCTTAGGCTACAGGGAGACAATTCAACAATACAAAATTTTGACTAGGGCAATGTTTTCATCCATCAATTACTGCCAACATTGGCAATAATGTAATATTACTGCTGCACAAACCTATCTGGGGACATTTCAATGTTTGGAGCATGGTCCCTTCCCACAGACAACCAATGTAGCACAGAAACATTGAGCATACTGACACCCAAAGCAGTTGGCACCTGTAATGCATGCCACCAGCCAGCAATCAACACAACCTAGTATGTGTGGGATATCTTAGTCTTTTGCACTGGGGATGTGGACAGTGACACCATAACACATGTCCAATTCTATCTACCCTCAGTGGGACACCTGCAATCTTACACATTTACAAAAGGCCACATACAACAGGTATGTATATGTGTGTGCATGTGAGCATGGGTGTGTGATTTTCATTGTCACTGCCTCTACTGTGTGGTTCTATCTGACTGCAGGGCAGTTGGGACCTTCTAGCATGATGGCAAGTATGTTTGGGAAAAACCTTGAATATGAAAGGGGTACAATCTGAAGTTCCTGGTTTCATGCAAGTTTGGGCATTTTAGCACCTTCAGATCCAATCTTGGCCTTCACTGACTTGCCAAATCTTCATAATCATTAAGATATTGGATGGGGTTTAACACATTTTCTCCGGAAGTTACCATGATGATCTGTGTACATTCTGACAGTAATAAAACTCAACAGTTAGGTACAAAAACCTTTTGGTATGTACCTTGTCAGTTTTATAACACAATGTTAATGGTAGACAGCACACATTTAGAGACAATCATCCCCACTGAATATAATAATTACAAACAGGTAAAATGACATCACTACCTAGCAGCCAAACATTTAAGCCTAGGTCAAAAAGTGCTCATCAAATACTGTTATATAGAAGCCTGTGTATATGCACAGTAAGATAACCTTACAAAAATAACTTTTCTAGGCACTAACCATAATGATTTTGAAACAATGACCATTGTGCCCAGGCCAAGATAAGCTAGGGATTTTGAACTGCATCTGAGATAATATAACCACACGAGCATAATAGATGTGAACTTGTGCCTGCTATTATCAGCATGACAATATTGTCAAAGTTAGTCACATTCACAAAAACAAAATTCTCAGACATTGGGGATGTGCCAAAAAGCAGGCTCTCATGGTGAATGCTTTGGTCAGGGTGTACTTTCCCACCTAACATTAGAAAAAATCATGGTACAATAGTCTGAGTTTTCACTATGAAGGGACCTTAGCCAAAATATAATATAGATCTCAAGCATCCATGCAAGAATACACCACTCAATTTATTTTTGAACTTTTAACATTGCCACCTAGGAGCACTGACAGGAATTGCATGTTTGGGCACATAGGATGGGCAAGGGCTGGTTCATAGGGGGGGGGGGGGGCCTTAGGTCCACTTTCCCCCTCACCTATCTTCAGCACACAGGTCACTTGACATCATCTATGGTGTGATTAAGGTAGCCATCAGCTGGGCTCAGTTTTGGTTTGGTTCAATTTGTGTCAGCTTGGTTAACTTGCATAGTAAAACAAATTAATTGTACAGGATGCCTACAGACATCAGGGTGCAGAGCCAGGCACACATCTGCAAACTGATGCAAGGCTTAATTTTGCTGCATTTTTAAAACTTACAATAACATGTATTTTTTGAAGTCTGGGTCTTCTTAAGATTGGGCTAGGAAAGGTCATTCTTCTTCAATAGCTCATCTGTTTAGTTGTGTATGATTTTATCCCTACATTCTGTGGTGGCCTCTACAGCCACATTTGATCGCCGAA
This sequence comes from Pollicipes pollicipes, assembly GCF_011947565.3. NCBI lineage: Eukaryota > Metazoa > Arthropoda > Thecostraca > Pollicipedomorpha > Pollicipedidae > Pollicipes > Pollicipes pollicipes. The sequence goes on along the minus strand of NW_023596921.1, from coordinate 46,766,282 downwards.
AAGAGGTGAATTCGAAAAGGTGTGGATTTAAGTGCACACCTGTACAGCGGCACATCATGTGGGTCATACACATACATTGCTTTTACCGCTGATACTTTTAATCTCCTCTACAACATACAAGAAATGCCTTTGTAAGGCTAGTTAAACATAAATGTAGGAAAAAACGGGACTATGGATATAGCCACCTCAGAGATATATTGAACACAGCCTTACACACAAATTGACCAACCGGGATCAAAACCTGTTATGCGTCATAGTCACATTTGGGGACCCCGACACTCGCCCCTACTCATACCATTCTCAGATGCATCTCCCTTCTTCGAAGTCGCCGTGTTACCCATACTAATTCTTCAGTGGAAGACGGTGCAAAGAGAGCCTGAACGCCTCTACCGTTGCTGAACACCATGGACTACCCACATCACAAATCCATTCCTCTCACAATCGGCCCCCCAACCGGAGCCCACCCTCACGCCCCACCACTGCCGCTCTCCAGACGCAACTGTGCCGAAATGCAAGCTGTCGTCGGACGGCGCGCGGATGAACACCAATATTCAAGCACAGCAAAACAGCATTTATTTTCTCGATCAAATATAAAAAATATCCATTTGAAAATTATTGAAAAACGTGCGATTATCACAATGATCAGAAAGCGCTGCTTAAACATGTAACTATATCAGCCTTTATCAGTGTACGATGTCCGGTGGCTGTAAAATGGTGGCGTTGCCGAGGCGAGACGGGGCGATCTCGAAACGCAACCCACATTTATCGATATCTCTGACATCTGATTAATACAAAATTACTCGCTCTATCCAGTCCTAATGTCTTCCAGTTCCTTCGTGATCGCTGACAATGTAACCCACGGCACCATGATGCTTTGGGGCGGATGTTTCTGAAACTTGTAGTTTTAGCAATTGCTGGTAGGTGGCACCAAATGTCACGCCACGGCCAGGACGTCAGCGCGTGAACAGTCAACACGCCAGTTTCGATAGGCGAGGGGGGGATAACGGAGGGCGCCTCCATGAGTGGAAATTTGTATTCCTTTGAAGGAAGGTCACGCCCCAGTGTTGATCTGTCCCGCAAATGTGGGGTTGAGCCCCCGCAATATTAAACTAGGCGCCATGCAAAATTGGACAGCCCCCACGACCTGGAGCCTGGCGCGGGATACTTATTAGTCCTTTGAAATCAAGATAACCCAAGTTTTTTTCTCGAAATTGATTTAAACCTTTAAAATCAAGTCTCATAGTTGTACGTCTCCCCAGACATGACAATAATGAATTACTTTATGGAATTGCTCAACTATATTAGTTCAAAAGGTCCTGTTACCCTTCTACATGTCTTGTGAAATGAGACGCAAACACCGCAATTTAGACAACTGTGAATTGGTCGAAATTCGAGCGAGTCCTGGCCATTAGCCCTGGTGATGCACCGGGCCCTGGCTGAGTGGTGAATGCCCGCCGGGAGGGAGCAGCGGCCGACCAATCCGGACAACCACATGCTCCGAGCCTATGGCACCGATTGATACCACACCTTCACCATTCGATGCCGCTTGGTCGACAACTCATCTTCTCCAGGATATGGTGGCCTTGGATCAGGTCAATGACCGCGAAAAAAAACGCCAAACTGTCCCCGTCTTCTGACGCGGGGGCAAAAGAACCTTTTTGTCTATCTCATTTGTTGGGCCTGTAATGGGCCATCTCTGGTCTGGAATGGGCCCATCGCGGGCTCAAAAAGTCAGTGGCGGTGTCTACGCGGGGACAATTTCCCCTATGTATGAGGTAGGGGCCAAAACTACCTTTTCCCCCGCATCACACGTGGCCCAAATGGGGTCAATGGCGGATCTGTGGAAGAGATTCGTTTATGGTGTCATCAAAACAAGCGTAGAGCGCCCATCTCAGGTCTGGAAAAGATCAATTTCAATGCAGAAAACCCCTAAACACTTAAAGCCGAGAAGAGCCTACCTCAGTTCCCACAAACTCCATCTTTACCAGGGGAGAGGCAAAAGCAAAAGAAGGGTGGGGCAGCACACAGCTTGATAAAAGACTCCAGGTGAAAACACATCGCGAAAAATCACCAGTTTTGGCCTATCTGATTTCGAGGGCCACCAGCTTTTCATTTGCACCATCATGCCAACAAATGCGTTCGCTGAGGGGCCCAATGGATTTTACACTAAAGACGCTCCTTACCTTCTAAAGACAGGGAGCCCCGTAATTAGATCAATGAGGGACCCCATTACCATTCCCGGTCAGGGGCTGGAGGGGCCGTTTAACCTGGTCGCTTAACCTGGCCGTTTTAACCTGATCGAAAGGGGCCATTTTGACCTGCCACCCGGGGTACTTGCTGGCTTATTTTCTGGAGACACGGTGGCCGGGGCCCCCTGGTCGATCAGGAGGGCCGCAGAAAGATGCGTCATGCATCGGTCCTTTCCCTGACGCGGAATGCCCTCAAGCTGGAGCAGTTGCTCCCGGATCGACGCAGGGAGTCTCAATGACGCCAGAGAACCGCTTGCCAACACCGGGGTCCAAAATTGGCACGTGCTCCCCTTAAGGTTCCGAGGGTCCTTCGCGCCCCTTAGGACCCACCATTAAGGGCCCGACTTGGTGGCCCGAAGGGCTTGAAAGGCCGGCTGGAGATGGTATTCGCGGGCCTGGCGCGCAGGGCCGGTCACTCCAATGCCAGTAAAGGGGCTCTGCGCGCTGATACACAGCCCCGGAGTCGATAAGAGCCTATATGTTGGTCAGACACCCTCAGTAAGCAAAGTCGGCTCCATGGCGGCATGGGCCTGAAGGCCTGTTTCACAAGCAGGTACTAAGCCGAAGACGGCGACTTACTTTGGTTGGACCCCACAGCGCTTAACGGGGGCACTATGCTGGCAACGGTCCCAAAATCGGTCAGAGACAGTATTCATGGAGGCCCGAAGAGCCTGGAGGACCCAACGGGTCCGATGATCAAAGGCTCGATTGGAGGGTCTCAGGGTACGAAGGCTTGCCGGAGTCTTATTCAAAGGCCCCGGCCTGCAGGGACAAGCCCTCAAATGACGCCCAGAGGACCCTTTGCACCGATCGGGAACACCCTGAGTCCCTATGGGTCTGTATGTCTGTCAGGCACCACCAGTACCGCACGGTCCGTTTCGTATCGGTATGAACCTGAGAGCCCACTTCCCAATCAGGTACAAAGCCAGGGCCAGCGGCTTCTACTGGTCGGTGCCCATGTATCTGTCAGGTGCCAGAGCGCCTAACGAAGGGTCCTGCAATCGCAAGGGGTCCCGAGGCGTCCAAGGGCAGTGTTCGATGAGGCCCGAAGAGGGGCCTGGGCGGTCCAAAGGAACAGACTATCAAAGGCCCGGTTGGAGTGCATAATGGCCCGAAGGACTGGCTGAGGGTCACATAAAAATCGAAATTGGCTGTAGGTCACATACAGAATCGCGGTCCGTAGGGTCATGACCAGAAATGTCATGATCTTAAATTTCAGTCAGAGGGCTTCTATTAGGTCCCACTTATTAGGGTTCTATATCGCTATTATTATAGGGCTTCGACACAGGGGCAAACAGTCTGCTCTATGTCCGTCTGAGCTCTTGAGACCCATTTCGCGAGTCGGCCAGGAGCGGTCCTTGATTGGGGGCCTGAAAAGGGGCCGAAGGGTGTCTTGGGACCAAAGATCAACGGCCCATTTGGAAAGCCAGACGGCTCAAAGGGCTGGGTGTTGGCCACATTAAGGACCCCCGCCCGCAGGGCCGTGATCTCAAATGTCAGAGGGCCTCTGGCCTCAGAGGGCCAGAGGGCACCGATTGGGTGTCGTGCTTGTCACTCTCGTCTGCGACGTTAAAGGCGGGTGGCAGTAGTTGCTCCGTCGCTTTCTTCAGTTCATAGCCCGAGTCCCCGTGCAGTGCAGCACGAGCGTGAGTATCTACACCTCAGCGCCCGAACTATAAACAGGCTGGCTGCGGCCGAGCGGCCGGGACTAGCACTGCTGCGGTGGTTGTGCTGGGCTGGTGTCAAACATCGGTGTCGGCATCAAGGTGATGCCGACCCGGACTGACAGGGAAACGCGTCCAGGGCGGGGCGGTCCAAGGGCGGCGGAGGGGGGGGGGGGGGCAAAGTATCGCTGGACCGTTCCCGCTACATGGGAGCCCCTGAAAGAGAGCATATCTCTGTTTCGGCAAAAGTCACCAACACCGAATAATAGGCTCCCCCGTCGGTCTGAGGTCTGGGGCAGGGACAGTCAGTCATATTCCAAGCAGGGACATGACCGGACCTGCGATTTGCATTGGTTGAAGCCCCTGCAACAATGCGGAACTCCTTTATCGTTGAGGAGCCCACAGTGCCGAACAAGGCGTTCTGTGTCACCAAGGCGCCTCGAGTCCGTCAGAGGAAGATGTGCTCAACAGGGACGCGGGCGGGACCCAAATGACAGAGGCCTCTTGAGTGTTCCAGGGCCCTCTGACAATGAAAAGAAACATGATAGCTTATGATGACTATTCACATTGAGACAATGACTGGGTCCTGTGCCATTCAGGGTCCCCAGTGCCGAATAAGGCCCTCCTATCCAACTCCATCATTGGCTCGTTAAGCCGAATTGGGGTCCCACGTGCCAATTATTGGACCACCTTCGGCGATCAGGAATGTTGCTGCGTCAGTGACGGTTCCTGCGCCGATCCGCGGTCAACTACGGTCTGCGTGGATCAGATGGCCTCCCTCGTCAGGGAGGGGACCAATGCGATGTGATGCATTCCTCCAAGGGCTTCCAGATCGGCCAAGTGATCCTGCGCCGTGTCGCCAGAATAACAACCAGAAGACACGCCGCAGTGGGACAGAATGGCCCTTTAGCCCTTGACCGGTCGCAAAAATGTTTCCTCTAGTGTTCCTCTCGGGGGGGGGGGGGGGGGACATTCCCGAAAGGAAATCAAGGGTCTCATTAGTGCTGAAATGAGTGGGTCGAAATGAGTTAAAAAAACGAACGAGGCCATCGCATGTTTGCCTGGGAATACTTCTTCTTTTTCCAGAATTGACTCGTGAAACAAGTTATTAAAATATCTGAGCCTGCGCGCCCGCAAAGATGAGAGCAGGGACAATGATAGCCTGGTTGCAGTTTCCGTATAACCGAACGGCGTTAGTCACTGCGACACCAGGCAGCGGGTGCCGTGAGCGTGTGAGCGGCCATCGTGGAATAACACTTCCGGATGTCCCAAAAAGTTAAGTCGTGCCGTTCAAAGATTAGGCTGGGCGTCTCTTTTATACAACTTTGAGGATGGCCTCTGGACAGATTAACGGCTACTGCAGCACGAAAAATAAATATTCTACCTTTACTTCTCCAGTTGTACCACCAGATTCCAGCACCACTTTGAGGTGGTGTGAAGGCCAATGCGTCCAATTCATGGATCTAAAAATCGCGCAGGTGAAATATACGCTCGGCTTCCTTCTAAATGTACGGTTTGATGTCGTAAAGCGTTCGAAGGTACTTCTGTCAAATGCGTCATCGTTTTTCCCCATCCGTTGGCCACGGCTCGGTGCAAGTCGTGGCCCACAGAGAGCGACCTAAGGAGATTGCAAGGCCTGGCGTTCAGGTTTTTGCTGCTAAAATTTGCAAGCGCGCATGCTCAACACTTTCTTATACAATTTGTGTTACTTATCAATTCTATTGGAATATTGAACACTTGTAGAAAAACATGGCATGGCCATGTTATTACAAATTGTTGACCCGTTCCAACCTACATTCACGGGGTCCTTAATATTTCTGTACAGCCCAGATTACATTCTAGCAAAACTTCTGAGTTCTATCGGTTTACAAAATGTCCACTGCACCACTGTAAGACGAAGAGTGCTGGTAATTTACTTCATGCATTCGTTTAACGCATGATTCCCCAGTTGAGTGATTATAAAGTTCAGGCAGAACTGAGTACGCAGTAGCTTTTGGCTTCCATTCCAGTCATGCAACGAAAAAAGGAAAATGTAGACAACATGCCTTCAACGAATATACCATTTTCGGTGACTTTATTTAAGGTGGGGGGGGGGGGGCATTTTACTACCAGGGGGCCCTTTGTCAACCCTGTGACCCTTTCTTGCCTAGCCTCTAGTTGCGTGCCTGTTCTGAAATAAAGGGATCTGTTAGCTTGGGGGGCCCTTCGTCAAGTATTTACCCCCCCCCCCCTATCCCAAATTTGAAAAGGCTGCCGTATGATTTGGGTTGTCTGCATCCAACCTTTGTGGTGGTAGTTTTTGGAGCCTTGGAGCCCCAGTGTTGATTTTGCCCCTCTTCCTAATGCTAGTTAAGCCCCTCTATATTTCACGCTTGATTTATACTTATATTCACCCTCAAGAATTTACGCTGGATGCGCACTTATAAAGGCCCTCAGTATTCTAAAGTGGATCAGTACTTGTATCGGTCCCCGATATCTTGCGATCAAGGCCCGATTGGAGAGCCCGAAGGCGCCAAAGGCTCCAAAGGGCTGTCCGGAGGTCCAATTAGCAGATCCTAGCCTGCAGGGTTGAGGGGCCATCTGACTCAGTCAGATGTCGGATGACTCATTTGCGCCGAACTGGTGCCCCGGGACAATGAAGACCTCCGAGTCGGCCAGACACAACCGATACCGAGCAGTCGGCTCTGTATTGGTTTGGGCTCTGGGGTCCCATTTCCCAAGCAGGGACAACGCCAGATCGCGTATTTGTTACTGGAAGCCTCCTACATTGATCGGGGTACCTGAAATAACTGGAACTCCTGTGTCGGTCAGGGCCCACATTGTCCAACAGGGGGTTCTATGTGAGAAGAGAGCCCCATGTCGGCCAGGAGCACCTTTGCAGGGAATGGGACAGGGACAGGGACTGGACCCTGAATGTAAAGCATCTCTTATGTTGACTGGGGCCATCTGACATCGAATGACGATATGAGCAATGCCAACAAAAGGGCCTGCAATGAGACAATAGAAGGGCCCAGTGTCAGTCAGTCAGTCATTCTAGCAGACGAATAAACTGACATGTACCTGAAGTGACTGCCGTGCAGTTCACAGACAGGACGCAGCTACTCGTGAGCGGAAAAATGAAAATTTGACCCACATGATATCTCGACTGGAGACGACGCTCTCAACCTCGTACACATAGTTTTTACTAGCGATATGAAAGCCAATGCGTACAAGAGTCAGCGAATTTTTAGGCGTACGTCCTATGTTGATAGGCATGTCTTCGGTTAACGTATGGTCCGATGACGTCAGCACCAATTAATCAAGATTCTTGAAAATCTGGCTAACGGTATGGATAAGTAACTGACGTCCATATCCATGCCAACCACAATGTGTTGAAAAGGAAGATAGCGCTTCTGGCGCTCAATCCCACGAGTTATGCTCTACCACCAATCCCACGAGTTATGCTCTGCCACCAATCCCACGAGTTATGCTCTACCACCAATCTCTACCAACCCGATCGTTCACATCTCTTATCCTGTCTGCTCTGAGGTACTGCACAGCTATCATGCTGCTGCGGCAGCGGCCAAGACTGAGATTTCCGGAACTGTTTTCCTGATTGTTTGTCTGGCCTTTGCTCGCTTTTCCCGTGCGAGCTTGTTGCGATTCTCGACGTTTTGAGTTTGCTGCTTCCTTAATGTGGGGAAGCGTAAAACACGCCAGAATGAGCCTTCGAACCCTGACACGGACTCGATCGTGGTCTCAGAGCCCCCCCCCCCCCCCCCCTCCCTCTCCCCTTCTCCAATGAGGGCCGATCAAGCCAGTACTGACCCTGCATAACCGCCTTTCATCAAGCCGCCGACCCTGACATGAGCCGGAAGCCATGTGGAACTCCCGCCGCCAATTCTGCTCCTGCCCATGAACGTAACCACCTCTGAAATAGCACCGGAGTTCATTCCTGTTTCGACTTCATGTTGCATGGTCAGAAGACAAGGTTAGCTGAGTCCGCCCAAACATGACTGGGGCACGGTCTCATTGGTGGTCAGGTCCATGATCCTGCACCGCTAACCCCCTCTCGCCTGTGACCCATGGCGCTGTCTCTGCTCGACGCTCGTCCAGCACTGGCTCCCTCTCGCCTGTGGCACATGGCGCTGCCTCCGCCCGACGCTCGTCCAGCTCTGACTCCCTCTCGCCTATGGTAGATGACGCTGCCTCCGCTCGACGCTCGTCCAGCTCTGACTCCCTCTCGCCTGTGGTAAATGACGCTGCCTCCGCTCGACACTCGTCCAGCTCCGACCCTTGCACGTTTTCTGACCTCACCTCTGTATTCGCTATTGATCTCCTTATCTCGCACTTGGAAGTGTTGCTGCGAGGCGAAGGCGGGCTATTCAGAAACGCTGACGCTTTTGGTCTTCCAGGCAATTTCAGGTCACTCGGGACCCATGTGAATACGAGATCCAAGCCCCTCTCCCCCCCCCCCCCCCCGGCAACTGGTTTCCTTGCCGTCACAACTCAGAACCGTGTCCAGATAAAAACACCTCAGGACCACAGAATTATGAAGAAATGCCGTAACTACGGTACTTTTCAATGATTGCAACACGACTCAACGTAAAATGTTTGCACCAGAAACCAAATTAAAACAAAATGAGGGGATACTCTCGTTAGCTTGAAACATAAAGAAACGTGTTCATCGGCTCAACAGCCTTCAAGGACGGGCGTCGGCGAAACTTCAGTTTGCTTGTCATTGCCCTTGACGCAACCAAGCTACCAAGACATTTGATTGTCGGCCGTCTTCGCTGTCCGGTCGGTGTCTTCACCCCAAACCCTCCACGCTGTTCCAATTGTCAGGAATTTGGACTCGGCAGCAAGAACCGTCACCAAAGCGCACCATAGTGTGCAGCCGTACCACACTTCAGATGTGCAGGTCTGAAGTGTGGTACGGCTCCGCACGAGTGGTTTGCCTGCGCGCCCCCCGCGAGCTGCCTCAGCTTCAACAACCCACGTCATGCGACGAGCCCACGCAGTGTCCTGTGAAGAGGAAATAAAAATGTGTGCGCCGTAAAAAAAATTGGCGCATCGATTATTAACAAACACGTCGCACTGCCCAGGCCGCAGTGGCTCCCAGTCCAAACAGAACGTGCACTCAGGCGCCCCAGGCGCATGCGACGGCCTGGCGAACTCAGGGGAGACCAAGACTGTACGGGCAATGATGAACAGCCCGAGTCACTTTCAGGGCTTCTGACGGTCCGGTCCGGTCCGAGGTCAGGAGTGCACTGTAAACCGCAGCGCACCGGTCCGAAGTCACGAATGTACTGTCGGTCCGGAGTCACGAGTGCACTGTGGACCGTAGCGCACCGGTCAAAAGACCGCAGGCTGTTGGATGCACGCGCCCTCGTGAGCCCATCCGCAGCCCCATCCCAAGGCAGCCCGGCGCTAATCGTCCAGGAACGGCGCGAGGACCCCGTCCGGCCCCGCCCAGCCGTGCAGGCGGCCTTGGCCAGGTCACAATCACTATCTCGTCGCCGACGTGGGTGCAGCCAGATCTCTGAGACTAGTGTGGGGGAGGGGGGGGGGGGCAGGGGAATAGAGGCCGGGAGTGAAATCGCAATATGGGCAGGTAGCCTGACCTGGAAATAATATTTGGAATAGAGAAGCGCAGATAATATATAGTTACACACAAAGTTATGGACAACGTTCAAATGGACAATAAAAAAAAAATTAATTCAAAATCAAATAAAAAAAAACAATCAAATCACCGACTGAGGTATCCATGTGTGTTGGTTTCGGCCTTTAAATTCAACTCCCAATGTCAATTGTGATCGAATGGTCTGGCATGGACATTTCATAATTAATACGTGAGTAAAAGCAAATCAGTATATTTCGAGCTCCAATCATCATGGCAGATCAAAAAATTTTCAACAGTGCCCTACATTTCCCGATTTCCAATTGCTTACTAAATCGCTGTATAAGGCAAGAACAGACTGCTGTCATGACAGGACAGTGTGTGTGTGCGATTAGGGCTTTACGACGCACCAAGCTGCTGAGGCTATATAGTATCGCCTGTCTCCGGCCCTGACAGGAAGGACGGACGCCGCAGGAAAGAAGTTGGCAGGGTAGCTTTGTCTACTGATGGGTTCATCCACACCCACCCACGCTGTGTGATCTTCTTCATGTCCATTGGTGACCTCGCACGCACAAAGCTGGCATGTGCATGCGCAGTGCAGCTCGCGCACTGACGGCCTCATGTGGGATGATCCAAAACAACTCGCTCAAATGTGCTCGCACAATCTGCATATCTTTGCGGGCATGCAACATAGAAACACAAGGGGCTTAGGTCTTAAAAGAACAGAGCTGGGAACTGCGCTGAATAATCTTCAGGACGGCTATTTCAATTCAAAACCCCATACAAATGTGAAACACTTCCGTTAATACGCGCCCGGGTGGACGATTAAATACGATGCACTTAGTTCGATTTAACTCCCCAAGACATTCAGAAATGGGCAGACTAAAGACTCGCCAAATTCAGAGGGCACGCAACAATCTGTGTCAACTTTTTGCGCATAGTTCAGCTTTTTTAGACGTGGCCTTTGGGTAAAATAAGGCGAAATAACGTCAAGACCAAAATCATGGCCGGAATTGCCCGCAGACTTTTTCAGCAGCCAGCTTTCAATTTCAAACCTTTTCTAAGTACAGGAGCGGTAAAGGCCACTTTAGAGCAGCAAACATATGTGACATTTAAAATGTCAGTGAAGATGACAAGGAATCCTTCGAAATTCTTTTGGTGTTTAAACTTAAAACCAGTGTCAAGAATTACCTTAGACAGGATAGTCATCAAAGCAACAAGTTGGTCATGGCTATTTTAGGTCAATGCCCTCATCTGATGGTTATACAGCCAACAGAATAAACATATTTACTTCTGTGATCCAAGAATTAGAAATGGGCTAAAAACCAGCCAATCAAACAAATTTCTCAGTAACAAATCTGTCTCGTTGTGATTGCCTGAGCTTCGTGACTGACCAAGGTTAATGAAATTGGCTGTAAACCATCTCAAAGCTGTATGACCCAGTCTACAATTCCGCCGTCACACTAACAAGTACGATTCCTAAGAATCGTCTTTGTCAACAACCATGACCTGGCTTCCATCCGTTACAAGTCAGCGACCTTGAAAAATGCATTTTATTTTGGGCACTAAAAGATCGGCTATTCAGTTCACAAAATACAAATGGATGATGTACAGCTATGTCAAGTTTGGCGTCTCTTCGCCGTACCGTTAGAACACTATTTCGGGAAAACAGCACTGCGGAAGACCACCCCTAGCGACTCACCGACTAACCCACTTGGTGGGAATACGGAAGGTCACCCCTAGCGACTCGCCGAATAAGCCGCTTGGTGGGAGTAGGGAAGGTCACCCCTAGTGACACGCCGAATAAGCCGCTTGGTGGGAGTAGGGAAGGTCACCCCTAGTGACTCGCCGAATAAGCCGCTTGGTGGGAGTAGGGAAGCCCGACTCGCCGCTTAAGCCGCTCATTCACAGCTTGAAGGCCGCCGCGAGCCACTGTGTCTATCCGTGATCCAACCATTGCGGGGTACTCACAGTCAAAATTGGTGGCCTTGCTGGAGCTGCTGAATGGCATCGTGGAGACCGAGTTGCCACTGTCGCTGACCGAGTCTGACTTGTCTTTTTTGGGCGGTTCCTCCCTCTTCGGCGCCTCCGGCTTCGCTGCCTTGGCGTCCACTCGCTGGGGGCTGGGCGGCGGGTTGGGCTCACCATTCACATCGCCGTTGATCGGTTTATACACGCCAGGCGTGTGTTTGCCTGGAACAGAGAGACAGCGAGCGTCAGCGACCGGGCAGCGTCCGGATCGCACGCGCGCGAGCCTGTGGTGACTGTACCGATTCAGCAGGCCACCGCAGCTTTCTAGTACACGGGTGGGTGCTACAGCCCTACGGCGGGGCCTACGGTCCTACGGGTCCCCAATTCTGATTCCAGATTCTAGAGTTCATCCCTGCTGGTTCCAGCGGGGTCCGCTGGTCCCCCTGCGGCGCTGTCACATTCACGTCGAATAACGGGCAGCTGCGGTGGGACTAAAATGCGGAAAGAACAGCAACTAGACGTGCCTCCAGAATCCCTAAAAGACACGCCTTCGGGATTCTGTCCATTGTAAGCGAAACAAATTTTCCATCTGTACCACCTTTTGGATCCTCCCGTCTACCGTTCATACAGTGGTTTTCTGAAGACAAGGTCTCCATTCTAGCCACCCAACGAAAGTGAAAATTCTAACCGTAGATGGCTTTTATTCGATATCACGAACACCTCATCTGCACGAAAGCCATCGGAATTAACAGCGGTGATGTCAGGTACATCGGAGGACGGATCATTCCCAGAAGAGCAGTCACAAATATGACGTGAGGTGCCCCGACGTGCTTTAACATCCCTCTATGCATTCAGTGCACGTCGCGTAAGGTCGGAAAGCTCTGGCCCTAATCCAGACATTATTTGACCGAGCAATGCCTGCGACGCACGTCAACCCGAGGAGCAAACACGCCTGTCGTGATAACAGTCGGGAAAAGCCCAAGAACGTCAACATGGTGCCAAAAGTCTCCGTGTGCCAACTGTTGCGGTAGTGCTTACTTCTGTTTAGCACTGCACAGCCACAACACATTTTGTTTCAGTTTGTTTTCATTCCGGCATGCCAGCTATTTTGGGACCAAACACCACAACAGTGCGCTAAATCTGATGACTACGCAGGGCCGATTATGCAGGCCAGGGCTTTGCCCGTGTTGTTTGTCGGCCTCTGTTCTTGCGCAACACGTATGCGTTAGGAATGAATTCCAGCTTCAGGAATTCCAGCAAAGCGCCAACTTCCGACCAAATTGCACCGCACCTGACATTCTTGGTCGTAGTTGCAGCGGTCCGAATCGGTATACATATAGCATACCATAGATTACGTTCGTGCATTGACAAAGGCTACAGCTTCACGAGTCAGCTAAGAAAAGCAGCCTTAGTATTTGTCCCTCTTACTTCTGAGCAAAATCTCCCACACAACAGCGTCGCATGCTTAAGCCCTGATGACCCAGAGCATGCGGCATTCCTGTCCTTTCCTCAGTAGTCTGTTGTGTCCCTGTCCTATTTTCCGTAACCATGGTATCCATGCACTATCTTCTGGAGTCTCTGGAGTCCACCTTCCTATCTCCAGGAGCTTATGGTGTCCCTGCCCTATCTTTCCGAGCCTGTGGAGTCCCTGCCCTACATTTCGGAGCCTGAAGTATCCCCGCCCTATCTTTCGTAGCCTGTAACGTCACTGCCCTGCCCTGACCGGGCTACAGACATACGACGAGAGCCAGACGACACGTAGAAATAGGGCGACGGCAGCGGACGACACATAGGAATACGGCGGCCACAGCGGACGACACGCAGAAGTAGGGCGACGGCAGCGGACGACACGTAGGAATACGGCGGTAGCAGCGGACGACACGTAGGAATACGGCGGCAGCGGCGGACGACACGTAGGAATACGGCGGGAGCGGCGGACTGCAAGTAGCCGCCAGGAGTCGGGCTCCTGCTGATGGCCGGTGCCTCGCTACCAGCGGTGTACGGTTAGGTGGACCACCTGTCTGCGTGAGCCGGCTCACAGGTGTGACCCGTGGCGGGGCCTGGCGAGGCCAGGCGGCCACGTCTGGCCGGCAGCTGGGCCGTGTCGCGCGGTCGGCGCGGTCTCGGCGCGGTCGGGGGCGCCGCCCGGGGTTATTGATCGCACCACCAGCCCAGCCAGGTGCGGTCGGCCCGCTCTCCCAGCGGCGGCCGACGGCCCTTCGCCTCACCTCTCCGCTGCAGCCGGCGCGGCCCCGCCCGGCCAGCCGGCCGGCCGACTCGGCCCACTCGCCCGCGGCGTCCGACGCTGACCCTCGCCCCTCCCCATCCCCCGGCCAGGTGGGCGGCGGCACCTGTTGCTCGGGCGCCAGCGGCCGGGCCGGCGGATCGATCCCTAGCGAGATCAACTCAGGAGCCGGCAGAGCAGGGCTCTCTCCCCTCCCCCGCCTCCCATCCCACTCCGTCCTGCCGATACGGGGCCAGGGGAGCACGCGGCAAACCTGCCACACCCGAGGGGACAGAGAAGGACGCGCCAGAAAGGAGTCGACAGTAAACCTCCTCCCCCTCCCCAACCCCAAATCTGCCGTTAGGGTGCGCCATGGCTCTTGGACGTCCGCACCAGTCGCCCGTTACCACCGTTTCTCGGCGCACGCGCTTAAAATGCAGGCGAGCGGCGCGGCGGCGGCTGCGGCGACGGGCCCGAAATAGGCGCTCGTTTCGCGGTGCGCCGACGGCCAGCTCGCAGAGCCGCCCTGACGCGATGGACTCGTCAGCGGTCGGTCAGGTCAGCGACGAATCGATCCCGGGTCCGCCGCCGGCGCCGCGAGACGGCCAACTCGCGTCGGCACCGACGAGTCGGCTCCGGCCCTTACGCCAGGGTGGCGCGACGAGACCGACGCGATGCGCGCGAAGGGACCGAGGGGGCTCCCGGCCGCGATGTCGAGCGGCGCAGGCGGCGATGCAGGTGGCGCTGCGGGAGGGTGACTGGGAGGAGCAACCACCATCCCGACAATCATTACTCTCGGGGTGACGCCTAGCCACGAGAGTGATGACGTGATGTGTGTGTGTGTGTGTGTGTGTGTGTGTGTGTGTGTGTGTGTGTGTGTGTGTGTGTGTGTGTGTGTGTGTGTGTGTGTGTGTGTGTGTGTGTGTGTGTGTGTGTGTGTGTGTGTGTGTGTGTGTGTGTGTGTGTGTGTGTGTGTGTGTGTGTGTGTGTGTGTGTGTGTGTGTGTGTGTGTGTGTGTGTGTGTGTGTGTGTGTGTGTGTGTGTGTGTGTGTGTGTGTGTGATTTTGTGCATGTGATGAGAGCGACGAGGTTCACTCATTCCGTCGCGACGGGGTGAGCGAAGGTCAAGAGACAGGTGACAGGGAGGCACGGACGTCCGATTTGGAGAAAAGGCATAGGTAAGCTGCGCAGCGACAGACATGGGCGGAAGACCCAACGAAACGGACGGAAGCATTCCGAACAACGGCGGACGAAACGTTAGACAGTGCGGCAAGCAGGCCACCGGGGCACATCATCAATAAAGCGGACGTAATAAAGCTGACATAACTGACAGGTTTATTCACCATCTTAGACTAAACTAGAACGGGGCCTAGATTAGAAAGCTAATGGATGTATTTATATCAAACAGGTGTCTAATGACAAGTGGGGCCAGAGCGCATCCACGGTTGCTGTAAGGGCGGGGATAGCGCTTGTTTGGGAGCAAGTCCAAACTCTCATTGCAGTGCTAATGCACTGCGAACAGATTACAAGAGCCGTAAACGTCCATGGTACGTACATGGTAGGTATATGGACGTCCACGTCCACAGGTATAGTACCAGAAGCGTCCATGCGCTGTCGATGCTGTTTGCCCTGACGCAGACAACAATTGCCTACCATACCTGTCCACTCGGCTGTCCGCTTACCTTGTCACTTAATTACTGCTGTTGACGTGAGATGCCACTGCCCATGGTAGTCAATGAGATGTAAAGTCATGGTAATTTTCCTGACCACCAAATTGCGGAATGATATTCATTGGTGTTGTGGTGAACCCTTGCTCTCGATTTGGACGGACGGGGGAGGGCCACGGTGCAGTGACCCTGGTCAGACTGTACCCCTGAGTGAGGTGCAAGAGGCCTCCGTGTCCTAGCTCTCACAGCTTCATACAATATTTGAATGGCACTGGAGATGCAACTTTTAAGAGATGAACTCCCAGCCACGGGCGTTATGACCACCGCAGTGGTGGTCACCATGGCGGACAGAGTGGTATTTTATATGATGCTTGGACTCCAGTGACTTTTGGCAAGATTGAGCCATATTTTTGCCCTAACCATGTAAAAAGCTCTGAAACTGAAAGGAGTCTCAGCTACATTTCGGGCTTGGTGACGTCCATGTTCTTTCCCAGATCCGTCACTAATAAGCAGGACATAGCTTCACGCTAACAAGCTTTCCTGACACGCGCCGGTGTTTATTTTGCGTCAGCAGTCTCCACAAGCAGCGCAGAGAGAGAGAGAGAGGAGAGAGAAGAGAGAGAGAGAGAGAGAGAGAGAGAGAGAGAGAGAGAGAAGAGAGAGAGAGAGAGAGAGAGAGAGAGAGAGAGAGAGGAGAGAGAGAGAGAGAGAGAGAGAGAGAGAGAGAGAGAGAGAGAGAGAGAGAGAGAGAGAGTGGGGAGAGGGAGGGCGCCGCTTGGCCGTTGTGCCCTGCCGGCGCGGCGGCGCGGCCGACCGAGCGGTGTCGGCTCTTCCTCGCGAGCAGCCGCGCCACTTCAGACGCTGTTTGCAGTACAGCAGCGCCGCTTGGCCCGTCTCAGGGGCCGTGCAAACATTACGGACTGCGCCTCAACAGGCATATGTGGCAGCTTCGTGCGGCACAGGAGAGCATTGGAGCGACTGCCTACACACTCAAAATGAATGGCTCGTACATCACACGCCAGTGTACGCGAAATAACTTGGCACGAGCAGCATACATGCCATTACAATGTACGGCAAGCGTTTTCATCCGTGGGATTTTTTCCCAAGGGGAAACAAACATGGGGATGATTCGCAGTGAAGCCAAGCCATGGCTGAATCATGACTGAATCATGGCTGAGTCATGGCTGAGTCAATAAAGTCAGATCCCTTGCCACGCACCATTTACACACTCAGTCGAAAACATCTCCTAGAGTGGTTGAAAACAGGAGCAATGCCTCTACCGCTATGCGTGCCCACGCACGGCGAGACACCGGGAGTTTATTTGTAGGAGCTGATTTGTGTTTACCTCTGGATCAACCAGCTGCTCATACACATAATTGCCTTCCAAATAAGAGTTAAGAATGCACATAGCGTGCGTTTATTGAGTTTTGCTGTCTGGTTAGGGGAATGAGGGAATCATAATTCGATCCATTCTCGGCGAAAATGGACATTGTAAGTGTATGTACCGGGTAGTTAAGGACACACAATTTGGCAAGCAGCGTGAGGTGCACCTTTCGCCGGGACAACATCACGTTTTTCCTTTGTTACATTGGCAACCAAAGTGGGGACGATCCTCGCAGTGGCGGCGAAGTTGGGTTTGATTTTCCTCGCGCAAAGATTCGCGATCTCCTCGGCAAACGGACAGTCCGATACCGATAACTTCAGTCCGAACAACCCAGTCGCTTCTAAGTCACGTGTTCTCTGCTTCCGTGCACACTTGACATGCCCTCACACCCACAGCAGTGTCTGTCGGTCGGTCCTGTCCTCTGTCGGCTATTCCCTGCTGCCGGTGCCCCCAGCTCGGCGAGCCGCCCGTCGGCGGCCTAGTCCTGTTTTCTCCGCCGGGACGCGCGGGAGTCTCGAGCTGGCGTTGCCGGGAGCCTCTGTGACGCCGGCGCCTCGGCCGAGCCGTCGGCAAAGGGTCTCGAGCTGGCGCTGCCGGGAGCCTCTGTGACGCCGGCGCCTCGGCCTGGCCGTCGGAAGCGGGTCTCGAGCTGGCGCTGCCGAGAGCCTCTGCGACGCCGGCGCCTCGGCCTGGCCGTCGGAAGCGGGTCTCGAGCTGGCGCTGCCGGGAGCCTCTGTGACGCCGGCGCCTCGGCCGGGCCGTCGGAAGCGGGTCTCGAGCTGGCACTGCCGGGAGGCTCTGTGACGCCGGCGCCTCGGCCGGGCCGTCGGAAGCGGGTCTCGAGCTGGCACTGCCGGGAGGCTCTGTGACGCCGGCGCCTCGGCCGGGCCGTCGGCAGCGGGTCTGTTTCTCATGTAGCTCGGGCCGGCGGCCAGAGGTCACCATTTGGCGGGGCCGCTCGGTGCATTGTCGGGCTCGGCTGCCAGCCGGGCCAGCGCCAGCGCGACAGCGCAGACGCCCTGACGGTCGGCGCCGGCCTGGAAACCAGCTAGGATAGACGGGCATTGACGACCCTGGACTGAGACCAGCTGAGACAGACGGCCACGAACGGCCCTGGATTGCAAACCAGCTTGGATACACGGCCACCAAAGGCCTCGGCCTGGAGACCAGCTGGGGTACACGGCCACTGACGACCCTGGACTGAGACCAGCTGGGACAGACGGTCACTGAGGCCCTGGACTGGAAACCAGCTTGGATACTACACGGCCGCTGACGGCCTCGGCCTGGAGGCCAGCTGGGACAGACGGGCACTGACGGCCCTGGACTGGAAATCAGATGGGGATCGCGACCCCTGATGGTCTTGCGCTGGACATCAGTTGGGATAGACGGTCCCTGACGACCTTGCACTAGACATCAGCTGGGGATTACGACCCCTGATGACCTTGTGGTGAAGACCAGCTGGGCTTACGGGTCCAGAGTTAAAAGCTGAGTTGTCGACCTGCATCAGACCTCCTGTGTACTGAAGATTGATGATTCAGCGTAAGAACTTTGAACTCATAATACCGAAAAACCAAACTGAAGGTCTTTCTTGCTAACATTAAGTACGACTCGCTGGAATCCACGGCTCATAACGGCTACAAAGCGACGGAGAAGCACATCCTCGTGCAAGCCAGCGGCGAACCACATAATGACAGCAGAGCACAACGGCTCCACTTAACCACATTGCATTTCATCATGATCACTGCAAGCTGACCAAAGTTATGACAATAACCGCTAAGTATATCTGGTCAATTTCAGTTGCTGTGATCAGAAATATTGCCGGCAAAGCAGGCATTTCTCTGGAAGACAACGCGTGAGTGGACCAAGCGCAGGATTAGCGACGAACGCAATGCTGCAGGTTGTGGATTCCACGGCAAATCCTGCACGACACGGAGCAATACCCGTTTTGCAAACGGCGTTGTGCCAATCGACCCCGACACGGGCCCAACGCACCCATCCATAAGGTGGTACCTCCTGCGACCAACCGACGCATACTCATCGCCGACTGACGAAGTGCTTCGATTACAGTCTAGCCGGGTCTCCGTTACAGACTAAACCAGATCTGTCAAAGGTCTCACCGAGAGCGGAACAACGCAGAAAGAGCTACGGAGCCATCACGCACACCTCGGGCATGCATCTCACACCAATTTACCGGGGCGCACAGAACGAAGGCGGACATGCTGTGTGAAACCATTGCCATCCACCCATCCCGCTCGGTCCGCTGTGATCAAGTCCCTGACCGGCGTGGTCTCCGGGACTCAGCGTTCGTAATCTCCTTGCGCCCGGCACAGCCCGGCTTTGTGTCAGCAGCGGCCGGGGCGAGTGGCGGCCGGGGTACCGCGGTTAGCTGAACCAGCTGTTCGCGGTCGGTCGGCACCGCGGGCAGCTGTGGTTCCGGCCTTCCATGTCGCCGACCGCTCTGCTCGGAGCGCCAACTTGTCCTGCTCACCTGCAGCGCTGGGCGAAGAGAGTGGCTCTCACCAGCCGCCACAACTATGCAGCAGGCCTGATTACGGCCCAGTAACCCCTTCCCTTATCCCCAGCATAAATCCTCCTCCGTCAGTGACCCAGCACAGCTCGACGGCACCACAACCGCTTGTCGCCCTTGCGACCCGTGCGCTAATAGGGAGCGTCGCGTTCCCAACTGCGGATGCCAAGGGTTCATAACGACCACGAGAAGGCGCGAGCACGACAGGTGGAAGAGCAAAGCAGCCGCGTCGCTCGCCCTGAGCCCGTGGAATCCTCTCTCGAGGCCGGCCTTGCCACGCGTCGACACCGACCAGCCAGCCGTCCAGCAGGTGGCGTCTTCTCGGGTGAGACCCCACTCCCTCAAGAGAGGCCTGTTCCCGGTCGGTCTCCGCCCGTCTCTCGCAGAGGAGACCCCACTCCTGGCCCGTCTCCATCCGTCTTCCGCAAGAGAGGTCCCGCTCCCGGCCGGTATCTGTACATATCTCGCAGAGGAGACCTTGCTCCCGGCCGGCCTCCGCCCGTCTCTCGCGAGAGAGGACAGTCCCAGCCGGCTTCCGCCCGTCCCTTGCAAGACAGACCCAGCTCACGGCCGGTCTCCCTCTGTCTCTCGCAGAAGAAAACCCGCTTCGGCCGGTCTCCGTCCGTCTCTTGCGAGAGACGACCACTCCCAACTGGCCTCCGACCGCCTCCCACAGGGTCCCACGACTCAGTCGGCCAAGCCGTTCCATCGTCACTCAGCGTGTCGACTCGAAACGCTCCCGCCTCGTTGGCACTTCCGGCGACAGCTCCAGACACGCGGCGCGGCTCGATGTGAGCGACTGACGGGCTGCCGGTCCAGCGCACCGGCCGCTACAGCTACACCGTCGACCGTCACCGAAACAGCCCCCCCCCCCGCCCCCCGCCCCCCGACTCTCATTGCCAGTTAGCGTCAGGTGCCGCGCACTGACACGAGAGTGGCGCCTTGCTGCAACGCGTGCGAAACAGTAGCCGGTCTCTAACCCTAACCAGCAGCGGCGCTTCGTGGCGGGGGTGTTGAATGCTGGTGACCCAGAGATGCCACGAGAAGCGAAGTGTTGCCGGCCAGGTCCGCTGCACGGGCCCGGCCGGCCAGTGGACCGGCGACGGGGCCACGAGGCCGGCTCGATGGGCCGGCGACGGCGTCACGAGGCCGGCTCGGTGGACCGGCGACGGGGCCACGAGGCCGGGCTCCGCCCGAGCCTGCCGCTGGAGACGAAATCTGTCCGCGTGGTCAGAAGTCCGCCTTATCCGCAGCGGTGGCCGGAGCAGGCTGCAGAGGAACAGTCATGGCGCAGGCTCTCGCTGGCAACTGAGGGGCGCATTAAAACGTGCTGGGCAGCGAACACACGTACACTCACTGGTGTCGGTCCGTCGCCACACGTGCGCCCACTCAGGCCTTCATTGTGCCCCCTGGGTGGCGGCTGTGGGGCGGGGTGGGGGCGGTCAGGGTTGAACCGCGAAAGGACCCGCGGCGCGATGGTGAGGCACTGACGTGACGACCTCTCTTGCCTACCCTCGCCGATTGTCACGGGCGATAAGCTCACGGCCACTACCCCGAGACGATACAAAACAAAGCCCTCAGTCAGTGTCTCTGGCTACATCGAATATCCATCCATCTAGCGGGCCGGACGGGAAATGCTTTCGGGACAGCTTGTGGATGGTTGGGCCTGTCAGTGCGGCAGACGTGGCGTGGATAGAGCGCCGACGGCTGACAGCGTCGATCTTGAATACAGGTAGCGATGGACTGTGTTTTGAGCTGAACTGAATATACTCCACGTTTTCTGGTGTGCTCGGTGCGAGATGCTCAAACTTTGTGTGCACTGAAACCAGCAGTCCACGCAGGTTCACTGAGGACGTGAAACTGGTATGCACTGCTCGCAAATATGACAGCGTGCGATGGGATGTCAAAATGATATTAGGCGATGTCTCCTTACCGGGTGCATTTCACTTCTTGTGCTTCACGGGCCCAGAGTTCATCATGTCGTTGTTTGGTCGGTTTAACTCAGTAGACTGATTTTAGAAGCTTTTACGCAGTCTTTCTCGCCGTGTGCTGCGCTGCATGCTGATTCGATGATAAAGTATCCTTGACATGGCCATGCACGGATAACGGCGCACATTCGGCCGCTCTTTGAACTGCGTGCAACATCAAGTCCGTCATTTTCATGGCTTCCCAGTGACAGACATACGAAATTATGTGAGCATCGCGCCCGACCTCCGGCGATAACGCAAGCGGGCGGCTTGTTATTTTGCATGATGTGCAGCGCGCGGCGTCGCCGTCCTCATAAGGCGATTGCCCGCTGCGGCTGGCAATCGAGTGTTTACGTCTGTCGGCACCGCGCGAACGGGACGGGTTGGAGCGGCTGAGTCATCCACGAGGCGATCGGCAGATGCCATCCGTACGGCGAGAGGGGATGGGGGG
Source organism: Pollicipes pollicipes (assembly GCF_011947565.3). Classification (NCBI taxonomy): domain Eukaryota; kingdom Metazoa; phylum Arthropoda; class Thecostraca; order Pollicipedomorpha; family Pollicipedidae; genus Pollicipes; species Pollicipes pollicipes. The sequence continues at coordinate 46,744,579 of NW_023596921.1, read as the reverse complement.
GGGAGGGGGGCGCCACCATCGAGCCCCGCACTACGCATGCCCCGAGAGGCTTAGACAGCCGGATGACTGTCACGGCTCGGTCTAGGTGGCGCGTGCACCGGTCTCCTGAATCTTGTCAGTTGTTGGGCGTGTTTGGCTGTTGAGACCTTCTGTGCGAGCCAGCCCGCCCGATGTCCCTCCTTAGTTCGTAATGACCCAGAGCAAGAGATACGGACTTGTTTTAGTCACCTAACGGAGCAGTACAACGCAGCGATGCGGTGTCAACATCGCGCCCCGGAAGCTCTTTTGATTCCGAGAAGACCTGTCTGTATGAGACCTGCTTGCGTCCTGCTCACGTTCCCGCCGGCCCCAAATGCTACCCCCTGTCACCGTTCCCGCCGGCCCCGAATCCTGGCCCCTGTCACCGTTCCCGTTGGCCCATGCCACTTGACTTCTCTCACCGTTCCAGACGGAAAAGCCGACTGCCGAGCTGGCGCTGTTACGAACTCTGTCCACCCGTCATACGCTGCGACTGACTCTGTCTATCCACCGTACGCTGTCACTGACACTGTCCACCCGCCGTACGCTGTGATCGATACTGTCCATCCGCCGCACGTTATCACTGACTCTGTTCACCCGCCGTAATCAGCGCACTGGCACGAGCCTTCAGCACCACAGACGCGGCCACGCGAGCGGCCCAGCAGCCAGCGGCGTCAGCAGCGCGGTTAGAGGGAGCTGACCGACCGGCCGGCGGACGCCCGACCTCGGCGCCACGCGCGCCCACGGCGGCCGGGCCAGGCGCGCTCCCGCTGCCGCTCCTGCAGCGCCCCGCTGGGACCCGAGCGGCCTGCGGAGCTCGGCGCTGCGGCCCTGGCCGTTCGGTCCGGCGCCGTCCAGCCGCAGCTCCCAGCGAGGCCGGCGGCGGCTGCGCGGCTCCCGGTCGGACGGCGCGGCCCCAGCGACTGCCGCGGCCGCCGCGCCGCCGTGCACGGCTGGCCGCAGAGGCGAGCTCAGCACGCGGGCTCGGGCGGCTCCTCGGGGTGAGCGCTGATCGCTGGAAGCTTCCACTCTTACTGATGTTCAATCAAGTTCGTCATCGCTTCTCAGAGAACTGCGACTTCCGTCTAGCCAGAAAACGGTCTACAGTAGTTCTGGGCCATTGCCTTGATCCGATGGCTATTGCACTGATCAATGTCGAGGGATGGAAGTGCGTGATTGCAGGGATCAATAACGCATCAGCCAGTCAATCAATCAATATCAGGCATCACGATCAGTGAGGCGCACAGAAGCCGCGGTGGGGGCGGGAGGTACTCAGCAACAACAACACGAGCGGCAGAGTCATGACGTCTGTGATCAGGCCGGTCCAACATCGACAGACTATAGCTGGTGAACGCTTTGCTACGGTAGCTGTCGCCATTGCTGAAGCCACCTGCACCTCTGCTGCCAGCGCCGCGCGGCCCCGGGTGTTTGCGAGAAGCCGGAGCTCAGTGCACACCGAGAGCGCCGCGTCGGCCCGCCGGCGCGGCGGCGCCGCTTATCTGTGACCTGGGCCGGCGGGGAGGCGTCCCGGGCCAGCCAGGGTCGGCGCCGGCAAACACATCGAGCCGGTGAGTTACCAGCGCCGCAACGCGGCGGCCCACAAACAAGCCCGCCGTGCGCCGGCTCGCCCCGAGTCCGGCCCGGGCGACCTGCAGGGCTGAGCCAAGGCAGCCAACACGGAGCGGGAGCTGGTGTACGGGGTCGCTCGGGCGGACCCGGCCGGCGCGCGCCGCCGGAGGCCGGGAACGGTGACGTCATGGAGGACGCGGGCTCATCTGCCCCGGCGCGGCGCCGGCGCACCGGCCAAAGCGACGGCTGTGATGCAACAGGCCGTTTCCTGTGCGCTTTAAAGCAGCACTCGGCGAGTTGCGGCAAGCTTAAAATACCCGAGGCAAGTTGCGTTCGCGGAAAGCCCCATGTCGACGGAAGACATGATAGCCGACCACATGCGCGCTCTTGCCTGGTTAGAAATACACGCAGACAAAACATGAGACGGAACTGTGTGGGCTGTGTACGTGCACATATCCACATTAGCGCTCGCCATATCTTCGATATACATGGACTGAGCGAAACCAAATATAGGCTTTTACGTTCAGATTCCGTTACGGTGACGGGGTCTTCTACCGTTAAGCTGCGGCGAACGCAAATAGTATGGAAGGATGTGTATGTCTGTCACGCCCCCCTCTATCGGATGGTGCAGCCTTTTCAAAACCGCGCAAGTAAGTTTTGGTAGGGCAGGCGTCAGCGAGGCCATTGTGTTTTACATTCACAGGAGGATGGAAGAAGAAACGGTAGCAATACGGAAATTTAGATCGATGGTAAATGAGACATTTTGAAAACATTCATGTAAGTTATAATTAATTTCACATGCTTTCGGCCTTTAAGAATCACCCTATTCAGTCCCATCCCTTTCTTGTATCGGCCCCTGCCTGCAGCGATTATTCCCAATCTCGTGCGACCTATGTTTCAGGCTTCTACAGATTGCTCCCCACGGACCTCAGCCGGATGTGTTTTGGACTTCCATTGACTGTTTCCATATTTACCTTACACACTGACTGTTTCTCTGACTCCAGATAACTGTGCTTCATACCGGACATGGGTCTAGGGCAGGCCGGATCCGGACCATGGCACGGACCTGTGGTCTTTTGAGATTTGCCTTCAGTTGAATCCATTCATTGTACAGATAAAGTAGGTTTGTACACGGACTGACCTTCTGAAAACCAGTGACCGACACAAACTGAGCCCCCAAGGATTCGAACCCAGAGTCGGACTCAAGGATTCTCGAAACCTGGAACTCGAAGCCGGCCTTTATTTTTATTCGCATTTTAGCTATGGTTGAGCGGTACCTCCATTTTCATAAACAAATACACACTGTCAAATAAAAGCCTAGTTCAGTTTGGCAAAGGAAATATGGGCAATTGAATATCCAACTTGTTGTGTGGGGGGGGGGGGGGGGGATGGAGGCAGGCCCGTCTCCGTCGGTTTCGCCTGACTTCAAGCTGGGTTTGGTTACGTTAACTTAGTTTGGACTGTGCCACGCAAGATCATGGATAAACCCCTTGACCCTGGTAAAGCTCATGAACATGCGCCTACATTTAAAGAGCTATGCTAATACTGAATTGGTGAGGCGTCAATAGATGTCTAGGCGATATTCGAACCGAGCCACGTACAGCCAGATGTATGTGTATTTGATCTTTATCCTATGCAATCGTTGGACGAAAACCCAGAGCTCTTGGTATCGGACTTGGGATACGATTTTCAAGGACTCAGGTTAGAACTAGGGCTGAGATATCCAAACACTTAGCGTCAGACCCAGTCTCATGAGTCATGTAACTGGTTGAATTCTGACCTGGATTCAAGCAATGTACGAGATATCAGCTCGACACACACACTGAGGACAGTAGAACCGGGGCTTGAGGTCAGGCTCAGTTGACTGAATTCAGAGACATGCCTGTCCCAGACGCCGTCTGGCTTTGACCCAGACCTCTAGTATACACTGGGTTTTCCTGAGAGCTCGGCTGACAGTGCATCAGACTTCTACCAGCTGTACTTCAGGCCGGCGCAGCCGTCTGACGAGGCGCCGGGGGAGGGCGCGGGGCCCGTGAGCCGGCACGGTGAGACAGATCTGACCCACCGGGCGTCATTCCGGGAATCGGACCACCGAGCGTGGGGCCGAGCCGGCGGCGGCGGCGGCTTATAAGGCGACGCCGCTGCCGGCCGGCGACAGTCCGATTTATCGCCAGGTGGACGGTGGACCCTTTAAGGGCGGCCGCCTCGCGCCAGCCGGCTGAGATTACGGCGCTCGGTCGCGAGATGGGCAGGGCCGGTGACGTCAGACGGGCAGGACAACGCCCACCTCACCGGCCACCGGTCTGCTGCTGCGGCGGAGAACGCCTGCGTATGGACACGTTCCGGTGCGATCCGACGAAGGGTGTATTTCTTGCGTTTCGACTTTTCGGCACAAACAAAACCTTGCCGCAAATCGAGGGCGAAAATAGCGCGCCAAACCGCAGCTCGTTCCTGGTCCGACACCCGGTCCTCTGTCCCCTGAGACGAACGTACCGCACGCCTCAGTCACCCGCGGTGGACGAGGTGAGAGCAGTCATGGTCAGGTCGACACGGGTGGCCTGACCCAACCGTGGCATAATATACGTGACGCATAACCTGGCAGAACTGGTAGCGGGCCGCGTCTCCGGAAGGCTCGCCACCGGCCGGCCCGGCACGGTCGGCCTGTTTGCCGTCTATCGGACCTTCAGCTGCAATCAATAGTGGCCGCCACGAAAATAACGCCGTCTGGCGGCGGACTGTGCCGACGAGGTTACGCCGTCGCACGGCATCAGGTAGGGACCCACACTCCGGAGCCCGACGACGCGCGGAGACCCACACTCCGGAGCCCACGAATGCATTTATTGTCATTTATTTCCGTAGGTCACCAGTGGAACAATGAAACATGTTTTCAAGCTTATGAAACAGCTTAAGCTCCATTCTACGTGCGTAAAAAGTGATATTCGCCTTTTTACCGTGTCTGGTGCGGTAAGAACCGGCGTTTGAGGAAGTCCGGTTCAACATGAGCATCCTATAGCACGACAGACAAGGCTGGCAATTGATAAAACCTGATGCGAACATTGTCACGTGCGGCTAAAAGTCGTCGGCCGCCCATTCACACGAAGAACTGGTGTGCGAAGCCTTCCAGCTGTCGCTGTGGAGTGACTGCTGGTGTAGAAGAGGTTTGGTTAGTTGGTGGCTGCCTTCCTTTGGAGCTGGCGCTGTGGTATGACAGGGCCGGCAGTGAATGGCCAGACGAGCTCGTTAATGCCGTCGCGTGCACGGCTTTTGGCGTTTTCGGGACGACTTGTAAGCATGTCCATGCCACAAGGGCTGCCTGAGTGCGCTGTTGAGCCAGCTTCATCGGCGGCACTACGGCCGCATCCGCTAAGAGCCGTATACGCTTCCTCATGATCAGGTGATCGACAGAGCCCACTGTAGCCGTGCCCCCTGATGGTATAGGGACATTGCGTGCTGATCGAGCTGGGGCGACAGGCTCATGTTATTGGGATGTGATGCCAATAATAGCTGGCTGTGTTCACTGTAAAACGATTCACTGTGTTCGCTGTAAAGCGACGGAACTGATCAGACGCCGCGGAGGGGCACGCCACGTGTCCGTCGCATCCGACCGACAATAGCTTCACCACGGCGACACACTACGAACGCTTTCACATCGTCACATGATTCGCTCAGTTCAGCTCATACTGCATACTTGGTTCCAGAAGAAAGATCATGATCCAGGCCATGCCAGCCAGCATTATAGCAGCACGAGCATCACAACTGCAAGCCGCTTGTCAAAACAACGGATGTCCTGGGGATCACAGCTCTGTCCAGACGCGGTCAGTGCACTGAGCTACCTTACTTGGCCGTCGACGACCTCCTGGACACCGTGTTGCCTGGCTGCACGCCATGGCTGGACATGTATTGTCCAGCTGCATGTCTCGGCTGGATATCGTATTGTCCAGTTGCATGTCATAGCTGGACATCCTATTGTCCAGCTGTTCGCCATGGCTGGACACCGTGCTGTCCAGCTGTACGCCATGGCTGAGGTCAGTTGGCTTGCATGGTATGAAGCCATATCCACAGCCAGCACACAACGACGTGGCTGCCGGCTGACTCTGCTGTTCAGCAGAGGGGGGGGGGAGGCCACCATATCCAGCCGGGGCAGCAAGCGAACACGTCCAGCGGGACGTCACGCCACGACGTGCAGAGCGGGTAGTACGGCCCAGTCCGGACCTGATTCAGACGTGGGCCAGCCGGCCGGCATCCGGGCCCGGAACACTTCGAACTATAGCAATGTCCGGAGCATGACACGGAAACGGCAGGAAGCGGACGCCGTTACGCCGGCCGGATCCGGTGCCAACCGGGACACGTGATGACCGGCGCCGGCATCCGAAACTCCCCGTCCGGGCTCGTACACCCGTCCGTGCGACAGATCAGCCCGGTTTATCTTGGCCGTCCGGTCGTGCCCAAACGGCATTCCAACACGTGTTCGACGCCGCCAGCGCATGTTTCACATATGTGGGGCATTGGTGACGAGCGATTGTAGCAAGAATATCGTGCGAAAGGTTATGTATACTTACTTCCTAGCAAGCAGTTGTCGGGGATTTCTTGATCCCTGCCTGTCTCTGAAGTTCTTCAAATTTGTTCCACTCACTTATGAATTATCATTAATTGTGAATAGTTTACCACGGCCAGCGCGCCCCTCCGACGCTTCCTGAACGCAGACTGAGCACCATCTGAGAGCATTTAAGCAGCATCACGAGCAGCACATCTTCCTCTCCACTTTACATGCTCAGACCTAAAAGTTTCCCAGATCCAAAGCGGCAAAGGAAATCGAACCAATGAAACGACGTGTATCCCCAACGTCAGCAAAACAAGACAAACTAATTGTGCCGTCAACACGAATAGCGCTGGTTCAAGCAGCCGGCTGTCCGGACGGCCGGACGGGTATTCGGGGTCGGGGGCTAGCCTGAACAGCGCTGGATGGCCGGTAGGCATCTGAACTCAGAGGGCGGACGACTGGCCGGCGGCCGGCCCGTCTGGGAGCTGGGGCGCCGAAGCCCCCTGTCCAGCCGGCGCGCCGAGCAATTATGTCCAGCTGGGACACCATGCCACCCTGTCCAGCCAGGACACCACCCCACCCTGTCCAGCTAGGACACCACGCCACTCTGTCCACCCAGGACACCACGCCACCCTGTCCAGCCGGGACAATACGCCACCCTGTCCAGCCGGGACAATACGCCACCCTGTCCAGCCGGGACAATACGCCACCCTGTCCAGCCGGGACGCGACGCCACCCTGTCCAGCTGGGACACGACGCCACCCTGTTCGGGCGGCGGTTGGGCAGGGCGCCGGGGCAACCGGCCGCCAGCGGAGCGGCCGGTGGAGCGGCTTGCGGCGTCAGCAGAACCGACGTTGGCGCTGAGTCGGCCGGGCGCTGCGCAGCGGCCCCGCGTCTGAGAAGCGTCCGAGAAGCGCGCGGCCGCGGCTGGCGTCCGGCGCTGCAGCCGGAGCCATCGTCAGCACGGCCGCTGGTGTTGCTCCGCTGCTCAGATCTGCACCTGTTCGAGTGCTGAGAAGGGAGTCGTTGGGGACGGGACGCGCCGCTGGGAGCGCTGCTGACTTGCCCGGTGTCGGCACGCCACGAACTTCGCAATCGCCACCTTCTCATGCCAACGTCATGAGCTAGTTGTGCATAAGATACGCATCATTTTGAAGCACATTATTTGTTCATTACATTTCACAAGCCCTTTAGACGAAACAGACGTGTTAATAAGTAACCGAATCGTATCTGGCTAGTTACCTCAGCCTTGAGTTACGGACTAACAACGAACAATGTCTTAACTCCGCTCAACTCCGTAACTCCGTGTTCCACTCAATCACACGTACAGATACAGCAACAACGAATACAATCTATTACAAAATGCCAAGCTGTGCTCTGCCAGAACAGGACGGCCGGCCGGCCTCTGTTTGCTCCCGCCGGTCAGTCGGCGGTGACACACCCCCGACACCATGCCCTGGGCCGCTGCGCACCCGAACGCCGACAACTTGTGTGCACTAGGCGCCCGCGGATTACACCGCCGCCATCTTGCAACTCACGGAACTGTGTGCCGAACACACTTGGCGATGCGCGGTGCGCGGCGCGCCGGGCCGCGCCGGCCTCGCCGCGCACTGTTTGCGTTCGTTAATAGAAGCTGGACCGCGTGCTAAGACTGGTGCCGCCGTGCAATGCGAACTGCACGACGTGATTCAGGACCACCTGACAGCGAAAGCTCGAAGTGTGTGGTGGTGTGTGACAGAGACCGATAGGGGCGGAGACAGCCACTGCCCCCCCCCCCCCCCTCCCCTTATTCCTGACAGCCGATGGCGGGACGCGTGGCTCATCGCGCACACAGTGGCCGTCCAGGGGCGCAGTCAGAAGACTAGATGAAGGGAGCTCCCAGCTCAGCCACGCCCTGTCGTTGATGTCAGAGTTACCCCCCCCCCCCCCCTTGTGGTTCCTGGCAGACGACAGTTACCAGCTTCGTGTCGATCGGTAGGCATCAATCGACATCGATATCATTATCGACGCCGGGCTAGATACGTGGGTCCCAACAGGGCCAGAAACTTTCATAGCCATGCTTATGCTCGCAAACGTGACAGAAACCGATAGGGGAAGAATCAGCCACTGGCGGCGGTTTCAAAACGTGTCTGCAGCATAGCAAGTACGGGCATGTAGGATTTAACCTGTATCTTTCTGCCTGTGTATGAACTTTGTATATCTAAAGGAGGAACTGATAGCAAGTACGGGCATGTAGGATTTAACCTGTATCTTTATGCCTGTGTATGAACTTTGTATATCTAAAGGAGGAACTGACCCAGAAACCTGCTCCGTCCAAAAGGTTTATGTCTTATATCCAGGGCATTTCACCTCGGAGTCGGCTGCCACCAGCACGTGAGAGCCCGGGCCTCAGTCGCCGAATCACTCCGAGACTGGAGCTCGGCAGCCACCAACCCAGCGCGGCCAAGTCAGATCAGGACAGGACAGGTCAGGTCAGGTCAGGACGGAATGAGTGACCGGCTGTCGACCGATCGCTCGCTCCAACGACTGAATCCCTCGCTCCAACGACTGAATCCTTCGCTGCGCCGGCAGGCTTCCTCGCTCCCCCCACTGAATCCCTCGCTCCGTCGACTGAATCCTTCGCTCCGCAGGCGGACTCCCTCGCTCCACCGACTGAATCCCTCGCTCCGCCGGCAGGCTCCCTCGCTCCGCCGACTTAATCCCTCGTTCCGCTGACTGAATCCTTCGCTCCACCGACTGAATCCCTCGCTCCGCTGGCTGAATCCCTCTCTCCCCAGACTGAATCCCTCGCTCCGCCGACTAAATCCCTCGCTCCACCGACTGAATCCCTCGCTCCGCCGACGGATTCCCTCGCTCCGTCGACTGAATCCCCCGCTTCGCCGACGGACTCCCTCGCTCTGCCGGCGGACTGAGCGGCTGGCCTGGTCGGCGGGGGCGTGGCGCCGGCTGAGGTCAGCCAGTCGGGCTTGGCTGCAGCGAGTGAGGCGGTCAGCTCGGAACTCGCTGGGTCTGCACGCCGGAGCGTCGGACAAGCCCCCCACTGAACGCAATGCCATCATCAGAAAGGCACGGCGGATCGCTCGAAGGGGAGCTGAAGGGAGATGACTCAGCGTAACCAGAAATGCTCCATTCCCTCTATTACAGGCTACTGAGTGTGGAGAACTCACGAGGAAGTACGTCTGTTCGAGGCTGGCGGACGGTTTGGTTGCTTGTCTCCAGCGGTGTTGTTTGTTTTATGCAAACGAAACATTCACGAAACGGTCACGAGCCAGTTGTTGAGCGTTCGTCACCGACCACCGGTCCTTTAAATGTGGCGAATAGGAAAACAAAGTTTTGGATGTCGGGCGGCATATGTCGTGAAGCGCTGCCACGCTGCCGACCGCCCCACATCGGGCTACAGAGCACTCTGTCAGCGCGGTGGCTGATGCAGCTCATGCGACATTGGATGCAACATTGGATAAGCTGTGAGCATGATCTATCAGTTATGAGGCAGGCGCGCAGCTGTGTCAATGCCTGCTCGCCGAATCGCTTCGTGGGCAAACGGTCAGCGAAGAACGATCATCGAACTTTTTTATAAGCTTATCCCGAATGGTTTGTGTGGGTGACTTCGGATTCAGAGTACCTGCTAAGCATAGCTTGTTGCGTGTACCCCGAACCCACCACCCAAGTGTGCCGTCCAGTTCAACAGCTAATTTTGCCTCCGCTCTTTCGCCAGACAAGATTGTGGAGGGTTTTACGTGCCGCACAATGCTGCGACACGGCCGCCTCGGGTCTGGGTTGAACCTCGTTGGCCAGTTGCCAGCTGGCCTTTCCATTTCAACGGGTCAAACAATGCGCCCACTCTGGGACTCGTACCCATTGCCGCTGGGTAACAAGTCCAGCATCTTTCCCCAAGACCACGGAGGCTCCCGAACGATCAGCTCCAGTCCAGCATCGCAGCCACGCTCCCGTTGGCGGTCATGCAAACCTGGAATCGCCCGAGGACACGCAATGGCAGTAGCACTGGCATGCAAGGTCGCTTGGCACCCAAATCAATGTCGCACGAATAGCCTCCGAGACTCTGACAGTCACCCGTGGCGAGCATGTAGCTAGGCGCCGACCGCCGCATCTGAGGAGCGACGCAATCGGCGGCAGTGCAAAACCACGAGACAGCGGTGACGTCACTGTCGTCGCTGTCGGCGGTAGCGCGGCCTCTCGAGACATGGACGGCGTCTCGGTCACACTTCAGCTGACGTGTCGGGGCCGGAGCCGTTCGGATGTGCGGGGCTGTGCACGGTATCGTCCTGTGACCCCCACTGCACGGTGATCCCCTCCGTACGAAGAACCACACCGTCTGGAGATCCCCGCCGCCCAGTGACCCATGCCGTAGGGTGACCCCTCATCGTCCGTAATCTTCACTGTTCGGTGACCCCATCGTCCGGAGACCCACACCGTCTGGAGATCCCCACCGTCCGGAGACCCCCCCCCCGTCCACTGACCCCCTCCGTCCGGTGACCTCCAGCGCCCGGTGGGCCACACCGTCCGGTGACCCCACCGCTCGGTGGGCCACACCGTCCAGTGACTCCACTGCTCGGTGGGCCGCACTGTCCGGTGACCCCCACCGCTCGATGGACCACACCGTCTGGTGACCCTTATCGTCCTGTGACTCACACCGTCTGGTGACCCCCACCGTTCGGAGACCCCTACTATTTGATGGGCCACACCGTCCGATGACCCCGTCCGTCCGCAGACCCCCTCCGTCCGGAGACCTCCAGCGTCCGGTGACCCCTCCGTCCGGTGACCCGCTCCGTTCGGTGACTCCCGCCGCTCGGTGGGCCGCACCGTCCGGAGACCCCACCAGCCGATGACCTCCACTGTCCGTTGACCCCCACCAGCCATTGAGCCCCACCGGCGGGCTCACCAGTACGGCGATCCACCGGCCGACTGCCACCGTTTAGCATGGGCCAAATACTGCGCTGGCCTTGCTGTGGGCTGAGCGAAATCGACCTGCACTGCAGTCCCGTCTGTGGGGGGTGGCGATCAGACCAGGCGACCCCATCAGAGAGCCACTCCCATCCGGATTCCAGCGCGCAAAGACCTCTCCCCACTAGCCCGCATCCAAATTACGATGCTCACGCTAATGAATAGATGTGATCGCCTTAAAGCCCCGATTCATTTTCTAAGCCGGCGCCGGCAACACTTTTCCCCCGGCAGCGAGGCCATTGGCCAGGGCGGCTTCGGAGGCGCGGCACGCCGACCGGGCTAAGCAGCGCTCTCCCGGGGGGGGGGGGGGGAGGGGAGGAGACTCCGATGTCTCCGTCTGTGCTCTTCCTGGGACCCGACAGCCCCCTCCACCAGGTGCTCGAGACGGTAGAGCCACACCCGTTCCAGAACCAGCGCGCGCGAGTCGCCGCGCCGCGTCCGTTCGGAGCCAAGAGGGGAGGGCATTTGTCGTCGCTCCGCACCGCGAGCTCTCGGGGTGGAAAATGCTGGTAAAGGTGGAGAGCGTGCGAAAACGAGACATCTGTGCTGGCAGTGCCGCAAACACCGCAGCAAAACACTCTCTCAGTGCACTATCGCGGGCTGAGATACTGCAGGAGGAGACGGAGTAACACAATAATGCCGTGATGCACATCACGCAAAGCTCCGCTCCAAAGATCAGAGTAAGGAAGTTTGATCCAATCTTTGTTGTACACGGAAATGAAACATGTCAACAGGGATTCAACAGGGATTAAAATAGTGCCGTTCATTTTGATAAAAAATATTTACCTGTTATTTTATATATTCTATACGTGTGTGCTCGTGGATCCTTCCGGGCGGATATATTTATATATTTTTCATTGCATATATGTATAAATATATAATATATATATATATATATATATCTATATATATATATATATATATATATATATATGTAGAGAGAGAGAGAGAGAGAGAGAGAGAGAGAGAGAGAGAGAGAGAGAGAGAGAGAGAGAGAGAGAGAGATATATATATATATATATATATAATATATATATATATATATAGGGAATAAAACGATCACTTCGAATCATAGCTCATATTACGTATATACAATGTGTGTACTGTCGGGCACGCTTGTACAGATTGTTGATACTTTCAAAGTGTAGTGTGTACGCATAGGCATGTGTGATATGAGTGGAAGTGTTTCCTCGAAATAAAGTCGACGCTCAGTGGAAACAGCCCGAAAAATTCGACGTCAGAAAGAGCTGCGGCGCTGTTGGTGGTGGTGGGGGTGGGAGAGGGGGGGGGGGAGGCAAAGGGCAGATGACACGGCGTAAACGCCACAACGGTCTGCCGAGAGGTCGCGGGCTCGAACTCCTGCTGCACCACCTCAGCAAATAGCCTAGTCGAACACAGACTGTTCTCTCAGCTGTGTCCAGTCAACAGGCGGCCAGCTGTGTTGGGAGGCAGCTGCGCCGCGCGTGCTCAAGCACTCGGATGGCGAACAAGCAGGTGTCGCTCTCCTGGGTCTCGTGCGCTCTCGGAGAGCTCCCTAATGTTTGGGCGGTCGGGTACCGTCAATCAGCCCAGCTCGATGAGCCTATTGATATATGAGATCCACCCCGCCCGCAATCAGGGCATGCACACGGCCGCTGCCTGATCACGCGATCACAGTGGCCTGGTGAGCGGCGCACTAGCTCGGCACAGCCGGACCGGCCGCCGGCGCTGGGCTAACGTCGACCGTGTGAGATCGGTCTGTGGACTACCACGGCCCGCCTGGCCCACACCCGCCAAAACTAGTCAGTCTTGGATTGTTACCCTGTTTTTTTTAGGACGGTATCGCATCTTATATTCCGCCCGCACACCTATCTGCAGCCCCGTTGACGGCTTTTTGACTGGTCTTGCGGGCGTGAGCGACACGCGGCCTCCGTGAGCAGACTGCAATACTCGCTGTATGAATCCCCTGTTACACCCACCTGTGTGTGACCAATCTCGAGCTATGTCACAGTCAAACATTAAAAAATGACACTTCATCTCAGTGGCTAGAACTTCGAGTGCGTCAAACAAAGCACCTTTTACCGCCCAGCCATTTCGAAAAAGATGGGTCATCTTAGGTGCTGTGAGAGTTTCGTCCGACGTCGCCCCGTCTTCCGCGTCGGGGCCGGCCATGTCAGAAGGATATCGGCGGAGAGCGTCACACAACCTGACCTGACATCAGGGTGGTACCGCCAGCCTGCATCAAACAATTCCCAGTCAGCTGATGTTTGGTCCTTTGTTCCGGAGATGCACATGAAACAGCGCGGAGGAAATGTAAACATAGCGCCAGCTTGCAAGATCAACTGACATTGCTGACGCAATTTCAAAACCATTTACTGAACGATCATCATACTTCCTGTACAGTGCAATCTTGTATGTACAAACTCTACCAATTAGAGCTTTGTCATGTTCGCACAATTTTTGACTAGTTATCTCAAAATGGCTACCCAAAAAACACCTGGCCAAGGCCATCCAATAGGGTCCGTCCTGTAGCCATGACTGTTGCTGTTAATTAATAATGCGGCATCATCCCCAACATCTCAGAAAATTATTGCTAGGTGCATGCCATTTTGTATCAGATTCGACACCAAAATGCAATCTTCATCACCCACATTTTTTTGTTGACAGTTCCAGTACTGACTGCAGCCTGGGCTCGGCTTTACCTTGTGTTTATGTTACCTCACCCGGCACCGGGTCGCCCCTCGCGGCTCACGCCCGCGGCATCCCGACTCGGGGGATGCAAAAGTCTCTTTCCTGTCACAGGAGAAATTTGGAACAGCTTAAATTATTATCTAGAACCAATCTTAAAAACCGTCAGAATACAACTATCAATGTCACAAGCCATACAAAACAAAGATTATGTACAATAAGTCATAAACATCATAAGTATTTTCATTTCGGAAGGTTCATTTGCATCAAAAACTATTATTTGCTGATTTGCTGGCCATGCCAAAAGCCCCGTTGGTTAGGGCGTAGATCTCAGTGCATGAGTGACCTTTAGAGTGGGCTTAAAACTGGTGATCACATCGGTTCGCTTGAAATCTGAGACGTCGCATGCACATGAAAATGCGAGAGGATTTCTGGTCAGCGGCCGTATCACACCCATAACTGGCGCGTGACAAACTCAATGCGCTATCTTGCAACACACTGAAGCAATGCCGGTGTTGGAGAAAGAACTCCTACTGTTTTTAATCCATCCATAAGGAAACACGCTCCACCGCTTTGCTATCAGTTGGACACCCGTTTTGATGTTACAAACTGTGTTGCCTCAAGTGGAGAATTGCTGTGCTGTTTATATCACAGTTATGACCAATGTCTATAACTGCAGCGTCCAAAATGATATTTCGCAGTCTTTCACGATGCCCAAAATTCGTATTTTACAATCTGCGCCTGACAGATTTGGTATTCCCAATCCAGAATCTCCCAGCCAGAAATCCAACACCGGATAACCCATTTCACGGCCAGGGTTACATGGATGGCGGGTCAATGTCCGAATAACGAGCCAAACCTAGCGAGATTGGCTGTTTTTTATTTGCGGCGTGGTGATTATTTCGTTACATGACGGCCTTGTTTCGTGCTTAGCAACGATTCTGATTTCAGATTAGTTCAGACCAGCGATTAATGTCAAAATCACCACCACTCGCCGCCAGCATTTGAGCAGCGTACATATAACCGTCCATAGTATTCCTCCGCTACCCTGTTATATGCATATTCACGCGCAGTACATCATATGTTTCAGCTATGGACCTAAGATCTAATGAACATATCCTACAAACTCATAGAAAGTAGAGCAGAGCGTGAAATGTTTGATGCACTGAGCCGCACTGTACCATTATAATGTTACGCATCTTAACAGAACGTGCGCCGCCAGTACTTCACTGCAGCAGCGGTGAGCCACTCACTGGAGCGTCGCCATTTCGATCACAGGAACGGTCGGATGTCCGGCGCAGGAGCGGGTGGGTGTCCGCCACGGTAGGGGCCTGCTGTCAGAGACAGAAGCGGCCGTCGGAAACAGGAAAGGCCACGTGTCCGTCACTCCGTCACTGGCCTGGCCGCGTGCCAGCAGATGAGAGGCCTCATGCCCAGGGGCAGCCGTCCAGCACCAGGGCCATCGTGTTTCCGGCACAGGAAAAGCCGCGTGTCCCGCGCAGGAGAGGCCGCGTATCCAGCACTGGAGTGGGTGTGTGCTTGGCACTAGGGTGGGCGCACGTTCGACACTGGAGCGGCCGCGTGTCTGACACAGTAGGGGCCACGTGTCCAACGCAAGACCCATAGAGCACTGGCGCCAGACTGCGCAGCGCTTAACCCTGGCCCTGACTCGCCGTTTTCATTGCGAGGACTGAAAGAGGGAAGGGGAAGTCAATGCGACCCCCCCCCCCCGGCTGTTTCTAAGCTAATAAAAATAGGGCCTCTTGGAAAGAAACTGTGGATGGGGCCCAGCAACACCTTACGATAAGCAATAAATTGTACGTTGCTTAGTCAATAATTGGCTTTACTAGGTCAGGTCAAAGGTCAAATTTTCCTGAAAATGGACTTTTTAAACTTCACACGGTCTTACGTATGAGATCCTGCCACGCAGTGATATGAAACTGAAATAGCCGCGTTTCTACATTACTTACTCGTGATGTAGGGATCCATTAATGTAACGGTGTTACGCGCATCGTCGGTTCCCGCCTGTCGCCCGTGCTAAGCTGTGGATCACCGTGCAGCGTTCCTTAAAGACGGCGGCTTCTCAGAAAGCGGAATTGCTTATGGTACGTTTTTATATCAAGACACACGCAATGAATGCCCCAGAGGATACAGAAGGTTTGGGCGCCATTACATGGTATGCCGGAGAGCTTTCCTCTTTCCGCGTGCCAAGCTGATCATTATTTGGCAGCGCAGGGGGATGTGCACAGTCTTCCGGCCTCGAACCTCAGGCGTATCCACAAGACCCGCCTCATCGCGGACCCAAAATCAGGTCGGCGGCTGCCGCAGACGCGTATTCCGGCCAGGTCCTTATCCATTATCCTCAAATACAGAGGCTGCTGGACGCATTTTATGACAAAGTCGCTCTGCACGAAGGACTGAGTGATGCCAGTTCTAATCATGGGAACGAAACTGCTGACTGCCCGGTCAACAAAGTGGCAGCTTTGGACCAGGCTATCGCTCCCGACGACCCGAACAGGCCGTGCGTGGTATCAGGTGCAACACTGTTGTTCTGGCCCACGCCGAACGCTAAATGCGACAAAAAACCACGCCCGCTGAAATCCTGGCCCACTACGGCTCATCACTGTCTTTCAGCAGTGGATAGACGAAATTAGAATACGTGGACACATGAAATTTGACCCTTTGTCTGGACATAACGTTAGAATATCCTACGACAGAGGTTGATTAATTATCCCAGAAACCCCAAGTTGGCGTTTCAATTACCTGTATTGACTGCGGATGGGGAACGCCCTCGTACCAAACGAAAACGCCTTGAGGCAGCTGTTCCCAGGCCTTGATAAATGAGTCACTCACCCACAATGTTATCCTGGAAGCAATTCAGCACAGGATCACATCCATAAGGCTTAATATGGATTTATCAGTCTATCATGAAGTGGGCATTTAGTGGAGCGGTGATCACCATATAAAATAACAAGCTTGACCCTTGCTCTGGCAGGGGGATTCCCCCCTCCTCAAGATTTTTAGAAAACATCTCTACGGCATATTGTGCAGTCGCGCTCACAATTTTCGGCGGTCTTTAAGGCATCTATAGTGCGTATTTTTCCAGCAAAAATTTGTCCGTAGCATTCCCGTGTTTGGAAAGCAATGCTTGTTAGGAACACTGTTCGGCGGCCCACGGACGACGCAGATGGCGGGGTGGCTCTGTCACATTAATAGAGCCCTACACGATAAATATTTGCTCAAAACACATAAAACTACGCATTGTTGCTCTCATAATTAACACGCGCCCGGATGACCGGCTGGATACTCTTGGCTCGGGTGGAGGTCAATTGACCCCCCGGAGGTCGCAGCAACTAGGGAAGCTAAAGACACGAAATTCACAGTGTCTTGAGGTGTACGTGAACTCACTTGCGTCAAACTTTGAGGTTCCTAGGTCATGACCTTCGTGTCAAATAAGATCAAGCAATGTCAAATTCCAGGCTGGTGTCCAATGTGCTCTCAGAACCTAAACATCAGTTTTGAGCGAAATGTCACCAATGCTCACTTAAGTTCAGTGACCTTGCTTGACATTTCTAAGGGCATGGTGACCGATATCATACAATACTTCTTTGAGTTTTGCATTTGAATAAGCGTCAAAGATTACGGTACGCGGTATGCTCCCAAAAAACGTTGAGCAGGGTCACTTCAGATCAGTGACCTAGCACGGCCTTTAAGGAGTCCATGAAAGATGTATAATGCGGTTCTTATTATTAATAAATTCGAAATGAGCACTAGAAATTACCCCGTACGACAAGCTCTACGGTGATAACGCAGGCTAACTTTGACCTCTGTCTGGCCGTCATACCTGACCCCAGGTCAGTGTAAATGGTTCATTCAATTGCTGTGCTGCCCAGCGAATGCCTAAAATTGCCTTCGCTGACTCCATGGACTGACTTTGACCTTTTATGGGTCAGCAACCTTACAAGGTATATTTTATTTTTTATACGAAACTATCTGCTATTCAGTTGTCTACACCTATGCAAACTTTGGCCTTCCGCCGCCGTTCGGAAGCCATTCCGGGAACACCTTTGGTGGAGGGGGAGGGACGATCGATCCTCACCCGAGCGCATGTTAAAAAAAGGAGCACACCTGTTTACATTTCGTGTCACTACGGGGCATGCTATCTTACACAGAAGCATATGAACTGAAACTGTTTGGTTTTCAGGAAAATTTGGTTTTTGACATATTTGTATATGTGCTCATGAAATATCTTACTTGTCGTGAGGTATAGGTAGGACCTGCCTATTGTTTTCCAGGCAGTTACAATTTTCAGTTGTGTAGGCTTGATGTCATCACCCTGATAACGAAAGAAAAGGAGATGTCCTGAAGAAATTTGGCAGATGTCATTCGATGGAAACATAGGTAGGTGATGCATACACGCACACGAAGCCTGAAGACACACCATCTTCAAATGTGATATCAACCCCACGGTATGCATATGTGAGCGTTGACTGGCTCCAAACTATCCAACGGCTCCAACATCACTTTTAACTGAGAGATTCATTGAATGTGACGGGTAGGACAACGTGGTAGGCTTTACAGGACTCCTTAAATGCATCAAATAGACATAAACAATTTTGCCACGTTCGGCAGTAGTTTTGACCCAAGATCAATGATTGGCTCCTTGAGTGAAGCTTGATAACGTCCCTCGCGATTTGACATTCACAACCATATGCCATGAAGCAGAGGGGTCACCGACTCCACACTGAAATGCAGCTCTCCGTTAGCCGATTGTCTCGATACATACACATCATGTATGTGTGTCTACTATGCAGGCAGACTCGCATCAAGCAAACACCATCAGGTTGCCATAGCTAAAGCTTCTTTCAAAATAACCACTGTCAGTGGTTTTGTTGCAGAGCAGCTGTTGAACTGGATGGCCTAAAGTAATCCATGAAAACACTGAGTGATGGCTGACACTTATCTAATAGAAAAATAAGATGGAAGCATACTTAACATACCCCGCCCTACGAGGACATAGTTTACTATTCAGTTGAGGGTTGTATGTTGAGTGTATAGTTCGTTTTATGTAGTGGTGTGCAGTTCGTATGTTGAGTATGTAGTTTCCTATTTAGTTGTTCCTTCCAAACCGGTATGCAGTTTCCTGAAGGAATTATCTTTATTTAGAGCTCAACCCCCTCTTCAGCAAACTAATTTTGCGAAACTATTCCCGGGTTCCCAACCCTGAAACGAAAGTAGGTCAACTCTGGGGAACATGGCTTTCATTGCATTTCAAAAGCAGGCTTAGCCTCTTTTTTCCTGAGCCCCCCCCCCCGTCCTATCCCCTAAGTATTTAGCAGAACTGCATCCTTGTTATCCTATATCTACCGATCATCGTGGTTATAACAAGCACCTGAAAAATATTACTTCTGGTAAGGTGATGTCATCGTACAATCTGCTGGAAGCGTTGGTAACCTTTACTATCTTCGCACAACCGTTATCGGCGTAGAACTCGCACTCGTAACACGAACTCAACGGAACTTAGTGTGAAACCCATACAATAATGGTATCAGCAGTTGTACAAAGCTTTTGTGAACATTTCTATCACCTTTATTTAGGACTACATACGGTATTATGATAGTCAAAAACATTTTATCTCACGCCTGTCAATCAGGTAGTTCACTTAATCCGCGGTGCGGTGTGCTGTGTGCGAGACCTACGCCAGCGATCTTTAGCCTCCTACGCCAAAGCCGTTGTTTCTCTCAGTAACGGGAAGCTCTGAATGAATCCTTGATACGTGTCGCTCCAACATCCTCCTTTGACCGCTGGAGTCACAGTTCGGGAGACCATAAACGATCCTGCTAGATCGGTAAGGGTTTCAACACCATTACCAGGGACGCTCTGAATGGTGGATCCTTAGAAGGGACGAACAGCGCCCTTAAAAACTGACGATCATCTGCATATTTAATACAAGCGAGCTTCTCACAACACGAACGCAACCAACGGTAACCTGCAGTCTTGCATTGGACCCGATTGACAGCCGTGTTACAAGCGTTCGAAACCATCGATCGCAAATGGCAAGATGATTTAAAACGTTGCGCAGCAGTCTAATCGCTTTCTTCACATAGTGCTGAGGTCGGCCACGACTTTTAAGACTAAAAATAAGTGCAGTTATTTGGTATTTTATACTGTTTAGTGTGTAAAGCGAATCCTGGCTGAGAAATACATGAAAAGCGCTGATCTGAAGGTCAATGGAAAGCCATTGTGTCACTTCCGATCTATGACATCACTGACATAGTTTGAAGCATATTTCTGTCACCTGCCAAAACTATTCTGATTAAAGCTTCTATGTTTGGTGACATTTTGTGGCCCATTTTGCTCCCATAGCGAAACGTCAATGTTGCGACACCTGCTCTACACATGCTCACGCTGCAAGCGTCGGTGAGTACAAACCAGTACTGAACCTTAAGTGTCGTCTTACTGGGATGGTTTTTTGTAACGGTTTGATCTGTTGTAAGTTGTTGCCATGTTCGGAAATTTGTCACCACATAGCTCACAAAAGTTTACATTTTTGTCACCGATCATATCGTGTAAATCGGTACCTTTTTTACCCCTGCTTCGGCTCTCGCCGAACACAGGATGTATTCTAGAGGCACGCACTTCTTCCTCACAAAACTGGTAAAGCATTAATATTCATGTGCATAATTTGAAGTTGATGCATAACAATAAACATGCTGAAGGCATGCAGTGTTACAAGGTATGACAGGAAATAAAGTTCTGCGGTGAGCATATGCGTTTTCTTCCAGCCACATACCTTGAGATATACTCTTCTTCCCTCTGCCCTCAAATTACGAAATGTCGCGCACGCGTACCACATCGGCCGGGGCTGGCACAGTGGCCTCCGGCTGGACGGCCGGGCGAGGGACCATTAACGGCGCCTCGGCAACCGCCAATGGATTGCACGGAGCCGTCGGCCATTTGGTCGCGCAGCACTGAGCGCCGGGCCAGAGCTGGTCAGCCACAGGAGCTGCAGGTGACGGAGCAGCCGGCCGGCGTCTCGACCTCTGACCCCGGCCCGGCCCCGGGCCGACCGCGGGCGCCAGCCGGCCGCGTCACCTGTTGGAGCGTCGGCCCGGCCAGAGCATCGATTGGCTGGCTGCAGCCGGGGCCAGGCGCCAGCCGGGAGAAGGGTCGGCCGCGCGCGGCCAGCGCGGCGGCGGGCCCGCCGGCGGCGGCGGCGGCGGCGGCGGCGGCAACGGAACCGTCCGGGCCGGCGGCCCGGACGGCAGGCGTCGTCTCATGTCTCGCCGGCCGTCGCGCAGACTGAGCAGGTTACAGCGAGGTTCGGGACCCAGCCACAGTCCTCGTGTCAATACTGAGGGGCTGTTCAGCTCTGACAACACGGGAACCTGAGCCCGGGTCCGGGTCAGTGGGCTGTGCCAGCAGCAGATGGCTTGCGATAACGAGACACTTAGCCTGTCACGTGAAATACTACGCACTGCCGTAACCAACATCCTGCTGGCCAAAAAGCCGAACAAAAAACCCCATGCAACCTCCAACTTCTGCTGCCCATAGCCCCAAGCGCATAGTTGATTTTACGACCATTCCCTTTCGTAATTCGTTCGAGTATGCTTGAGCGCTGCTAAGCAGTCGTTTCGACGTCCGTGAAAAGTATCAGTGCCCGATATCCCCCGAACTCCATCTAGTCTTCATTTCCCCTGCATTCTTCACTTGCACTTGGATAGATTTCTTCTCAAGCAGATGTCAACCAGTCACGAAGCAAGGAGATAAGCATCAGTGGAGTACAGGTTCGCTCGGATCATCAGCTTAATCCACGATCAAGAACTGTTCTTTCCAACTAAGGGGCACCTGTTGCCAATCACCCTGAGACCCAAGATCGTGCAGGAATGCTGCGCGACCTTCGGCAAAAGACTGCGCGAATCGCCGGATTAACAGGT
>NW_023596921.1:46670320-46722209 GCF_011947565.3 Pollicipes pollicipes | reverse complement strand
CTCTGTGACGCCGGCGCCTCGGCCGGGCCGTCGGAAGCGGGTCTCGAGCTGGCACTGCCGGGAGGCTCTGTGACGCCGGCGCCTCGGCCGGGCCGTCGGCAGCGGGTCTGTTTCTCATGTAGCTCGGGCCGGCGGCCAGAGGTCACCATTTGGCGGGGCCGCTCGGTGCATTGTCGGGCTCGGCTGCCAGCCGGGCCAGCGCCAGCGCGACAGCGCAGACGCCCTGACGGTCGGCGCCGGCCTGGAAACCAGCTAGGATAGACGGGCATTGACGACCCTGGACTGAGACCAGCTGAGACAGACGGCCACGAACGGCCCTGGATTGCAAACCAGCTTGGATACACGGCCACCAAAGGCCTCGGCCTGGAGACCAGCTGGGGTACACGGCCACTGACGACCCTGGACTGAGACCAGCTGGGACAGACGGTCACTGAGGCCCTGGACTGGAAACCAGCTTGGATACTACACCGGCCTCTGACGGCCTCGGCCTGGAGGCCAGCTGGGACAGACGGGCACTGACGGCCCTGGACTGGAAATCAGATGGGGATCGCGACCCCTGATGGTCTTGCGCTGGACATCAGTTGGGATAGACGGTCCCTGACGACCTTGCGCTGGACATCAGCTGGGGATTACGACCCCTGATGACCTTGTGGTGAAGACCAGCTGGGCTTACGGTCCAGAGTTAAAAGCTGGTTGTCGACCTGCATCAGACCTCTGTGTACTGAAGATTGATGATTCAGCGTAAGAACTTTGAACTCATAATACCGAAAAACCAAACTGAAGGTCTTTCTTGCTAACATTAAGTACGACTCGCTGGAATCCACGGCTCATAACGGCTACAAAGCGACGGAAAGCACATCCTCGTGCAAGCCAGCGGTGAACCACATAATGACAGCAGAGCACAACGGCTCCACTTAACCACATTGCATTTCATCATGATCACTGCAAGCTGACCAAAGTTATGACAATAACCGCTAAGTATATCTGGTCAATTTCAGTTGCTGTGATCAGAAATATTGCCGGCAAAGCAGGCATTTCTCTGGAAGACAACGCGTGAGTGGACCAAGCGCAGGATTAGCGACGAACGCAATGCTGCAAGTTGTGGGTTCCACGGCAAATCCTGCACGACACGGAGCAATACCCGTTTTGCAAACGGCGTTGTGCCAATCGACCCCGACACGGGCCCAACGCACCCATCCATAAGGTGGTACCTCCTGCGACCAACCGACGCATACTCATCGCCGACTGACGAAGTGCTTCGATTACAGTCTAGCCGGGTCTCCGTTACAGACTAAACCAGATCTGTCAAAGGTCTCACCGAGAACGGAACAACGCAGGAAGAGCTACGGAGCCATCACGCACACCTCGGGCATGCATCTCACACCAATTTACCGGGGCGCACAGAACGAAGGCGGACATGCTGTGTGAAACCATTGCCATCCACCCATCCCGCTCGGTCCACTGTGATCAAGTCCCTGACCGGCGTGGTCTCCGGGACTCAGCGTTCGTAATCTCCTTGCGCCCGGCACAGCCCGGCTTTGTGTCAGCAGCGGCCGGGGCGAGTGGCGGCCGGGGTACCGCGGTTAGCTGAACCAGCTGTTCGCGGTCGGTCGGCACCGCGGGCAGCTGTGGTTCCGGCCTTCCATGTCGCCGACCGCTCTGCTCGGAGCGCCAACTTGTCCTGCTCACCTGCAGCACTGGGCGAAGAGAGTGGCTCTCACCAGCCGCCACAACTATGCAGCAGGCCTGATTACGGCCCAGTAACCCCTTCCCTTATCCCCAGAATAAATCCTCCTCCGTCAGTGACCCAGCACAGCTCGACGGCACCACAACCGCTTGTCGCCCTTGCGACCCGTGCGCTAATAGGGAGCGTCGCGTTCCCAACTGCGGATGCCAAGGGTTCATAACGACCACGAGAAGGCGCGAGCACGACAGGTGGAAGAGCAAAGCAACCGCGTCGCTCGCCCTGAGCCCGTGGAATCCTCTCTCGAGGCCGGCCTTGCCACGCGTCGACACCGACCAGCCAGCCGTCCAGCAGGTGGCGTCTTCTCGGGTGAGACCCCACTCCCGCAAGAGAGGCCTGCTCCCGGTCGGTCTCCGCCCGTCTCTCGCAGAGGAGACCCCACTCCTGGCCCGTCCCCATCCGTCTTCCGCAGGAGAGGTCCCGCTCCCGGCCGGTATCTGTACATATCTCGCAGAGGAGACCTTGCTCCCGGCCGGCCTCCGCGAGAGAGGACAGTCCCAGCCGGCTTCCGCCCGTCCCTTGCAAGACAGACCCAGCTCACGGCCGGTCTCCCTCTGTCTCTCGCAGAAGAAAACCCGCTTCGGCCGGTCTCCGTCCGTCTCTTGCGAGAGACGACCACTCCCAACTGGCCTCCGACCGCCTCCCACAGGGTCCCACGACTCAGTCGGCCAAGCCGTTCCATCGTCACTCAGCGTGTCGACTCGAAACGCTCCCCCGCCTCGTTGGCACTTCCGGCGACAGCTCCAGACACGCGGCGCGGCTCGATGTGAGCGACTGACGGGCTGCCGGTCCAGCGCACCGGCCGCTACAGCTACACCGTCGACCGTCACCGAAACAGCCCCCCCCCCCCCCCCCCGCCCCCGACTCTCATTGCCAGTTAGCGTCAGGTGCCGCGCACTGACACGAGAGTGGCGCCTTGCTGCAACGCGTGCGAAACAGTAGCCGGTCTCTAACCCTAACCAGCAGCGGCGCTTCGTGGCGGGGGTGTTGAATGCTGGTGACCCAGAGATGCCACGAGAAGCGAAGTGTTGCCGGCCAGGTCCGCTGCACGGGCCCGGCCGGCCAGTGGACCGGCGACGGGGCCACGAGGCCGGGCTCCGCCCGAGCCTGCCGCTGGAGACGAAATCTGTCCGCGTGGTCAGAAGTCCGCCTTATCCGCAGCGGTGGCCGGAGCAGGCTGCAGAGGAACAGTCATGGCGCAGGCTCTCGCTGGCAACTGAGGGGCGCATTAAAACGTGCTGGGCAGCGAACACACGTACACTCACTGGTGTCGGTCCGTCGCCACACGTGCGCCCACTCAGGCCTCCATTGTGCCCCCTGGGTGGCGGCTGTGGGGCGGGGGGGGGGCGGTCAGGGTCGAACCGCGAAAGGACCCGCGGCGCGATGGTGAGGCACTGACGTGACGACCTCTCTTGCCTACCCTCGCCGATTGTCACGGGCGATAAGCTCACGGCCACTACCCCGAGACGATACAAAACAAAGCCCTCAGTCAGTGTCTCTGGCTACATCGAATATCCATCCATCTAGCGGGCCGGACGGGAAATGCTTTCGGGACAGCTTGTGGATGGTTGGGCCTGTCAGTGCGGCAGACGTGGCGTGGATAGAGCGCCGACGGCTGACAGCGTCGATCTTGAATACAGGTAGCGATGGACTGTGTTTTGAGCTGAACTGAATATACTCCACGTTTTCTGGTGTGCTCGGTGCGAGATGCTCAAACTTTGTGTGCACTGAAACCAGCAGTCCACGCAGGTTCACTGAGGACGTGAAACTGGTATGCACTGCTCGCAAATATGACAGCGTGCGATGGGATGTCAAAATGATATTAGGCGATGTCTCCTTACCGGGTGCATTTCACTTCTTGTGCTTCACGGGCCCAGAGTTCATCATGTCGTTGTTTGGTCGGTTTAACTCAGTAGACTGATTTTAGAAGCTTTTACGCAGTCTTTCTCGCCGTGTGCTGCGCTGCATGCTGATTCGATGATAAAGTATCCTTGACATGGCCATGCACGGATAACGGCGCACATTCGGCCGCTCTTTGAACTGCGTGCAACATCAAGTCCGTCATTTTCATGGCTTCCCAGTGACAGACATACGAAATTATGTGAGCATCGCGCCCGACCTCCGGCGATAACGCAAGCGGGCGGCTTGTTATTTTGCATGATGTGCAGCGCGCGGCGTCGCCGTCCTCATAAGGCGATTGCCCGCTGCGGCTGGCAATCGAGTGTTTACGTCTGTCGGCACCGCGCGAACGGGACGGGTTGGAGCGGCTGAGTCATCCACGAGGCGATCGGCAGATGCCATCCGTACGGCGAGAGGGGATGGGGGGGGGAGGGGGGCGCCACCATCGAGCCCCGCACTACGCATGCCCCGAGAGGCTTAGACAGCCGGATGACTGTCACGGCTCGGTCTAGGTGGCGCGTGCACCGGTCTCCTGAATCTTGTCAGTTGTTGGGCGTGTTTGGCTGTTGAGACCTTCTGTGCGAGCCAGCCCGCCCGATGTCCCTCCTTAGTTCGTAATGACCCAGAGCAAGAGATACGGACTTGTTTTAGTCACCTAACGGAGCAGTACAACGCAGCGATGCGGTGTCAACATCGCGCCCCGGAAGCTCTTTTGATTCCGAGAAGACCTGTCTGTATGAGACCTGCTTGCGTCCTGCTCACGTTCCCGCCGGCCCCAAATGCTACCCCCTGTCACCGTTCCCGCCGGCCCCGAATCCTGGCCCCTGTCACCGTTCCCGTTGGCCCATGCCACTTGACTTCTCTCACCGTTCCAGACGGAAAAGCCGACTGCCGAGCTGGCGCTGTTACGAACGCTGTCCACCCGTCATACGCTGCGACTGACTCTGTCTATCCACCGTACGCTGTCACTGACACTGTCCACCCGCCGTACGCTGTGATCGATACTGTCCATCCGCCGCACGTTATCACTGACTCTGTTCACCCGCCGTAATCAGCGCACTGGCACGAGCCTTCAGCACCACAGACGCGGCCACGCGAGCGGCCCAGCAGCGGCGTCAGCAGCGCGGTTAGAGGGAGCTGACCGACCGGCCGGCGGACGCCCGACCTCGGCGCCACGCGCGCCCACGGCGGCCGGGCCAGGCGCGCTCCCGCTGCCGCTCCTGCAGCGCCCCGCTGGGACCCGAGCGGCCTGCGGAGCTCGGCGCTGCGGCCCTGGCCGTTCGGTCCGGCGCCGTCCAGCCGCAGCTCCCAGCGAGGCCGGCGGCGGCTGCGCGGCTCCCGGTCGGACGGCGCGGCCCCAGCGACTGCCGCGGCCGCCGCGCCGCCGTGCACGGCTGGCCGCAGAGGCGAGCTCAGCACGCGGGCTCGGGCGGCTCCTCGGGGTGAGCGCTGATCGCTGGAAGCTTCCACTCTTACTGATGTTCATCAGTTCGTCATCGCTTCTCAGAGAACTGCGACTTCCGTCTAGCCAGAAACGGTCTACAGTAGTTCTGGGCCATTGCCTTGATCGATGGCTATTGCACTGATCAATGTCGAGGGAGGGAAGTGCGTGATTGCAGGGATCATAACGCATCAGCAGTCAATCAATCAATATCAGGCATCACGATCAGTGAGAGCCACAGAAGCCGCGGTGGGGGCGGAGGTACTCAGCAACAACAACACGAGCGGCAGAGTCATGACTCTGTGATCAGGGCCGGTCCGACATCGACAGACTATAGCTGGTGAACGCTTTGCTACGGTAGCTGTCGCCATTGCTGAAGCCACCTGCACCTCTGCTGCCAGCGCCGCGCGGCCCCGGGTGTTTGCGAGAAGCCGGAGCTCAGTGCACACCGAGCGCCGCGTCGGCCCGCCGCGCGGCGGCGCCGCTTATCTGTGACCTGGGCCGGCGGGGAGGCGTCCCGGGCCAGCCAGGGTCGGCGCCGGCAAACACATCGAGCCGGTGAGTTACCAGCGCCGCAACGCGGCGGCCCACAAACAAGCCCGCCGTGCGCCGGCTCGCCCCGAGTCCGGCCCGGGCGACCTGCAGGGCTGAGCCAAGGCAGCCAACACGGAGCGGAGCTGGTGTACGGGGTCGCTCGGGCGGACCCGGCCGGCGCGCGCCGCCGGAGGCCGGGAACGGTGACGTCATGGAGGACGCGGGCTCATCTGCCCCGGCGCGGCGCCGGCGCACCGGCCAAAGCGACGGCTGTGATGCAACAGGCCGTTTCCTGTGCGCTTTAAAGCAGCACTCGGCGAGTTGCGGCAAGCTTAAAATACCCGAGGCAAGTTGCGTTCGCGGAAAGCCCCATGTCGACGGAAGACATGATAGCCGACCACATGCGCGCTCTTGCCTGGTTAGAAATACACGCAGACAAAACATGAGACGGAACTGTGTGGGCTGTGTACGTGCACATATCCACATTAGCGCTCGCCATATCTTCGATATACATGGACTGAGCGAAACCAAATATAGGCTTTTACGTTCAGATTCCGGTACGGTGACGGGGTCTTCTACCGTTAAGCTGCGGCGAATGCAAATAGTATGGAAGGATGTGTATGTCTGTCACGCCCCCCTCTATCGGATGGTGCAGCCTTTTCAAAACCGCGCAAGTAAGTTTTGGTAGGGCAGGCGTCAGCGAGGCCATTGTGTTTTACATTCACAGGAGGATGGAAGAAGAAACGGTAGCAATACGGAAATTTAGATCGATGGTAAATGAGACATTTTGAAAACATTCATGTAAGTTATAATTAATTTCACATGCTTTCGGCCTTTAAGAATCACCCTATTCAGTCCCATCCCTTTCTTGTATCGGCCCCTGCCTGCAGCGATTATTCCCAGTCTCGTGCGACCTATGTTTCAGGCTTCTACAGATTGCTCCCCACGGACCTCAGCCGGATGTGTTTTGGACTTCCATTGACTGTTTCCATATTTACCTTACACACTGACTGTTTCTCTGACTCCAGATAACTGTGCTTCATACCGGACATGGGTCTAGGGCAGGCCGGATCCGGACCATGGCACGGACCTGTGGTCTTTTGAGATTTGCCTTCAGTTGAATCCATTCATTGTACAGATAAAGTAGGTTTGTACACGGACTGGCCTTCTGAAAACCAGTGACCGACACAGACTGAGCCCCCAAGGATTCGAACCCAGAGTCGGACTCAAGGATTCTCGAAACCTGGAACTCGAAGCCGGCCTTTATTTTTATTCGCATTTTAGCTATGGTTGAGCGTGGTCACCCATCATACAACAAATACACACTGTCAAATAAAAGCCTAGTTCAGTTTGGCAAAGGAAATATGGGCAATTGAATATCCAACTTGTGTGGTGGGGGGGGGGGGGGGATGGAGGCAGGCCCGTCTCCGTCGGTTTCGCCTGACTTCAAGCTGGGTTTGGTTACGTTAACTTAGTTTGGACTGTGCCACGCAAGATCATGGATAAACCCCTTGACCCTGGTAAAGCTCATGAACATGCGCCTACATTTAAAGAGCTATGCTAATACTGAATTGGTGAGGCGTCAATAGATGTCTAGGCGATATTCGAACCGAGCCACGTACAGCCAGATGTATGTGTATTTGATCTTTATCCTATGCAATCGTTGGACGAAAACCCAGAGCTCTTGGTATCGGACTTGGGATACGATTTTCAAGGACTCAGGTTAGAACTAGGGCTGAGATATCCAAACACTTAGCGTCAGACCCAGTCTCATGAGTCATGTAACTGGTTGAATTCTGACCTGGATTCAAGCAATGTACGAGATATCAGCTCGACACACACACTGAGGACAGTAGAACCGGGGCTTGAGGTCAGGCTCAGTTGACTGAATTCAGAGACATGCCTGTCCCAGACGCCGTCTGGCTTTGACCCAGACCTCTAGTATACACTGGGTTTTCCTGAGAGCTCGGCTGACAGTGCATCAGACTTCTACCAGCTGTACTTCAGGCCGGCGCAGCCGTCTGACGAGGCGCCGGGGGAGGGCGCGGGGCCCGTGAGCCGGCACGGTGAGACAGATCTGACCCACCGGGCGTCATTCCGGGAATCGGACCACCGAGCGTGGGGCCGAGCCGGCGGCGGCGGCGGCTTATAAGGCGACGCCGCTGCCGGCCGGCGACAGTCCGATTTATCGCCAGGTGGACGGTGGACCCTTTAAGGGCGGCCGCCTCGCGCCAGCCGGCTGAGATTACGGCGCCCGGTCGCGAGATGGGCAGGGCCGGTGACGTCAGACGGGCAGGACAACGCCCACCTCACCGGCCACCGGTCTGCTGCTGCGGCGGAGAACGCCTGCGTATGGACACGTTCCGGTGCGATCCGACGAAGGGTGTATTTCTTGCGTTTCGACTTTTCGGCAAAAACAAAACCTTGCCGCAAATCGAGGGCGAAAATAGCGCGCCAAACCGCAGCTCGTTCCTGGTCCGACACCCGGTCCTCTGTCCCCTGAGACGAACGTACCGCACGCCTCAGTCACCCGCGGTGGACGAGGTGAGAGCAGTCATGGTCAGGTCGACACGGGTGGCCTGACCCAACCGTGGCATAATATACGTGACGCATAACCTGGCAGAACTGGTAGCGGGCCGCGTCTCCGGAAGGCTCGCCACCGGCCGGCCCGGCACGGTCGGCCTGTTTGCCGTCTATCGGACCTTCAGCTGCAATCAATAGTGGCCGCCACGAAAATAACGCCGTCTGGCGGCGGACTGTGCCGACGAGGTTACGCCGTCGCACGGCATCAGGTAGGGACCCACACTCCGGAGCCCGACGACGCGCGGAGACCCACACTCCGGAGCCCACGAATGCATTTATTGTCATTTATTTCCGTAGGTCACCAGTGAAACAATGAAACATGTTTTCAAGCTTATGAAACAGCTTAAGCTCCATTCTACGTGCGTAAAAAGTGATGTTCGCCTTTTTACCGTGTCTGGTGCGGTAAGAACCGGCGTTTGAGGAAGTCCGGTTCAACATGAGCATCCTATAGCACGACAGACAAGGCTGGCAATTGATAAAACCTGATGCGAACATTGTCACGTGCGGCTAAAAGTCGTCGGCCGCCCATTCACACGAAGAACTGGTGTGCGAAGCCTTCCAGCTGTCGCTGTGGAGTGACTGCTGGTGTAGAAGAGGTTTGGTTAGTTGGTGGCTGCCTTCCTTTGGAGCTGGCGCTGTGGTATGACAGGGCCGGCAGTGAATGGCCAGACGAGCTCGTTAATGCCGTCGCGTGCACGGCTTTTGGCGTTTTCGGGACGACTTGTAAGCATGTCCATGCCACAAGGGCTGCCTGAGTGCGCTGTTGAGCCAGCTTCATCGGCGGCACTACGGCCGCATCCGCTAAGAGCCGTATACGCTTCCTCATGATCAGGTGATCGACAGAGCCCACTGTAGCCGTGCCCCCTGATGGTATAGGGACATTGCGTGCTGATCGAGCTGGGGCGACAGGCTCATGTTATTGGGATGTGATGCCAATAATAGCTGGCTGTGTTCACTGTAAAACGATTCACTGTGTTCGCTGTAAAGCGACGGAACTGATCAGACGCCGCGGAGGGGCACGCCACGTGTCCGTCGCATCCGACCGACAATAGCTTCACCACGGCGACACACTACGAACGCTTTCAAATCGTCACATAATTCGCTCAGTTCAGCTCATACTGCGTACTTGGTTCCAGAAGAAAGATCATGATCCAGGCCATGCCAGCCAGCATTATAGCAGCACGAGCATCACAGCTGCAAGCCGCAGTTGTCAAAACAACGGATGTCCTGAGGATCACAGCTCTGTCTGCAGCTCTGATGCGGTCAGTGCACTGAGCTACCTTACTTGGCCGTCGACGACCTCCTGGACACCGTGTTGCCTGGCTGCACGCCATGGCTGGACATGTATTGTCCAGCTGCATGTCTCGGCTGGATATCGTATTGTCCAGTTGCATGTCATAGCTGGACATCCTATTGTCCAGCTGTTCGCCATGGCTGGACACCGTGCTGTCCAGCTGTACGCCATGGCTGAGGTCAGTTGGCTTGCATGGTATGAAGCCATATCCACAGCCAGCACACAACGACGTGGCTGCCGCTGACTCTGCTGTTCAGCAGAGGGGGGGGGGGGGGGGAGGCCACCATATCCAGCCGGGGCAGCAAGCGAACACGTCCAGCGGGACGCCACGCCACGACGTGCAGAGCGGGTAGTACGGCCCAGTCCGGACCTGATTCAGACGTGGGCCAGCCGGCCGGCAATCCGGGCCCGGAAACACTTCGAACTATAGCAATGTCCGAGCATGACACGGAAACGGCAGGAAGCGGACGCCGTTACGCCGGCCGGATCCGGTGCCAACCGGGACACGTGATGACCGGCGCCGGCAATCCGAAACTCCCCGTCCGGGCTCGTACACAACCCGTCCGTGCGACAGATCAGCCCGGTTTATCTTGGCCGTCCGGTCGTGGCCCAAACGGCATTCCACACGTGTTCGACGGCCGGCCAGCGCAATGTTTCACATATGTGGGGCATTGGTGACGAGCGATTGTAGCAAGAATATCGTGCGAAAGGTTATGTATACTTACTTCCTAGCAAGCAGTTGTCGGGGATTTCTTGATCCCGCCTGTCTCTGAAGCTCTTCAAATTTGTTCCACTCACTTATGAATTACCATTAATTGTGAATAGTTTACCACGGCCAGCCGCGCCCCTCCGAACGCTTCCTGAACGCAGACTGAGCACATTGTGAGAGCATTTAAGCAGCATCACGAGCAGCACATCTTCCTCTCCACTTTACATGCTCAGACCTAAAAGTTTCCCCAGATCCAAAAGCGGCAAAGGAAATCGAAACCAATGAAACGACGTGTATCCCCAACGTCAGCAAAACAAGACAAACTAATTGTGCCGTCAACACGAATAGCGCTGGTTCAAGCAGCCGGCTGTCCGGACGGCCGGACGGGTATTCGGGGTCCGGGGGCTAGCCTGAACAGCGCTGGATGGCCGGTAAGCATCTGAACTCAGAGGGGCGGACGACTGGCCGGCGGGCCGGCCCGTCTGGGAGCTGGGGCGCCGAAGCCCCGAAGCCCCCTGTCCAGCCGGCGCGCCGAGCAATTATGTCCAGCTGGGACACCATGCCCACCCTGACCAGCCGGACACCACCCCACCTGTCCAGCTAGGACACCACGCCACTCTGTCCACCCAGGACACCACGCCACCCTGTCCAGCCGGGGACAACCACGCCACCCTGTCCACCCAGGACACCACGCCACCCTGTCCAGCCGGGACAATACGCCACCCTGTCCCCGGACAATACGCCACCCTGTCCAGCCGGGACAATACGCCCACCCTGTCCAAGCCGGGACGCGACGCCACCCTGTCCCGCTGGGACACGACGCCACCCTGTTCGGGCGGCGGTTGGGCAGGGCGCCGGGGCAACCTGCCCGCCAGCGGAGCGGGCCGGTGGAGCTGCTTGCGGCGTCAGCAGAAACCGACGTTGGCGCTGAGTCGGCCGGGCGCTGCGCAGCGGCCCCGCGTCTGAGAAGCGTCCGAGAAGCGCGCGGCCGCGGCTGGCGTCCGGCGCTGCAGCCGGAGCCATCGTCAGCACGGCCGCTGGTGTTGCTCCGCTGCTCAGATCTGCACCTGTTCGAGGTGCTGAGAAGGGAGTCGTTGGGGACGGGACGCGCCGCTGGGAGCGCTGCTGACGGTTGCCCGGTGTCGGCACCCAACGAACATTCGCAATCGCCACCTTCTCACGGCCGCCAACGTCATGAGCTAGTTTGTGCATAAGATACGCATCATTTTGAAGCACATTATTTGTTCATTACATTTCACAAGCCCTTTAGACGAAACAGACGTGTTAATAAGTAACCGAATCGTATCTGGCTAGTTACCTCAGCCCTTGAGTTACGGACTAACAACGAACAATGTCTTAACTCCGCTCAACTCCGTACTCCGTGTTCCACTCAATCACACGTACAGATACAGCAACAACGAAATACAATCTATTACAAAATGCCAAGCTGTGCTCTGCCAGAAACAGGACGGGGCCGGCCGGCCTCTGTTTGCTCCCGCCGGTCAGTCGGCGGTGACACACCCCGACACCATGCCCTGGGCCGCTGCGCACCCGAACGCCGACAACTTGTGTGCACTAGGCGCGCCCCGCGGATTACACCGCCGCCAATCTTGCAACTCACGGAACCGTGTGCGCGACCAACTTGGCGGATGCGCCGGGTGCGCGGCGCGCCGGTGCCGGGTCCGCCGGCCTCGCCGCGCACTGTTTGCGTTCGTTAATAGAAGCTGGACCGCGTGCTAAGACTGGTGCCGCCGTGCAATGCGAACTGCACGACGTGATTCAGGACCACCTGACAGCGAAAGCTCGAAGTGTGTGGTGGTGTGTGACAGAGACCGATAGGGGCGGAGACAGCCACTGCCCCCCCCCCCCCCTCCCCTTATTCCTGACAGCCGATGGCGGGACGCGTGGCTCATCGCGCACACAGTGGCCGTCCAGGGGCGCAGTCAGAAGACTAGATGAAGGGAGCTCCCAGCTCAGCCACGCCCTGTCGTTGATGTCAGAGTTACCCCCCCCCCCCCCTTGTGGTTCCTGGCAGACGACAGTTACCAGCTTCGTGTCGATCGGTAGGCATCAATCGACATCGATATCATTATCGACGCCGGGCTAGATACGTGGGTCCCAACAGGGCCAGAAACTTTCATAGCCATGCTTATGCTCGCAAACGTGACAGAAACCGATAGGGGAAGAATCAGCCACTGGCGGCGGTTTCAAAACGTGTCTGCAGCATAGCAAGTACGGGCATGTAGGATTTAACCTGTATCTTTCTGCCTGTGTATGAACTTTGTATATCTAAAGGAGGAACTGATAGCAAGTACGGGCATGTAGGATTTAACCTGTATCTTTATGCCTGTGTATGAACTTTGTATATCTAAAAGGAACTGACCCAGAAACCTGCTCCGTCCAAAAGGTTTATGTCTTATATCCAGGGCATTTCACCTCGGAGTCGGCTGCCACCAGCACGTGAGAGCCCGGGCCTCAGTCGCCGAATCACTCCGAGACTGGAGCTCGGCAGCCACCAACCCAGCGCGGCCAAGTCAGATCAGGACAGGACAGGTCAGGTCAGGTCAGGACGGAATGAGTGACCGGCTGTCGACCGATCGCTCGCTCCAACGACTGAATCCCTCGCTCCAACGACTGAATCCTTCGCTGCGCCGGCAGGCTTCCTCGCTCCCCCCACTGAATCCCTCGCTCCG
Organism: Pollicipes pollicipes; assembly: GCF_011947565.3. Lineage (NCBI taxonomy): Eukaryota > Metazoa > Arthropoda > Thecostraca > Pollicipedomorpha > Pollicipedidae > Pollicipes > Pollicipes pollicipes. Next base: position 46,709,312 of record NW_023596921.1, on the reverse strand, counting down.
TCGACTGAATCCTTCGCTCCGCAGGCGGACTCCCTCGCTCCACCGACTGAATCCCTCGCTCCGCCGGCAGGCTCCCTCGCTCCGCCGACTTAATCCCTCGTTCCGCTGACTGAATCCTTCGCTCCACCGACTGAATCCCTCGCTCCGCTGGCTGAATCCCTCTCTCCCCAGACTGAATCCCTCGCTCCGCCGACTAAATCCCTCGCTCCACCGACTGAATCCCTCGCTCCGCCGACGGATTCCCTCGCTCCGTCGACTGAATCCCCCCGCTTCGCCGACGGACTCCCTCGCTCTGCCGGCGGACTGAGCGGCTGGCCTGGTCGGCGGGGGCGTGGCGCCGGCTGAGGTCAGCCAGTCGGGGCTTGGCTGCAGCGAGTGAGGCGGTCATGCTCGGAACTCGCGTGGGGGTCTGCACGCCGGAGCGTCGGACAAGCCCCCCACTGAACGCAGATGCCATCATCAGAAAGCACGGCGGATCGCTCGAAGGGGAGCTGAAGGGAGATGACTCAGCGGTAACCAGAATGCCTCCATTCCCTCTATTACAGGCTACTGAGTGTGGATAACTCACGAGGAAGTACGTCTGTTCGAGGCTGGCGGACGTTCGGTTACTTGTCTCCAGCGGTGTTGTTTGTTTTAATGCAAAACGAACATTCACGAAACGGTCACGAGCCAGTTGTTGAGCGTTCGTCACCGACCACCGCTCCTTTCAAATGTGCGATAGGAAAACAAAGTTTGGATGTCGGGCGGCATATGTCGTGAAGCGCTGCCACGCTGCCGACCGCGCCCACATCGGGCTACAGAGCACTCTGTCAGCGCGGTGGCTGATGCAGCTCATTGCGACATTGGATGCAACATTGGATAGCTGTGAGCATGATCTTATCAGTTATGAGGGCAGGCGCGGCAGCTGTTGTCAATGCCTGCTCGCCGAATCGCTTCGTGGGCAAACGGTCAGCGAAGACGATCATCGAACTTTTTATAACTTATCCCGAATGGTTTGTGTGTGGGGTGACTTCGGATTCGAGTGCCTGCTAAGCATAGCTTGTTGCGTGTACCCCAACCCACCACCCAATGTGTGCCGTCCAGTTCAACAGCTAATTTTGCCTCCGCTCTTTCGCCAGACAAGATTGCGGAGGGTTTTACGTGCCGCACAATGCTGCGACACGGCCGCCTCGGGTCTGGGTTGAACCTCGTTGGCCAGTTGCCAGCTGGCCTTTCCATTTCAACGGGTCAAACAATGTGCCCACTCTGGGACTCGTACCCAGTGCCGCTGGGTAACAAGTCCAGCATCTTTCCCCAAGACCACGGAGGCTCCCGAACGATCAGCTCCAGTCCAGCATCGCAGCCACGCTCCCGTTGGCGGTCATGCAAACCTGGAATCGCCCGAGGACACGCAATGGCAGTAGCACTGGCATGCAAGGTCGCTTGGCACCCAAATCAATGTCGCACGAATAGCCTCCGAGACTCTGACAGTCACCCGTGGCGAGCATGTAGCTAGGCGCCGACCGCCGCATCTGAGGAGCGACGCAATCGGCGGCAGTGCAAAACCACGAGACAGCGGTGACGTCACTGTCGTCGCTGTCGGCGGTAGCGCGGCCTCTCGGAGACATGGACGGCGTCTCGGGTCCACACTTCAGCTGACGTGTCGGGGCCCGGAGCCGTTCGGATGTGCGGGGCTGTGCACGGTATCGTCCTGTGACCCCCACTGCACGGTGATCCCCTCCCGTACGAAGAACCACAACCGTCTGGGAGATCCCCGCCGCCCAGTGACCCATGCCGTAGGGTGACCCCTCATCGTCCGTAATCTTCACTGTTCGGTGACCCCATCGTCCGAGAGCCCACACCGTCTGGAGATCCCCACCGTCCGGAGACCCCCCCCCCGTCCACTGACCCCCTTCCGTCCGGTGACCTCCAGCGCCCGGTGGGCCACACCGTCCGGTGACCCCACCGCTCGGGGGCCACACCGTCCAGTGACTCCACTGCTCGGTGGGCCGCACTGTCCGGTGACCCCCAACCGCTCGATGGACCACACCGTCTGGTGACCCTTATCGTCCTGTGACTCACACCGTCTGGTGACCCCCACCGTTCGGAGACCCCTACTATTTGATGGGCCACACCGTCCGATGACCCCGTCCGTCCGCAGACCCCCTCCGTCCGGAGACCTCCAGCGGTCCGGTGACCCCCTCCGTCCGGTGACCCGCTCCGTTCGGTGACTCCCGCCCGCTCGGTGGGCCGCACCGTCCGGAGACCCCACCAGCCGATGACCCTCCACTGTCCGTTGACCCCCACCAGCCATTGAGCCCCACCCGGCGGGCCTCACCAGTACGGCGATCCACCGGCCGACCTGCCACCGTTTAGCATGGGCCAAATACTGCGCTGGCCTTGCTGTGGGCTGAGCGAAATCGACCTGCACTGCAGTCCCGTCTGTGGGGGGTGGCGATCAGACCAGGCGAACCCATCAGAGAGCCACTCCCATCCGGATTCCAGCGCGCAAAGACCTCGCCCCACTAGCCCGCATCCAAATTACGATGCTCACGCTAATGAATAGATGTGATCGCCTTAAAGCCCCGATTCATTTTCTAAGCCGGCGCCGGCAACACTTTTCCTCCGGCAGCGAGGCCATTGGCCAGGGCGGCTTCGGAGGCGCGGCACGCCGGCCGGGCTAAGCAGCGCTCTCCCGGGGGGGGGGGGAGGGGAGGAGACTCCGATGTCTCCGTCTGTGCTCTTCCTGGGACCCGACAGCCCCCTCCACCAGGTGCTCGAGACGGTAGAGCCACACCCGTTCCAGAACCAGCGCGCGCGAGTCGCCGCGCCGCGTCCGTTCGGAGCCAAGAGGGGAGGACATTTGTCGTCGCTCCGCACCGCGAGCTCTCGGGGTGGAAAATGCTGGAAAAGGTGGAGAGCGTGCGAAAACGAGACATTTGTGCTGGCAGTGCCGCAAACACCGCAGCAAAACACTCTCTCAGTGCACTATCGCGGGCTGAGATACTGCAGGAGGAGACGGAGTAACACAATAATGCCGTGATGCACATCACGCAAAGCTCCGCTCCAAAGATCAGAGTGAGGAAGTTTGATCCAATCTTTGTTGTACACGGAAATGAAACATGTCAACAGGGATTCAACAGGGATTAAAATAGTGCCGTTCATTTTGATAAACAAATATTTACCTGTTATTTTAGATATTCTATACGTGTGTGCTCGTGGATCCTTCCGGGCGGATATATTTATATATTTTTCATTGCATATATGTATATATATACATATATATATATCTATATATATATATATATATATATATATGAGGAGAGAGAGGAGAGAGAGAGAGAGAGAGAGAGAGAGAGAGAGATAGATATATATATATATATATATATATATATATATATATATAGGGAATAAACGATCACTTCGAATCATAGCTCATATTATATACAATGTGTGTACTGTCGGGCACGCTTGTACAGATTGTTGATACTTTCAAAGTGTAGTGTGTACGCATAGGCATGTGTGATATGAGTGGAAGTGTTTCCTCGAAATAAAGTCGACGCTCAGTGGAAACAGCCCGAAAAATTCGACGTCAGAAAGAGCTGCGGCGCTGTTGGTGGTGGTGGGGGGGGAGAGGGGGGGGGGGAGGCAAAGGGCAGATGACACGGCGTAAACGCCACAACGGTCTGCCGAGAGGTCGCGGGCTCGAACTCCTGCTGCACCACCTCAGCAAATAGCCTAGTCGAACACAGACTGTTCTCTCAGCTGTGTCCAGTCAACAGGCGGCCAGCTGTGTTGGGAGGCAGCTGCGCCGCGCGTGCTCAAGCACTCGGATGGCGAACAAGCAGGTGTCGCTCTCCTGGGTCTCGTGCGCTCTCGGAGAGCTCCCTAATGTTTGGGCGGTCGGGTACCGTCAATCAGCCCAGCTCGATGAGCCTATTGATATATGAGATCCACCCCGCCCGCAATCAGGGCATGCACACGGCCGCTGCCTGATCACGCGACCACAGTGGCCTGGTGAGCGGCGCACTAGCTCGGCACAGCCGGACCGGCCGCCGGCGCTGGGCCAACGTCGACCGTGTGAGATCGGTCTGTGGACTACCACGGCCCGCCTGGCCCACACCCGCCAAAACTAGTCAGTCTTGGATTGTTACCCTGTTTTTTAGGACGGTATCGCATCTTATATTCCGCCCACACACCTATATGCAGCCCCGTTGACGGCTTTTTGACTGGTCTTGCGGGCGTGAGCGACACGCGGCCTCCGTGAGCAGACTGCAATACTCGCTGTATGAATCCCCTGTTACACCCACCTGTGTGTGACCAATCTCCAGCTATGTCACAGTCAAAAATTCAAAAATGACACTTCATCTCAGCGGCTAGAACTTCGAGTGCGTCAAACAAAGCACCTTTTACCGCCCAGCCATTTCGAAAAAGATGGGTCATCTTAGGTGCTGTGAGAGTTTCGTCCGACGTCGCCCCGTCTTCCGCGTCGGGGCCGGCCATGTCAGAAGGATATCGGCGGAGAGCGTCACACAACCTGACCTGACATCAGGGTGGTACCGCCAGCCTGCATCAAACAATTCCCAGTCAGCTGATGTTTGGTCCTTTGTTCCGGAGATGCACATGAAACAGCGCGGAGGAAATGTAAACATAGCGCCAGTTTGCAAGATCAACTGACATTGCTGACGCAATTTCAAAACCATTTACTGAACGATCATCATACTTCCTGTACAGTGCAATCTTGTATGTACAAACTCTACCAATTAGAGCTTTGTCATGTTCGCACAATTTTTGACTAGTTATCTCAAAATGGCTACCCAAAAAACACCTGGCCAAGGCCATCCAATAGGGTCCGTCCTGTAGCCATGACTGTTGCTGTTAATTAATAATGCGGCATCATCCCCAACATCTCAGAAAATTATTGCTAGGTGCATGCCATTTTGTATCAGATTCGACACCAAAATGCAATCTTCATCACCCACATTTTTTTGTTGACAGTTCCAGTACTGACTGCAGCCTGGGCTCGGCTTTACCTTGTGTTTATGTTACCTCACCCGGCACCGGGTCGCCCCTCGCGGCTCACGCCCGCGGCATCCCGACTCGGGGGATGCAAAAGTCTCTTTCCTGTCACAGGAGAAATTTGGAACAGCTTAAATTATTATCTAGAACCAATCTTAAAAACCGTCAGAATACAACTATCAATGTCACAAGCCATACAAAACAAAGATTATGTACAATAAGTCATAAACATCATAAGTATTTTCATTTCGGAAGGTTCATTTGCATCAAAAACTATTATTTGCTGATTTGCTGGCCATGCCAAAAGCCCCGTTGGTTAGGGCGTAGATCTCAGTGCATGAGTGACCTTTAGAGTGGGCTTAAAACTGGTGATCACATCGGTTCGCTTGAAATCTGAGACGTCGCATGCACATGAAAATGCGAGAGGATTTCTGGTCAGCGCCGTATCACACCCATAACTGGCGCGTGACAAACTCAATGCGCTATCTTGCAACACACTGAAGCAATGCCGGTGTTGGAGAAAGAACTCCTACTGTTTTTAATCCATCCATAAGGAAACACGCTCCACCGCTTTGCTATCAGTTGGACACCCGTTTTGATGTTACAAACTGTGTTGCCTCAAGTGGAGAATTGCTGTGCTGTTTATATCACAGTTATGACCAATGTCTATAACTGCAGCGTCCAAAATGATATTTCGCAGTCTTTCACGATGCCCAAAATTCGTATTTTACAATCTGCGCCTGACAGATTTGGTATTCCCAATCCAGAATCTCCCAGCCAGAAATCCAACACCGGATAACCCATTTCACGGCCAGGGTTACATGGATGGCGGGTCAATGTCCGAATAACGAGCCAAACCTAGCGAGATTGGCTGTTTTTTTATTTGCGGCGTGGTGATTATTTCGTTACATGACGGCCTTGTTTCGTGCTTAGCAACGATTCTGATTTCAGATTAGTTCAGACCAGCGATTAATGTCAAAATCACCACCACTCGCCGCCAGCATTTGAGCAGCGTACATATAACCGTCCATAGTATTCCTCCGCTACCCTGTTATATGCATATTCACGCGCAGTACATCATATGTTTCAGCTATGGACCTAAGATCTAATGAACATATCCTACAAACTCATAGAAAGTAGAGCAGAGCGTGAAATGTTTGATGCACTGAGCCGCACTGTACCATTATAATGTTACGCATCTTAACAGAACGTGCGCCGCCAGTACTTCACTGCAGCAGCGGTGAGCCACTCACTGGAGCGTCGCCATTTCGATCACAGGAACGGTCGGATGTCCGGCGCAGGAGCGGGTGGGTGTCCGCCACGGTAGGGGCCTGCTGTCAGAGACAGAAGCGGCCGTCGGAAACAGGAAAGGCCACGTGTCCGTCACTCCGTCACTGGCCTGGCCGCGTGCCAGCAGATGAGAGGCCTCATGCCCAGGGGCAGCCGTCCAGCACCAGGGCCATCGTGTTTCCGGCACAGGAAAAGCCGCGTGTCCCGCGCAGGAGAGCCGCGTATCCAGCACTGGAGTGGGTGTGTGCTTGGCACTAGGGTGGGCGCACGTTCGACACTGGAGCGGCCGCGTGTCTGACACAGTAGGGGCCACGTGTCCAACGCAAGACCCATAGAGCACTGGCGCCAGACTGCGCAGCGCTTAACCCTGGCCCTGACTCGCCGTTTTCATTGCGAGGACTGAAAGAGGGAAGGGGAAGTCAATGCGACCCCCCCCCCCCCCCCGGCTGTTTCTAAGCTAATAAAAATAGGGCCTCTTGGAAAGAAACTGTGGATGGGGCTCAGCAACACCTTACGATAAGCAATAAATTGTACGTTGCTTAGTCAATAATTGGCTTTACTAGGTCAGGTCAAAGGTCAAATTTTCCTGAAAATGGACTTTTTAAACTTCACACGGTCTTACGTATGAGATCCTGCCACGCAGTGATATGAAACTGAAATAGCCGCGTTTCTACATTACTTACTCGTGATGTAGGGATCCATTAATGTAACGGTGTTTACGCGCATCGTCGGTTCCCGCCTGTCGCCCGTGCTAAGCTGTGGATCACCGTGCAGCGTTCCTTAAAGACGGCGGCTTCTCAGAAAGCGGAATTGCTTATGGTACGTTTTTATATCAAGACACACGCAATGAATGCCCCAGAGGATACAGAAGGTTTGGGCGCCATTACATGGTATGCCGGAGAGCTTTCCTCTTTCCGCGTGCCAAGCTGATCATTATTTGGCAGCGCAGGGGGATGTGCACAGTCTTCCGGCCTCGAACCTCAGGCGTATCCACAAGACCCGCCTCATCGCGGACCCAAAATCAGGTCGGCGGCTGCCGCAGACGCGTATTCCGGCCAGGTCCTTATCCATCATCCTCAAATACAGAGGCTGCTGGACGCATTTTATGACAAAGTCGCTCTGCACTAAGGACTGAGTGATGCCAGTTCTAATCATGGGAACGAAACTGCTGACTGCCCGGTCAACAAAGTGGCAGCTTTGGACCAGGCTATCGCTCCCGACGACCCGAACAGGCCGTGCGTGGTATCAGGTGCAACACTGTTGTTCTGGCCCACGCCGAACGCTAAATGCGACAAAAAAACCACGCCCGCTGAAATCCTAGCCCACTACGGCTCATCACTGTCTTTCAGCAGTGGATAGACGAAATTGGAATACGTGGACACATGAAATTTGACCCTTTGTCTGGACATAACGTTAGAATATCCTACGACAGAGGTTGATTAATTATCCCAGAAACCCCAAGTTGGAGTTTCAATTACCTGTATTGACTGCGGATGGGGAACGCCCTCGTACCAAACGAAAACTCCTTGAGGCAGCTGTTCCCAGGCCTTGATAAATGAGTCACTCACCCACAATGTTATCCTGGAAGCAATTCAGCACAGGATCACATCCATAAGGCTTAATATGGATTTATCAGTCTATCATGAAGTGGGCATTTAGTGGAGCGGTGATCACCATATAAAATAACAAGCTTGACCCTTGCTCTGGCAGGGGGATTCCCCCCTCCTCAAGATTTTTAGAAAACATCTCTACGGCATATTGTGCAGTCGCGCTCACAATTTTCGGCGGTCTTTAAGGCATCTATAGTGCGTATTTTTCCAGCAAAAATTTGTCCGTAGCATTCCCGTGTTTGGAAAGCAATGCTTGTTAGGAACACTGTTCGGCGGCCCACGGACGACGCAGATGGCGGGGTGGCTCTGTCACATTAATAGAGCCCTACACGATAAATATTTGCTCAAAACACATAAAACTACGCATTGTTGCTCTCATAATTAACACGCGCCCGGATGACCGGCTGGATACCCTTGGCTCGGGTGGAGGTCAATTGACCCCCCGGAGGTCGCAGCAACTAGGGAAGCTAAAGACACGAAATTCACAGTGTCTTGAGGTGTACGTGAACTCACTTGCGTCAAACTTTGAGGTTCCTAGGTCATGACCTTCGTGTCAAATAAGATCAAGCAATGTCAAATTCCAGGCTGGTGTCCAATGTGCTCTCAGAACCTAAACATCAGTTTTGAGCGAAATGTCACCAATGCTCACTTAAGTTCAGTGACCTTGCTTGACCTTTCTAAGGGCATGGTGACCGATATCATACAATACTTCTTTGAGTTTTGCATTTGAATAAGCGTCAAAGATTACGGTACGCGGTATGCTCCCAAAAAACGTTGAGCGGGGTCACTTCAGATCAGTGACCTACCACGGCCTTTAAGGAGTCCATGAAAGATGTATAATGCGGTTCTTATTATTAATAAATTCGAAATGAGCACTAGAAATTACCCCGTACGACAAGCTCTACGGTGATAACGCAGGCTAACTTTGACCTCTGTCTGGCCGTCATACCTGACCCCAGGTCAGTGTAAATGGTTCATTCAATTGCTGTGCTGCCCAGCGAATGCCTAAAATTGCCTTCGCTGACTCCATGGACTGACTTTGACCTTTTATGGGTCAGCAACCTTACAAGGTATATTTTATTTTTTATACGAAACTATCTGCTATTCAGTTGTCTACACCTATGCAAACTTTGGCGCGGCTATGCCGCGCCGTTCGGAAGCCATTCCGGGAACACCTTTGGTGGAGGGGGAGGGACGATCGATCCTCACCCGAGCGCATGTTAAAAAAAGGAGCACACCTGTTTACATTTCGTGTCACTACTGGGCATGCTATCTTACACAGAAGCATATGAACTGAAACTGTTTGGTTTTCAGGAAAATTTGGTTTTTGACATATTTGTATATGTGCTCATGAAATATCTTACTTGTCGTGAGGTATAGGTAGGACCTGCCTATTGTTTTCCAGGCAGTTACAATTTTTAATTGTGTAGGCTTGATGTCATCACCCTGATAACGAAAGAAAAGGAGATGTCCTGAAGAAATTTGGCAGATGTCATTCGATGGAAACATAGGTAGGTGATGCATACACGCACACGAAGCCTGAAGACACACCATCTTCAAATGTGATATCAACCCCACGGTATGCATATGTGAGCGTTGACTGGCTCCAAACTATCCAACGGCTCCAACATCACTTTTAACTGAGAGATTCATTGAATGTGACGGGTAGGACAACGTGGTAGGCTTTACAGGACTCCTTAAATGCATCAAATAGACATAAACAATTTTGCCACGTTCGGCAGTAGTTTTGACCCAAGATCAATGATTGGCTCCTTGAGTGAAGCTTGATAACGTCCCTCGCGATTTGACATTCACAACCATATGCCATGAAGCAGAGGGGTCACCGACTCCACACTGAAATGCAGCTCTCCGTTAGCCGATTGTCTCGATACATACACATCATGTATGTGTGTCTACTATGCAGGCAGACTCGCATCAAGCAAACACCATCAGGTTGACATGGCTAAAGCTTCTTTCAAAATAACCACTGTCAGTGGTTTTGTTGCAGAGCAGCTGTTGAACTGGATGGCCTAAAGTAATCCATGAAAACACTGAGTGATGGCTGACACTTATCTAATAGAAAAATAAGATGGAAGCATACTTAACATACCCCGCCCTACGAGGACATAGTTTACTATTCAGTTGAGGGTTGTATGTTGAGTGTATAGTTCGTTTTGTGTAGTGGTGTGCAGTTCGTATGTTGAGTATGTAGTTTCCTATTTAGTTGTTCCTTCCAAACCGGTATGCAGTTTCCTGAAGGAATTATCTTTATTTAGAGCTCAACCCCCTCTTCAGCAAACTAACTTTGCGAAACTATTCCCGGGTTCCCAACCCTGAAACGAAAGTAGGTCAACTCTGGGGAACATGGCTTTCATTTCATTTCAAAAGCAGGCTTAGCCTCTTTTTTCCCGAGCCCCCCCCCCCCCCCCCCGTCCTATCCCCTAAGTATTTAGCAGAACTGCATCCTTGTTATCCTATATCTACCGATCATCGTGGTTATAACAAGCACCTGAAAAATATTACTTCTGGTAAGGTGATGTCATCGTACAATCTGCTGGAAGCGTTGGTAACCTTTACTATCTTCGCACAACCGTTATCGGCGTAGAACTCGCACTCGTAACACGAACTCAACGGAACTTAGTGTGAAACCCATACAATAATGGTATCAGCAGTTGTACAAAGCTTTTGTGAACATCTCTATCACCTTTATTTAGGACTACATACGGTATTATGATAGTCAAAAACATTTTATCTCACGCCTGTCAATCAGGTAGTTCACTTAATCCGCGGTGCGGTGTGCTGTGTGCGAGACCTACGCCAGTGATCTTTAGCCTCCTACGCCAAAGCCGTTGTTTCTCTCAGTAACGGGAAGCTCTGAATGAATCCTTGATACGTGCCGCTCCAACATCCTCCTTTGACCGCTGGAGTCACAGTTCGGGAGACCATAAACGATCCTGCTAGATCGGTAAGGATTTCAACACCATTACCAGGGACGCTCTGAATGGTGGATCCTTAGAAGGGACGAACAGCGCCCTTAAAAACTGACGATCATCTGCATATTTAAAACAAGCGAGCTTCTCACAACACGAACGCAACCAACGGTAACCTGCAGTCTTGCATTGGACCCGATTGACAGCCGTGTTACAAGCGTTCGAAACCATCGATCGCAAATGGCAAGATGATTTAAAACGTTGCGCAGCAGTCTAATCGCTTTCTTCACATAGTGCTGAGGTCGGCCACGACTTTTAAGACTAAAAATAAGTGCAGTTATTTGGTATTTTATACTGTTTAGTGTGTAAAGCGAATCCTGGCTGAGAAATACATGAAAAGCGCTGATCTGAAGGTCAATGGAAAGCCATTGTGTCACTTCCGATCTATGACATCACTGACATAGTTTGAAGCATATTTCTGTCACCTGCCAAAACTATTCTGATTAAAGCTTCTATGTTTGGTGACATTTTGTGGCCCATTTTGCTCCTATAGCGAAACGTCAATGTTGCGACACCTGCTCTACACATGCTCACGCTGCAAGCGTCGGTGAGTACAAACCAGTACTGAACCTTAAGTGTCGTCTTACTGGGATGGTTTTTTGTAACGGTTTGATCTGTTGTAAGTTGTTGCCATGTTCGGAAATTTGTCACCACATAGCTCACAAAAGTTTACATTTTTGTCACCGATCATATCGTGTAAATCGGTACCTTTTTTACCCCTGCTTCGGCTCTCGCCGAACACAGGATGTATTCTAGAGGCACGCACTTCTTCCTCACAAAACTGGTAAAGCATTAATATTCATGTGCATAATTTGAAGTTGATGCATAACAATAAACATGCTGAAGGCATGCAGTGTTACAAGGTATGACAGGAAATAAAGTTCTGCGGTGAGCATATGCGTTTTTCTTCCAGCCACATACCTTGAGATATACTCTTCTTCCCTCTGCCCTCAAATTACGAAATGTCGCGCACGCGTACCACATCGGCCGGGGCTGGCACAGTGGCCTCCGGCTGGACGGCCGGGCGAGGGACCATTAACGGCGCCTCGGCAACCGCCAATGGATTGCACGGAGCCGTCGGCCATTTGGTCGCGCAGCACTGAGCGCCGGGCCAGAGCTGGTCAGCCACAGGAGCTGCAGGTGACGGAGCAGCCGGCCGGCGTCTCGACCTCTGACCCCGGCCCGGCCCCGGGCCGACCGCGGGCGCCAGCCGGCCGCGTCACCTGTTGGAGCGTCGGCCCGGCCAGAGCATCGATTGGCTGGCTGCAGCCGGGGCCAGGCGCCAGCCGGGAGAAGGGTCGGCCGCGCGCGGCCAGCGCGGCGGCGGGCCCGCCGCCGGCGGCGGCGGCGGCGGCGGCGGCAACGGAACCGTCCGGGCCGGCGGCCCGGACGGCAGGCGTCGTCTCATGTCTCGCCGGCCGTCGCGCAGACTGAGCAGGTTACAGCGAGGTTCGGGACCCAGCCACAGTCCTCGTGTCAATACTGAGGGGCTGTTCAGCTCTGACAACACGGGAACCTGAGCCCGGGTCCGAGTCAGTGGGCCGTGCCAGCAGCAGATGGCTTGCGATAACAAGACACTTAGCCTGTCACGTGAAATACTACGCACTGCCGTAACCAACATCCTGCTGGCCAGAAAGCCGAACAAAAAAACCCATGCAACCGCCAACTTCTGCTGCCCATAGCCCCAAGCGCATAGTTGATTTTACGACCATTCCCTTTCGTAATTCGTTCGAGTATGCTTGAGCGCTGCTAAGCAGTCGTTTCGACGTCCGTGAAAAGTATCAGTGCCCGATATCCCCCGAACTCCATCTAGTCTTCATTTCCCCTGCATTCTTCACTTGCACTTGGATAGATTTCTTCTCAAGCAGATGTCAACCAGTCACGAAGCAAGGAGATAAGCATCAGTGGAGTACAGGTTCGCTCGGATCATCAGCTTAATCCACGATCAAGAACTGTTCTTTCCAACTAAGGGGCACCTGTTGCCAATCACCCTGAGACCCAAGATCGTGCAGGAATGCTGCGCGACCTTCGGCAAAAGACTGCGCGAATCGCCGGATTAACAGGTGGCGCGCGCGGCGGGGCCGGCGGCGGCGCGCGCCGGCCCCGCAGGGAGTCACCGTCTGCAGGCCGGCGCGGGCCGGGCGCGCGGCGCGGACGCCGTCAGCGGGCGGCAGCACCACCGGCGCCGCAGACGCTACGATGAGTCACGGCACCGCCAGCCGCGTTCCAGCCTCTGTATCTATTGTGACAACTTGCGGCCAAAAACACAGGCGCAGCCAAGGGAGAAACCCGGGCGCGGGTCCGGGTCCTTCGGTCCTCAGCCTCTGGGTCCGGCTAGCGCTCCTGGGTTCGCTGGCTGATATCAGAACTGGTTCCAGGTCTTAGCATCAGTCCCGAGCGCCCTGGTCCGCTGCGGCGCACTGGGCCGGGTCGTGCCCAAAACAACGGTCAAGTCAAAAAGTCCAATTTCTATTTTACAAGTCCTAAACATCATTTCGTACATAAAACTGACGTTGCCGTTGATGGTGCTGCTCATCCGTCTTCACAATACATTTTCGATACATAACCGCCTGACAACACTCGTAAAAATTGATTCCAATGTCAGGAAATGTCATGACGTTAAGAAGACCAGCATTGCAGCTACGACGAATATTGGCTGCGTTGGTATCGCTGCACGCTCAGGTATAACGACCGCATCATGAATGAAGCAGGTCTTGGGATTTTGTAGTTGGTTTGCTTACGGTAGCCGCCGTAAGAAAGATTATAGATGCAAATGTTGAACTTGTTTCGTACTAAATATTTGGGTACGGCACACCACCCACTTCCAGAAAGCCTTGAGTGATAACTGGCACTTCAAACAATCCTATGAAAAAATGTCAACACTAGCACTCGGCGACACTCAAGTGTCTCTGAACGATGAGCCAGCAGAAAACAGTTGTGCACACACGCAACAACTCAACGCTTTTGCGTTTTAGTAAAGTGAGGCGGATGCCGAGCTGACTCCTGGTCGGATGCCCGCTCGCGGCGTCGCGACTGTGTAATCCTATGCGGGCGCGGGTGTCACTGTGTCACTGGATGGTTAGGCTGTGTGTGAGTTACGTAACAGGAGAGGTTTCGGATGACATGGAAGTGGAGGTTCCACGCTTTAGTGAGCGTCGCCAGTTGAGTGACACGATGCTGGTGGACTGAAATCGCGTCAGAAGACGTACTTTATCGAGCGTTACCCTGCTTGCGCGTCGGCTGCAATTTATCTGCCAGCAATATCTGATTTATCTGCCAGCGCAACAACAGTTGCTGATTCGAGACAGCGTGGATTTTATGCGTGGCTACGATTCCGAGCCTGACTCAGTATCGGGATCACCGATCAGCCTCTGACCGGTTTGAGGGTCGGCGCAACGGAGCACCGCCCTCCTCTGCTGTAAAGCAACCGTCTGGGAACCACCGGTCAGCCCCTGACCGGCCGAGGGTCGGCGCGACGGAGCGCCGCCCTCCCTGCTGCGGGCACTCGCACGCTCCTATCGATCAGGCGAGTGTCACGCGTGCGGACGGCCACGCCTGATCGCCGTCGGCCCAGCGAGCGGCCTGATTGGGCCTGGACGGCGGCTGGCTCTGCGGACGGCGGCTGGCTCTGCCGCGGCCTGCCGCTGCCGCCGCGGCTCGCACCCGCAGCCGGCCGACACCGAACCTCGCGGCGATGGTCAGACTGTGGGGGTGGTCAGGCTGTTGCGTCCGTGGTCAGCGGCGGTGCCTGCCACATGGCGCAAACGGTGAGCAGCGCTCTCCGGCTGGGGAAGGCCGGTCCGCTGCGGTGGCAGCGCCCGCGACGGTGCTTCGCGTCCCCACCCCTGCAGCACCTGTCGGCCTGCCGGCGCACCGCCCCCTCTGGCGGCGACCTGCACTCACGACACACTACCTGGCCAGCGGCCATTCGCCGCGCCGTATCCCAGGACGGGTATATTCCGGGGCGCTGAGCCAGTGCCGCCAGCGAGGGTTTACGTTGCTAGGAAACGGCGACACTGAAAGAACGCCGCATTCCATGGGACCGCTGATCAGTGCGGCCCAAGGCCGTATAAGGGTATAAGGTCCAGTCTGTCAGCCCATTAGTGAGGACAAAACGCTGGCCTAACAGCCTACGCCAATGCACTGTAAAAACGAAAGGCCATTGGCCATGTTTAGGGAGGGGAGAGGCGGTTGGGCGGGCAGCTGATAACAGAGCATGGTTGGATGCTTAACCAGGCACAGAGGCTGTGAACTACGTCATTGCTTATGCAAGAGGTCCCTGACGTTAGCAAAGTGCATCATACGTCCCCTTCTTTGAAGACCAACTGCTCGTCGGTGGTTGAGCCCGGACATGTCAGGACACTGGGGTCTCCAGAAAGAGCAACAATAATTTTTTATCAGACGTCAGTTCAAAAACAGAACCAGACGACTATGAACAAAGCCTTTATCCTTACACAGAGAAAAAGTTTCGCATAATGCGTACAAAATGCGTGGCATATTCATGCCCTAGCTGGGCGGCATGTGCGGGCAGGTGCGCCTTCCTCAGTTATGCCACAACCGGGAGCGCCGCAGCGGCGACCAAACCGCCAAGCCTCGACAGCAGCCGTCTCACCCGTCCGACTGACAGGTGATGTCTAGTTTCAGGACGTCGCACGCTAAATTTCTAGCCGGCGTGGACGGAGGTCAGCAGCTGATGGTAAGCCGATCACGGGCGGTGGGAACGACACGGGCACATTCACGTCACCCTACGTCATCCATATCTTTCAGAGATATACAAAACCACGTGCAAATACGCTAGATATTAAATAAAGAATACGTGTGCGCCACATGCATGTCGCTACGCTGCATTGTTTTGTGAATATGTGCATGAGCAAAACTGAAACAGTTCGATTGTTTGGAAATATTCACCTTTGACGTAGCCTAGGAGAGTCAATGATGATCCTCGCAACAAAAATCGTACGATATATCGCCGATCGAATCGACTGCGAGGTTTCAGCATGCTAAATTTAGAAATGGTAGCGACCACATCCACCCCTATGCTTTTGCGTTATGAAAACGACGAATCTGGGCGAGATTTAGAGCAATGTGTCTCAATAAAGGGCGGGCATGAATAAGTTCCGTGCTCTAAACATGCCTACCGTAAACTCGGGCCGTAGCTGGTCTGCGCCAGATGACCTTTGGCCCGGCGGTCAGCGCCAGCCTGACCTGACCTCTCGTCGGCTCTTGCAGACCGTTGCTAGGCAACGCGGAAATGTGCCATTGCAAGAGACCGTGAAGGAATGTTTTACGGTCTGCGCGATTTTCAAGAATAACGATTCTTCGGCGTCATTGGATGAACAGAATCTTGCAAATGCACAAACTATCCATGTTTAGCAACGATGCAATTCGCTCCAAGTCGCGCGACTGCAGCCTGCTTGCGATATGGACGGGCTTTCGTAGTGACAGCGGGGCGTGCGCCCTCCGGTCCTCACGAGTGACGGGCGACCTCCGGTCCTCACGAGTGACGGGCGACCTCCGGTCCTCACGGATGACGGGCGCCCTCCGGTCCTCACGAGTGGCGGGCGCCCTCCGGTCCTCACGAGTGGTGGGCGCCCTCCGGTCCTCACGAGTGATGGGCGCCCTCCGGTCCTCACGAGTGGCGGGCAACCTCCTGTCCTCACGAGTGGCGGGCGCCCTCCGGTCCTCACGAGTGATGGGCGCCCTCCGGTCCTCACGAGTGGCGGGCGCCCTCCGGTCCTCACGAGTGGTGGGCGCCCTCCGGTCCTCACGAGTGATGGGCGCCCTCCGGTCCTCACGAGTGGCGGGCAACCTCCTGTCCTCACGAGTGGCGGGCGCCCTCCGGTCCTCACGAGTGATGGGCGCCCTCCGGTCCTCACGAGTGGCGGGCGCCCTCCGGTCCTCACGAGTGATGGGCGCCCTCCGGTCCTCACGAGTGGCGGGCGCCCTCCGGTCCTCACGAGTGGCGAGCGCTCGCTGTTCCTCGCGAGTGGCGGGCGACCTCCTGTCCTCACGAGTGGCGAGCGCTCGCTGTTCCTCACGAGTGCACCTGGTAGTGAAACTAAAATAAAAAGACTGAGCCACTGGGTTTGAGATTCTAAGAACATAGCCCTAATCCAGCCAATGTCATGCCTGAAATGTGCAAAAATGGATCATCAAGAATGGATCATGAATCATCTCGCCTGGCTTTGAATGCATTGCTTTTGGGTGAGCTTTAAGAACATGCTATAGCCAGGCGAGACACCAGCATAACCAACCGCCAGGCCAATCGTCCCAAGCCCACCTTCGCTCTGTGTTTATTTGGCGTCGTATTCACAGCAATCAATACAACGCCTCGGGCCACCAGCGTGCCGCAGCTGCTGTGCCGCAGGTGCCAAGCCGAAACAGTCACGTGATGAAAATCAGGCCGTGCGGTGACGCGGCCGTGGGGTCAGCACAAGTGACCTCCGACCGGAGCGGACTCAGTGGAGTGGGTACTCGAACGTCAGCGGAGTTCGAAGGCAACTCGAAACTGTGCGTGAGTCGTTGAGCGGCTACGCTCAGATGAGCAATCTCACCGCCAAGGCACCGTTCTTCGGCGCGGCCGTTGTGAGCAGAGCTGATCTAAGGAACAGTGCCAGGCTGAGAGCCGTGTCCTGTCGGGCTGTGAGCTCGGCGCACCATCCTCGTGCGCGTGGCGGCCGAGCAGTCGGGAGCCTGCTCGTCGCACGCCTGCGCCCTGCCTTGCGGCTTGGGCGGACGGCCGACACCTGCCAGGCTTCGACAAGCGGATTGCCGGGGCCAGACCGGATCATGGCGACGGTCGCGCCGCCAGCAGCTGAGCTGGTCTACCACTCCGTCAGCAGCTGAGCTGGTCTACCGTGCCGTCAGCAGCTGAGATGGTGTGCAGCCTGCCGCTCCATCAGCAGCTGAGCTGGTCTGCCGCTCCGTCAGCAGCCGAGCTAGTATGCAGCTTGCCGCTCCATCAGCAGCTGAGCTGGTCTGCCGCTCCGTCAGCAGCTGAGCTGGTGTGCAGCCTGCCGCTCCGTCAGCAGCTGAGCTGGTATGTTACTACGCGTTCAGCCACAACACTGGAGGCCGTCGCCTGCACCACCACAGCATGCCGACAGCACGGCTAATGCTCCCGCCCGAGCGCTTTAAATAGCTTCAAAAGGGTACGGCCAGGCCTTGTTTTCACTGGCAACGGATGCCGGGCGGAACATGCAATATGCATCTGCCACAATTTCTCTTGATCTGGACCAATGAGTGGGTGCCGACTCTGTCGGTAGGCTGTCAGCCACATGCCGGGAGCAAGGGCCGGAGGACTGACACGCTCACGGGTATTTTGGACTCAGGAGGAAGCCATTGGTGTGTCGGCCGCGGACAGTAATGACATCCTGCCGCCGCGCTTGAGAAAAACCGCAGCTGTAGCAGCTCGGTGGAAAGGTAGGTAATACTGGGCTGGTCACGGAGCACGTCAACTGCGTTTTGCCCGTGAGTGTTGAGACGTGGTGAAAGTATTTTCTGGAAGGCTAACCTCAATCCACAAATGTGAATACTTGAGCTATCTCATTTCGTTTACGCGGCGGTGCATCACGATGATCGACAAAAAATCCAGCTCCGATCAGTCCTCGGTAAGCATGGGTGGCGCCACGCATCACGAATTGGAAGACGGAGAAGAGGAAACATTTCCAGACGATCTCCGAGACAAAATGGGACCTCCTCGCACAAGGGCCTCCCGGGCTATAGCTTTCAGTGGACCTCTTGAGTTTGGCCGGGAAAGGGCAAGTGGATCACCTATATCTTGTGCTCATAACGTTAACTACCGTACCTCCTGACTTGAAGAAAGCAAGCTTTACATTTCTCAAAGACACAAAGAAAACCTGTTTGTTTCGGGGCACGGAGGACAGAGGACAATGGGTGCACATCAAGTGGACTGATTTTAGACAAAAATGACGTAGTCACTTCCTACTGTAGCGATGTGAATCAATCGTTTTTAATGATATCACGACAGCATTAATCGACAAAAAGCAGCAGATTTCCTGAAAGTAGGTCCAGTTCTTAAATTGCCGGATACCCAGACTTAAATAGCAATGTGCAGGCCTTGCTTTGAAATTAGTGCATACATTTGTCCATGAGTAGCCGTGTTGAAAGCCTTTGGTTCTTCCTGAGCAGGGACGTGAACGCTTTGACCACTAGTCCACACCAACCTCTGCTCATGAAGAGGGACGAGCTCGGGTTCGTGACATCGATGTGTTGGTGTGTCGGATTAGGTCTGGTCTGGTCTGGTGTGCATTACACAAAGCTGAATAAATACTTGACAATAAAAACACGACATGAATGTTTCTGGAATGTAGGAAATTGATAATTTTGTTAGGGTTTCTTGCATCATGGTTTTCCGGAATAATACAGGTTACGCCAGTCTGGTAGTCACCTCTCTACGGGGTGGTTAAAATGGATGTGGTTTTCATTTGCTGCTATGAGGTGCAAAAGGCACGCTTGTATTCAGGAGCACATGTTCTTGCAAAACAGTTTCTAGACACTGGGGAAATCGTTGGCTGTATGCAGCTTTATGCCTACGATTAAAAACTGCTCCCATCGGGGTGGGTTCTTATCACTGTATGGCGTAGTAGTCATTCCTGGAAAACAGCGGTGGGTGCTTTAAAAAGCCTTACGTGAGATTTATGCGCTTCGTAAGATTCACAACAGGAGTATATAGCATACATTTCTGAAGCGCATTCACAGCACCCTGCTTTGCTCATTCCTTCAGACAAGCCTCCTCCATACAAGACAAGCTCCTTTTGGCGCAGGCAGGCATGCTGAGGATGTACCGTACTGCTTACAACAAGCACCTCTTTTCTTCCCGATACAGCGTGAAGGCCTACAGTTTATCCTTCAGCTCCTCGAGGAGGCTGCTGGTCGCAGGTCGCCTCAGCGCGGCCCTGCTATCCTTGAGCTCACGGCTTCTCGAGAGATACGACCGCATCCTGTGTGATCTGTCCGACGCCGCCGCTCTGATCTCCCCCTCCCCTACATGGGGGCACAAACACGGCAAAGCTCGCCGCGAATGGTACCACAGCACGCCCCGTCGGCGCCTACACATAGCTACAGGTAATGGCCATCACGCACTGGGAGAAACACGCGTCTAGACTCGCCCAACGAGTTCCTGGTCTGCTCCTAGGCTGGCCAGAATCGAGCAGTCATTCGGCGGTGGCCATTTTAGAAGAGAAAATCAGCTGGGACTGCTGCAGGCAAGGGAAAACATGGCCGCTCGGGACATCCAGGGATGCCCCGCTCAAGCTCACACCAGAGCCACCGTCTGTCTCGGCACTATCAAGAGCAGAGTCTGCATGATCCCGAATTACACCCGTTGACGTCATGCAAGACGGCGGCGCGTCGGTTGTTGCACATATTCACACCTGGAGAGGCAATACATTACGGATCTAGCGCGCGCGTCACGTCCAATTGAAGGCGCTGATCTGGTGAGGCGGGGGTGGCAGCTAGCAGCAGGTACCATAATATATGTATATATGTATATATATATATATATATATATATATATATATTTATATTCACCATAAAACATAACACATCAAATATAGCGCTGCCAGGTACTTTTGTGTGGCAGTGTTGTCTTATACTGTTTATTTGTGCGTGCGTTTATGTGTTTTTGTCCCTCATCACCTTCCGTTGTTTTTTGACATACTGTTTCATCTCTCATACTAATGACACGTAGTAGCCACGTATGTATGCGGAGTGTCAGCTGATGTTAAATACAAATACGAATACAAACGTTAGATGACGCCGCTGGGGTATAAAGACATCAGTGAAGCGTTGCACGGCTGCTTGTGTCTTCTACAGATGGCAATTCGCAGTTTGCCTTTTTTGTTTTTGTTCTTGTTTTGACCTTATTCGTCGACTGGCTTGACCGTGCCTGTCAGGATCAGAAATGCATGCAGTGCTCACCAGGCCACTGTCACGCAAAATAAACTCGGGTGAGTTGACCTAGTTGATATATTTTTTCTAGTTTTAACCAATTTTTTATAACAGTATTGGCTAAATACCAATCCGTCTAAACAGATTAGTGTCGCCGATATGCGATAAACAAATGGGTATAGCCAAAGCATTACTAAACCAATAACTACAGCAGGTCGTGAGAGCCACAACGGCAGATAAATCATACACAGTGGCCCACGTGATCCAAGCTGACCTAGACACTGGACATTTGCCTACATGATAGCGTGATGCTTACGCGAACACTCTTTCTCTTGGTCCCATTCCAAAGCTATGCAACTATTTTGATGGTGTTGCAGGAGTCTGAAATTGTTCTTTTTTTTGGCGATTTTTTGCAGGTATTTTGTACGACCTATTACTTCATCAATCAAGTGTCACATGACAGCTTGACAGAGATTGACTACGTCTATTGATTAGCGTTTAATATGTTTTTCCCCAAGACGACGGTGACATCCTGAGATAGCAACCTGAGATAACAAATGCATTATTTACATCATCTATCACTCAGCCGGTTGCCGTCGGCAAAACGCCTCAGGCCTCGCCGCGTTGGAGGGAGAATACGATCTTTTAGAGACCTCACAGATACCCTGCAGTGAACGCGTGGTATCGGCCATCGTTGTACCTTATACCGGGCTGAACGCTAGTGCTGCCTGAAGCATGCAATAAGCAGTTCAGTAGTATTTTCATCACATAATGGTAGGCGTAACAAAACTGGCCAAAACTGTAAACAGCGCTAGTTGTTTTAAGTATGGTGGCAACTAAGCTCTTGCGTCCCAATCGGGGGAAATTTCTCCAAGGGAGAATACAAGTGTCTGGAGAGGAGGGGGAGAGCGATGCAGCCAAAACCTGTCTGAGTCAAAACAGATTATTGTCTGGAACCAACGGTTGGGCACAGACCAGAATGTGGTGTTGTCACATGCACTGGACTGCACCGATGCGAAAATATGTGATATCGTGTCCAGCAACAGGGACAGTACCTCAACTGACATGGAATGTTGAGGCATCAGCGAGACACCGATACTCCAACTACGTGATCCAGTTTGCGAGGCCAGATGTTAACGATAATTCGTTTCGTCACAGAATAAAAATAGACCTAAAAATATTGAAAAACACTGCACTGGCCAACCAGTTCGAATGGACAAAATATTCCTCCACATTCGTGATGATGAGGTTTTGGCTCTGCTGGCTGGCGACGGTTTATCTTACGTGCCAAAGCGCAAGTCGCCAGAATTCGACCGAATTTGGCCATTTTGAACAGTGTAAACTACCGAAACAAAGCATGAAAAGTTGCAACGTTTGTTAGAAAAGGAATTTAAACGCCTATTCTACCAGCCAGTTAATTGAGTGGAAAACAGCCCAGCAAGGGTGAGGAGAGTGCATTCGTCGGGGAGCAGGAAGCTCGATGAGAGGCACGATTTCAGATGCAAAACCAGAGCTACTGAGGTCAAGAAAACCAGTCCTGGTGCTTTTTTCAATCAAGACAACCAGTCCTCGTGACCAGACTGCACTAGATGGCTGTCTGGTCGACGGAATCTGGTCAAAAGCTGTGCAGTTGAGTTGGTGTTACAGATGTGGATTTATTCCTTCAATCGATATGGTCTGTTTCTGTGGACATATTCACTTGTCAGTAACGCGAAAACGCAGATGAATTTTATGTGCCAGCCATTGTCTGTTATTATCGTGGTGAGCCATTGTTGCTGATAGTGTCCCGGAGCAAACAAGATGAAGACAGCAGTGGACGAGCATCGCTCACTCACAAACGGTAGTCACTGAGCGCAGTCACCTGACCAGAGCACCCGTCTACAGCAAGGTCGCCATACGTCACGAAGGATGTGTGTTCAAACACGGAGGGCAGCCATTGGGTCGAGTCAGTCACCTCGCGCCGTTAGACGTGCTCCAGGAGATGTGGGTCATTACGCCAGCACTCCCAGTGCGGGGAGGACGACTGGTGAAGCCATCGAGCGGCACCGCGGCGGCAGGGGCACCGGACAGTGGTGCGGGGAGGACGACTGGTGAAGCCATCGAGCGGCACCGCGGCGGCAGCGGCACCGGACAGTGGTGCGGGGAGGACGACTGGTGAAGCCATCGAGCGGCACCGCGGCGGCAGCGGCACCGGACGGTGGTGCGGGGAGGACGACTGGTGAAGCCATCGTGCGGCACCGCGGCGGCAGCGGCACCGGACAGTGGTGCGGGGAGGACGACTGGTGAAGCCATCGAGCGGCAC
The DNA here is from genome assembly GCF_011947565.3 of Pollicipes pollicipes. Lineage (NCBI taxonomy): Eukaryota > Metazoa > Arthropoda > Thecostraca > Pollicipedomorpha > Pollicipedidae > Pollicipes > Pollicipes pollicipes. The sequence continues at coordinate 46,686,210 of NW_023596921.1, read as the reverse complement.
CGCGGCGGCAGCGGCACCGGACGGCTGGCGCTCAGCGCCGCTCGCCGCTCGCCACCGGCTCATGACGCCTCCACGAACGGTGTGGTGAGAGACGTTCCCGCAGACGGTGGGACATCGGTGTCGCGGAAGCGCAATGGACGCCGATGGATATGTCAGTAGGCTCCTCTTAAAAAGCAAAATGCGGCGTAGATCTGAGAACTTCCTTTACAGTCAGCAGGCTCTTCTTAAAAAGCAAAATAGCGGCGTAGATCTGAGAACTTCCTTTACAGTCAGTAGGCTGTTCTTAAAAAGCAAAATAGCGGCGTAGATCTGAGAACTTCCTTTACAGTCAGTAGGCTGTTCTTAAAGAGAAAAATAGCGGCATAGATCTGAGAACTTCCTTTACTGCTTGCGAGGGTTGATATAATGCCGCGTCTGTGGAGCTGTATACGAGCGTACGGGCTTGCTCGGTGTTATATAGCCAACGATCACATTTGTTAACGGCCCTTTAAATGTGATATCGCGGAACATACTTAGCGTGGGCCTACCGTGCGTACGCGCCATGCACTCATCCTGTAGTGTACACGTTGGCCAAACGCCACTGTGGCGCGGCGAGCCGGTGGCGGCGTCCTTTCAGCAGCCCGCCCAGCCACAGTGTCCGTCAGTGGGTGGCAGCTGGTGACCTGGTTGGGGTGGGGTGGGGGAGAGGTGGGACGACCGGGACAAACCGCCATGACAGTCGCCAGACGCCAAGGTGACGTTAATCTATCTCACCTCGTGACAAAAATACTCCCCACCGCTGGCGCCGCGACCGTGGAGTGTCGACGCCTCAGCTCGACTGAGGGACTTACGGACTCCATGGCCATTCGTTTCAGCGAGCGACAAGAGCACGTCCTTCCCAGCTGCCGTTCTGGAGAGGCGATTGCCGGCCCGTCGTGGCAGTGCCGCCGGGATCGGCGCGGTCTGGGGCCGGCTCCGACCCTCCGACCGCGCGTCAGAAGGCCGGCTCTCGTTTGGCGCGCGTCCGCGGGGCAGCCCGGCTCCCGTACACGGCAGGCGTCGGATCTCAGCCCTCTTGCAGGGATGTGAGGAGTTCCCCGGGGCAGCTGCCGGGGTGGCGCCGACACGCCACGTGGCCAGGTCCTGGGGCAGTTGCCGGGGTGGCACTGATACGCCACGTGACCAGGTCCCGGAGCAGCTGCTGGGGTGGCGCCGACACGCCACGTGGCCAGGTCCCGGAGCAGCTACCGGGGTGGCGCAGACACGCCAAGTGGCCAGGTCCCGAGTCAATGTGAAATGCAACTGATCCACTCTGATCAGCACGGGCGAAAAAGGAATGGAGAGGTTAAGTGTCTGAGCGTCTGGGTTGCGTCTTTAAAGTCGGAACGAACTGATCAGGGATGGGATCGGAACAATGACAAACGGGTGACATAAACTGAGACGGTTCGGTATGAGGCGGCATCCGTTGAGTTCGAAACACGCAGACGAGATAGACTGAATTGTTCCATGCTGCCTGTTGGTTCACAGCTTAGTGAACAATCTCCAACAGATTAGTTGAAGATGGCTGACTGATATTGAAGCTGAAATACAGCCGAGGCTCGGAGCCAACAGCACGGCTACGCAATATCGACGACCAGCTGCCGCCCCCGCCACGGGTCTCAACCAAGTGCATTTACGGCTGGCTGCGGCCGCGCGGCGGGTGGCACGCCCACCAAGTTGATCACCGCTTCATTAGCGCGCGTGCGGCGCACCCGACCAATTACAGACGGGGCTCGGTATTGAGGCCCGGCACGCTGTCGCGTCAGCCAGTGACCGCGCGGGCGCAGCTCTGCAGGACACGCCGACCGCCGCTGCCGCTGTCCATCAGACGGAGACCGCGTCGACTGGCGTCGACCGCCGCTGTCGCTGTCCAGCAAACGGGGCCCGCGTCGACCGGCATCGACCGCCGCTGCCGCTGTCCATCAGACGGGGACCGCGTCGACCGGCGTCGACCGCCGCTGCCGCTGTCCAGCAGCAGCACCACCGGCCGGTCCGCTGATGGCACCTAAATAAGCGGTGTTCGCAGCGACACGCAGAAGACCAGCAGTTTAAAAAGCTCCTGCGTCGAAAGGGTGTCGATTCGATGTCGGTTCGGTCAAGTTAAACTCAGCGAGTGCTTTGCAAATCTCCGCCCTTAAAAAATGCAAAATTATGGATTTTTCTGCTTCAGTCCACTTCAAAGGGGAGTCAATCGGTGACGTTTCTTCAGAATGTGCCTAGTACATACGCACTAAATATGGGGCCAATGTGTGTGTGGTAGATAGGGCAGGACGGGCAACACCGGCATCGCTGTAGTATCACCCGCAAACCACTCGGTTGGACATGGTTCATACCTGCAGATGCTGAGCTTCCGTCTGTTGGGTGAGCATTTGAGACATCTTGGGCTTGAAGACATTCGACCCCAATATTTACGTGTTCAATAATGCCCTGAGTTATTTTCTATGAGAAGTTCGCTCGCTTCGGGTTAGGTCTCGACCTATGCACAAAAATACGGATGATGGAGGGAAGACAAACGTGTTTCTTCGTGTTACGGTCAGGAATAACAGCCACTCAGACCAGTAACACAATCAGAACAGAGCCCCTGCCAGGCAATGCCTGTTGTGGGCCCTGACCTTGTCACTGAAGTAGAATTAATGTGGTTCAGTATTTTTATGTGGAGAAAGCCTCTTCATTTTTACTCATAAAGTAGGTGGCATTGACCATTATTGATACATTTAATGCGTTACTGTATATTTTTGGTACAATCAGGGCAGGTAATTTCAGTAACAAGTGGGTCTTATCTGTTACGTTACTACTATTATTAAGAAAGTAGCTTGGTCGCATGTCGTGCCGGAATGGAGATGTTAGAACAGGAGCCTCCGCAAGGTACAGCTGTTTGGATAGAACCTGGCGCACCAGCAGAATAAATTAAGTTCAACTAGCAATTGAGCCAGGTGTGCTAACGTGCCACGCACAACTGAACAGCTCCGCTCGGCTTAATTCGACTTGACCCGGCTGCCCATCTCGATTACAGCACTCTCGTAGTCAGCCGAGCGGTGTGCCCCGGGGCCGGGACCGCGCCCGTAAAGTGCGCAGCCTTTCCAGACGTCCGCACAGTTTGGTTCTTGTCTAGAATATGTCTCGTGCTGAGTAAATAAGAGCGTCCACTGAGCTAAGAAACTCTTGTAAAAGATGAATACTGCCTTCTAATCTCACCAAGTAAGGAAAAACCTCAAACGCTGGGTGTTTCCCAGGTTTCCTCATCTACTATTTGCATGTTCCGGGCTAAGTGATATTGCTTGCTACTCCGGGAACAGCCTCAGCGAGCCAGAGGGGCGCGCTGGCCAGGGTCAACGTCAGACTATTACCCCTAGACTAGCAATAGCAAACCCCAAAATAGCAAAGCAATTCAACTAACGAATCGTCTGCATGTCTCATGAAAAATATACTATAACTATGGGGTGTCGATGGTTTAGACGTTGCATGACGTCAACGCGTTTTACCTGACGTAATTTTATACATGTTCACTCGGCTGTGAGAGCGCGTCCACAGTTTCGTGCGATACACAATGCTATGGCACGCACACGGTGATGCGCCCGTAGGCGCATTGTGAATGGTACATTTCTGCGATTTCAGGCAACAAACCGACGCAGTATATAAGTAATTCCCCTGGATGTCGAGAGCAGAGGGCATCCGTCTTTTAATGCCACTTCTCTCTCAGCTTTCGAGTGCGAACATTGACACTTCAGAGCCGTGTCAAAAGCGTGGAAACAATTAAACATTTGCAGGGATGCGACAGACATGCCAGCCGGGGGTCTGCCGTATGGTGTCAATGGATAAACGAGGACTTCGAGAGGTTTGTGTTCCCATTGTAGAAACATCCTCTGTGCAAACACTGAGCCGGCAGAACGCCGTTTGATAGAGCTCATCCAGGAATAGGCGCGCTCTCTTGGCAGCGCGTTTGAAATCTGCGGCGCACATTGAAGCGCGACTCAACGCTAACGGTTCCAGCCAGTGCAACACACCCGCTGCACACTTGAGGCCACGCCGAACGGACGTTGCTGCGGTGCTCCTGTCAGTTGGCGGGACACACCCGCTGCACACTTGAGGCCACGCCGAGCGGACGTCGCTGCTGTGCTCCTGTCAGCTGGCGGGACACACCCGCTGCACACTTGAGGCCACGCCGAACGGACGTTGCTGCGGTGCTCCTGTCAGCTGGCGGGACACACCCGCTGCACACTTGAGACCACGCCGAGCGGACGTCGCTGCTGTGCTCCTGTCAGCTGGCGGGACACACCCGCTGCACACTTGAGGCCACGCCGAACGGACGTTGCTGCGGTGCTCCTGTCAGCTGGCGGGACACACCCGCTGCACACTTGAGACCACGCCGAGCGGACGTCGCTGCTGTGCTCCTGTCAGCTGGTGGGACACACCCGCCGCACACCTGAGACCACGCCGGACGGACGGCGCTGCGGTGCTCCTGTCAGCTGGAACCGCCTGGAGATGTTTTTGCTACTTCTCCAATATTTCGCTCGGAAGCGGTAGGCGACCAGCGGAGTTTGTGGTGCTGACTGGGGGACGGGCTCCCACACGCATGTGATGCCGCCGCGCCACCGAGACACCACTAAAACGGCCTACGGCCGTTGCCAGTCCAAACTAGGAACGATGCGGGCGTCAAAGGCGTACATCGAGAGTTGTGCGGCACCGCTCGTTGGAACTCAAGCGAGAAGACAGGCGACCGAAAAAATAATTCAAGTCTAACGTCAGCCAGTACCTCAGGCGGGGGGGGGGGGGGGGGGGGTCAGGGGCGCGCGCCCCTCCCCCTTCGAGCCTCTCGCAGCCTACGATTAAGGGCCCAAAAGGTCAGCCGGAGGCCTCATTCAGGGGCCTCAGCCCGCAGGGCGGGGCACCCCAATGCCAGCCAGAGAGCCTTGCGCTATGATCAGGGGCCCACTGAGTCGATAAGGGCCTATATTTCGGTCAGGCACCACCAGTAACGCACAGTTGGCACCGTGGCAGTATGGGCCTTACGGCCCACTTCACAAACAAGGACAAAACCGGAGCCAGCGAGTTACATTACTTGGGACCCCACAGCTCCTAACAGGGGTCTTGTGTCGTCAAGGGGCCCCGAGTCGGCCAGAGTCAGTGTTCAATGAGGCCCGAAGAGCCGGTTCTGACGATCAAGAGGCCGATTAGAGGGCATAAGGTTCCGAAAGACTGTCTGCAGATCAAATAAAAATCACGGCCCGTAGGGTCCTGACCTGAAATATCCGTCAGAACTCCTCCCGCACCGTTTGAGGAGCCCCTGAAACAATGCGAGTGTCTAAGTCGGCCAGAGACTGCGAACACTGAAAAGTCGGCTCCATGACCGTCTGAGCCCTTGAGACCCATTTCCCAAACAAAAACGAGGCCGGGGTGCACGATTTGCAATGTTCGGGGTCGTTAACACCATGAGGGTCTCCTGTGTCTGTTAAGCGCCACAGTGCCGAACGGGGGCCTTGTGGCGGCGAGTGATTCCGAGTCGGAGCGGTGTTTGAGGGGGCCTGAAGAGGGGCCGAAGGGTCTCTCGGGACCAAAGACCAGGGACCCGATGGGATGGTTGAAGAGTCCGACTGCCTGGCTGTAGGCCACATTAAGGATATTCATCCATCCGTCTACGGCCGTGATCGGTCTCCACCCTCCGCCTAGGGCCGTGATCTCAAATGTCAGTAAGATGATCTCTTGCACTGATAGGGACCCCTGAGACAGCGCGTTCCTCAAATCGCTGACCCATTTTTTACATTCAATCTACGTTCGCGGAATCCTTGTTTTCTCTGTAACACCTAGATAAAAATTCTGACAAAGTTTCTCAGCTCTTTTGGTTTGAAAAGAGTCCGCTGGACCATTCTGAAATGAAGAGCGCCAGCAATTTATTTAATGTAGTCATGTAGCGCATGACGTTGTCAATTGACTTCCTAGAAAACTTAAAGCAGAACTGATCTCACGGTAACATCTGGCCTGCATTTCAGTTATAGAAGGTAGAAATGTGTAATATATATATATATATATATATATATATATATATATATAATACCGAAGAAAAACATGGCCTCAATAACAAATGGGGCATATCCGGAGATTTTGAGGGCCCTTTTTCAACCGTGTGCCGCTGTTTGCCACGGCTCTGGCTGCGCCCCTGACGTCAGGTGAGTTGCAGGCGAGTGCGGAGGGGATGAAGCAACATCGAGCGGCCCCTGACGTCAGGTGAGTTGCAGGTGAGTGCGGAGGGGATGAAGCAACATCGAGCGGCCCCTGACGTCAGGTGAGTTGCAGGCGAGTGCGGAGGGGATGAAGCAACATCGAGCGGCCTTTTCTCGGGCAGCGGTACAGTGCCCGGGGCTCCTAGGCATGTGTCCAACGATCCAGATCCAGGATTCCTCAAAGACTGATGGCCAACAAAAACATTCAGGGACAACACAACAATAAAGCATTGGAAATGATGAGCAATGAAGCTGTCGCTTTATGAATCGTGCATCTGTAGGCCACTATTTGAGGACGAAGCGGTGGAAAATATTATCTCACGGCAACATGACAGCTCCAACGTTGTCTCGGCAGCTGGAGTGTGGACAGAAGCACCCAAAACAGAACATTCACCACATTCTAGCGCCGATCACAACCTCCACTAGATCCCCTCCCCCCTCCCCCCTCCTGGAAAACGTCACTTGCTGGCCACGCTCCGTGACTAGCGAATCGCTGTCGTTCCAGATGAACTCCAGACGTCATGTCAGACGCCAAAACTCAGCTCCCGCCATCAAGTTGTGCGTTTCGCTGGCCAGAAACGGCCATTTCAGCCTGCTCAGGTCAGGTACGGGACATGGTGACGCTCTGCTGGTCACTTTTCTCCGATAGGCTCAGCACCCAATCCTGAGAGCGGGCGGCCAGGCAGCGAACCAGAAACTTTCCAGCCCATTCATACGTTTCCAGCCGCGCTCCAATTCATTTGCAACGCGCGTCATTTGTCGTGTGACTTTGGCGGCGGTTAAAACTGCAACATACGTCTCCTGTCGGGCATAAGCAGCTATTTCGAGCGATGGCTCATCAATGGGCTTACGAGAACGCACGCGGCGCGGTGCATTAAGCGGTGTTGATGAGATCCAGTACACTCAGCGCACCGACATATACGTACACCGCTTCGAGCGGCGTGAGCCAGCTCGCTCGGCCGGCTACAGCTGCCGAGCTGACACACGTCTTCACCGCTCCGAGCAACGTGAGTCAGAGGGGCAGAGGACGGCCGAGCAGCGCTCTACAGCGGGGTCTAAAAGGGGCAGAGGGCGACCGAACAGCGCCCTACAGCGTGGTCTCAGAGGCGCAGCGGGCGGCCGAGCAGCGCCCTACAGCGGGGTCTCAGGGGTTGGGGTTGGGGGGGGGGGGGGGGCGGTTGGCGGCTGAGCTGCGCCCTACGGAGAGGTCCAGCGGGGCAGAGGGCGGTCGAACACCGGGCCCTTCAGAGAGGCCTCGGGAGGCTCAGCGGCGTTCGGCAGAGGGTCCTCTGACCTCCCCTGCTTCTTATGGTCACCCCTCCGTTGCAGCCAACCTGCAGCACGTCCCAGGTGGCCCGCTCGCTGCAGTTCTGCACGTGTTTACTGGTAAAGACCGACGAAAGCTGAAAGCTTGAGATACCCCGGTGTATCATCCGATGCCGGGTTTACAGCCAGTCATCGTCTATGGCTGCTATGAAAATGATTGCACGCCCATAGACCTTACCCCGACGCGCCTTTCAGCACGTAGTTCGCCCGCAGCTATGCGGAGGTACAGGACAAGCCGCGTGGTAATTCCCAGAGCGCTTAGCCCAGAACCACACCCATCGGCTTATACAACTGGAAATAAAATTGCCAGACTTGCACCGCGTTCGCTCGCACTAAATTGCACGACGATGTGGAAAGTGCGAAAAAGCGCCCGTTGCAGATTTCCGCCCGCCCAAAATGGTACACGGCTGTTGAGCACGCCTTTCTACACTTCGATCTCACGATTAGGAACTTTCGCAATCATCACCAATGACTGGAACACTTTACGATAAATCGCCAAGTGCTTTACGTCCTCATCCCACGGATTTTGATTAAATTGAGTCACAGAGTTGCGATAAGCACTGAAGTCGCCTAGGGCATTTTTAAATGTCAGGTGAACCGCTTCGGAGTTAAAGCCTTCTGGCAATTTCGAGTTATGTGGTTGCAGATCTACCTTCGGTGGCGTTTTTTCCATTTGCTTGCAAGATAGCTTGACAAACCTATACGTCAAAATGGAAAGGAAGCTGTTTAGAACATTAAATGTCATTCTAACAAGCGTCATGGAACAAAACAAACAATAATCAGGGCATTATGAACTTTCGCAAGGCACGAAGAAAATTTTCCTTTGTGATCTTGATCCTTTTCTTAGTTGCATGTAAAAGAGGATAGCTTGCCCCAGTTTTCAAACATAAAAAGCTGTCAACTGCTTGGAAAGACGTGGTCCATTCCCGACGAATCATGTACAGCAAGCGGGCACTAAAGACTTAAGACTATGACTGGAGCCAGCGTAGTCGGCTGCCCCCCCCCCCCCCCCCACGTGGACTGCCAGGGTAACTAGAGCAAGAGTGGATGGTGAGGTGAGTGCGTACTCCGAGGGTGGTGTCGTCTATTATTCATGTGGAGCGGCTTAGAAGTTAACGAGGCCCTGTGTTACGGCCTCGGGCTAATGCCTGTTGTGCAGCTGGAGCGCGTGGGTGCATCGATGGTGCGTATTGCTACAATGAAACGTTCAAACAACCTCAGTTATGACGATCCCCTCGGGAAGCACAACACGTGAGCACGGCAAGGTTAAGACCACGTCAAAAGAACTAATCAATCGTGTCCAGGATCCAAAGATAAAAGTCTTAACACTTCCATGTTGCAACTGTCGCAGTTAACTTGACAAAGACCTTGGAAGCCTTCCTAGGAACGATAAGGCGGAACCTCTTGACAAACCGGAACGCGAGTTATTCATCTCTCAAGCTCAGGGAAAAGTTCGATGAGCTCCGACGACCACGACTCGAATACATGCGCAGAAAAAAAAATTATTCATTTATTTGTCTACTTATCTATTTATCTATTTTCTTCCATCGCCAACAGAGCAGCCTCCCTTTACAGGCGAGGCCGTTAAATAAAATATACTAAATACATAGCACACAGTAGCATAAACATAAACAAAGGATGATACATCTCAAAGCTAGGTGAACATGCTGCAGAGTCAAAACATACTTCATTACTTGAACTACAAACATGTCGAAACTGTCCACACACGAGCGTGAAGTACAGCGAGCAGAATTCGGGTGCGGGTCGATCGAGGCAGCGCGAGCAAGGAAAAACAGCCAAGTGATTTACCAGCCAAATGATTAGTGATCAAAAGATTTGAAAGTCCAGTCTACCTTGGAGGATGTTTCTCAGAAAAAGTAAAGCGGGCTGCACTCTTCATGTTGTTAGAGTTATAATTTTTAAATGAAGCAAAATGCTGTCATGAGAGAGAGAGAGAGAGAGAGAGAGAGAGAGAGAGAGAGAGAGAGAGAGAGAGAGAGAGAAGAGAGAGAGAGAGAGAGAGAGAGGAGAGAAGAGAGAGAAGAGAGAGAGAGAGAGAGATAGGAGAGAGAGAGATAGAGAGGAGAGAGAGAGAGAGAGAGAGAGAGAGAGAGAGAGAGAAGCTGTTTGCCCGGATAATGTGTGAGACAGTAACTAGATAAGAGACTTGTGCTACACTCGATCGACCCGCACTGCGCAGGAACTGGCCGCCCCGTCCAGACCACACCACAATATTCGAAAACCGATCGCACATTTGCAAAAGATGTCACCATCACTGCGCTTGGATTGAATTTTGACCTCCCGGTGCCGACTTGGAAAGACCGAATAAGGAGACCGAGTGCTCGATTGTCCCTACACTGACTTAGAGATACGCGAATGTTAGTTTGGGATTCAGCGTTACGTCAATATCAAGCGGTCTTTTTGTTCAAGTGGTTTTGGAGGTCTTGAGCAAATATCAGTACATCAGAGCAAATACCTAGGTTTTTGAATGCTTTGTAGATCAGCGCTTGATCCTTCGTCTTAATTTTCGGAAACTCCCGATCAGGTCTGCAATGACCTTCCTCTTCCGCACTAGCTGAGAGAAGTTAAACAGTGCCCGTAAGTTAACGCGTAAAGAGAGCGGGTGTTTATGTTGATTTTTCGCGTGCATATTGCGCAATAAGTATAAGCGCCAATGTATTTTCATGCATGTGATTTCGTCTCCAGAGATGTCGTTTCGCAACGCACATGCTTTTTTTCGCTGCAGAAGGCTTAGCTTCATCACAGAGACATATCAAGGGAAAAGAGAACTTAAAAAAACACGACCAGGTCACTAAAACATGAACTGGAACAATCATTTGGCGTGGAATTCCGACTCCTCATGGGAAAAGACAAAGACTGGAAAAGGAGAACAATTCGAAAAGGTATATTTCTCGCGCACATTTAGGTGTCAGACTGACAAAGCGATGACTGTGAAGTCACCAAAGGCATACATATAACGTAGAGTACTTAAAGCACATGATCGCGGTTTCTCGTACACTGGAGAATCTGCGACTAGCTTAATTTATTGAGGCATAACACGTGGTGCAAAAAACAGATTTGTGATCAGACATACTGCGCCGGCAGCCGACCGCGGACGGCGCGCTGACACATGGGCCCGTATATTGACATTGTTTTCCAATCATTTTCAAGCCCATAACCACCGTTTATATTTAAAGATTCTTGGGCTTGCGCCATGTTATTTCACATGCAAATAAGAAAAGATTCAAAATTGCGTAGAAAAGTAATTATGCGTGCAGTGAAAATGTTTATAGTGCCACAGTCTTTGTTTTGCAATGATGATTCCAAACACGACACACACGCAATTTGAAATGCTTTTGAAGCATCGTCACAATAAGTTTTGTATGGTTCTCTCTAATCTTTTCAACAACAACAAAATCACTGCCGAATGCATGCCTTCAGCCACACAACATCAGAACGGCGAAGGCTGTAACTCCGAAAGCGTTCAACTGAGAGGCTTGAAAATGCCTCAGACGTTTTTAGCACCGCTGACAACTGCTGTGACCCAACTGTATTAAAATAAAAAAGATGAGAGTACAAAACCGACCCTTTAACATGTCCATTTGTCGTGCAATGCCCTGAACTACACATCAAGAAGTGCCTGATTGACCACTATCACAGCGACACATAAAAGCTATACACCTAATCACCAATAAAATCGCGGGCCACATCGACGGGAGATGAGAGACTGAGCGGTGGCGAAGTCGTCCAAGGCAGACAAACCACTCCGTTCAGGTGCAGTGGAAAAAATAATAAGTATTGTTAAAGTCATAGTCATATACCTAGTCGACGAGGGTATAGGACTGTCCGCTAGCCCTTCCCATCACCCGCCTGGTTCGTTGGCAATTACTTCGAAATGCTAACGAAAAGCCAAATCGAACAGGCTGTTTGGAAAAACCGCACTTAAGATCCTTTCGCACAGCGTACATGCTATGCTTATCTGATTAGTCTAATGTTCCGTATGACGGGCACGTTTATGCACGACTGCTGCGAGCTTTAATGATCAGAGACACCCGAATCACCAGAGCAGTATTGAAGGGAGTGTTTCAGATTTAAATGAGCTTTTTTTACCTGAAATAGCCATCTTGAAGACCTTTCGGTGCTGTTCACAACCCCGCCTTTCTTAAGGCCTAAGGCCCTCTAGTTTCTGAGCTAAACGCACACGACAATGGCGAGAGTATTTCAGGGAGAGTATTTCAAAGTCACCCTGGCATTCATGACGTCATAATTATGTCAATCAAATCCTCCATTCCATGAGCCGTGCGGCGAACAAACCCCAAAAAGTGTAACTGTTCAGGCGTTCACATCCGACGTTCGTGAGCGTGATTTCCAGACATAACGGCCGCCAATTGGCTCTTAATCAATGTTGTGCAAGGTACGATGACGTAATCAAACCATGACGCATTGGGGAGCATATCTAATGAAGAAATTGTGCTGTCTAGATGAGTTTTTTCCTCTTAAGCATACCATTGGTTATAGGTGAGCTTGTTTTTATCATATTTGATGCGTACTGCAATACCTCAAAATGTGAAACATTCCCTTTAACTAGCCTATCGCCCCTTGCAGCCTCAGAATGTGTTCAGGTTTCAGTGGCGACGAAAATTAAGTTCGCAGGGACGTCCAGCTGGAATTAGAGCCGCCGAAACCAGAAACACTTCTTCCATCCGAGAACCTCACAAGGCGGTCAGCAGTCCCCCCCCCCCTCCCCCTGCCTTGACACCTGGCCTCCGAGGCGTTCCGTGAGGGCACCACAGTCTGGACGATGGCTGTCAGGTGTGAGGCGGTCAACTAGCCGTGTCGTCCCCCCCCCCCTTGGCGGCGAGTGCCGAGCGCTGTCCTCGCTGGTCGAGCTCGTGACAGCAGCAGCGCAGGTGGCGCTGGCAGACCCACTCACCGGGGTTCGTGACGGCTGATGGTGGTGCCGGCAGCGGTGGTGGTGGTGGCGGTGGCAGGTGGCAGTGGCGGTAGCAGCGGTGGCGGTAGCGGTGGCGATGGCGGCGGGCGCGCGGGCGACGCTCGCTGCCTGAGACGGCCGGACGCGACTGAGCGTCGCGCACCGGCGCCGTCCGCCGACGGCCGCACCTGCGGCGGCTGCGCACCGGCCGCTGCCACCGCCGCTCGCTCACCGCACCGATCACACACACACACACACACACACACACACACACACACACACACACACACACACACACACACACACACACACACACACACACACACACACACACACACACACCACACACACACACACACACACACACACACACACACACACACACACACACACACACACACACACACACACACACACACACACACACACACACACACACACACACACACCACACACACACACACACACACACACACACACACACACACACACACACACACACACACACACACACACACACACACACCACACACACACACACACACACACACACACACACACACACACACACACACACACACACACACACACACACACACACACACACACACACACACACACACACACACACACACCACACACACACACACACACACACACACACACACACCACGCACGCACACACACACACCACACACACACACACACACACACACACGCACACACGCACGCACGCACACACACGCACACACACGCACACACACACACACACACACGCACACACACGCACACACACGCACACACACGCACGCACGCACGCACGCACGCACGCATGCAGTGCTCCCGGCACACCCGTAGCGTGTGGAGGCACCCATCAAGGACTGAAAGGGCCAAACAATTTTAAGCCCAGGTTTTTGACAGTGTTGTTTTGTGGCGTTGGTGCAGAAACGCCATAAAACGTAATGATATTTTTGATCCATTATGTTTGCACATTGCCAATTTTTATAAAGTGCGACAATTTATAAAACAGACATGCTTTTTCAGTCGCCTTGTTTAAGAGCCTTCATACTAAAGCTTCAGTGCTCTGTCAGCCTGGCTTCTCCTTCCGCATCGACACCGTCTTCCTCCTGGCAAACTCAAACTCAAACCCAGTATGGAGCCAAAACTGATCACGGTACCCCTTTATGCAGGTCAATCAGTGTTCAATCCTTTGTAAGTTGTAAGCCCTTTTCGGATTTAGGTGATCCATTGTAATGTATCTGAAATCGGTATCATCAAAAATATGTTTCAACTTGGACAGCATAGGTATCCTTACATTAAGCAGTATAGGCACACAGAAAGAGAATTAGGGGCAGAGTGGTGCCCCTATGCCACCCTGGAGGCTGAGTGGTTCTCTACTGGAGGCTGCAAGGCACACTGAGGGCTGCGGGGTTCCACTGGGCCGGAGCCGCGGTACTTCTCGACGGTGCAGGGTGCTCGTAGGTAGCCTAAATTGTCTAAAACAGCTACTTCAATGAAAATGGAAATCGGGACATCGAAATGGGACCTTTGGTCTTTAGAAAAGACGCAAACCTAAGGTTGCCACCTTCTGGGCTACGATTAGGGTTCCCGGCCGCGCCGGGCGTCGTTCAAATTGCCCTTCCGCCTGCTGGGTGAAATCTTAGCTAGGCCACCGGGCGTAGTCCGGGTTCGTGCCCTGCTAATGGAGCTCAAGCCTTCATATCTAGAAGATGTACGTCTCCTGGAGAGGGGGGGGGGGGGGCGAGGTAAGCTGGCTACAGTGCGCTCATAGGTACCTATGGCATGCTATGCTCCCCGTTATCGCACTATTGTTGTGGATTGGTTAAACGAATTGGGAAGTAAAGTCTTTATATTTCCTGATCAATGTCCCTTCAGAACTATCACTGTTAACACACGCCCGGGGAGCCGGCTAGATACCCTTTGCTCGGGTGGGGGGGAGGGGGTCAGTTTGACCCCCCTGAGATCTCGGGAACTAAGAAAGCTAGAGACACCGAATTTACAGGGTGTGTTGACCTGTACGTGAACTCACTTAGGTAAATTTTCAGGTTCCTAGGTCATAACCTTCGGGCAAAAAGGCCAAACAAGGTCAAGTTCCAGACTAGGTCTCCAAAGTGACCCCGGAACCTAGATAACCGTTTCTAAGCATAAGGTCGCATTCGCATTCAAGGTCAGTGACCTTGTTTGACCTTTTGAAGGTCAAGGTGACCAAAACCGTACAACATTGCTTTGAGTTTTGCATTTGACTAAGCGACAAAGATTACGCTAGGCAGTATGTTTCTAAAACAAAACGTTGGCTTGGGTCAGTTTAGGTTAATGACCTATTCTGACCTCTAAGAAGTCCATGGAAGATGTATAATGCGGTTCCTGCTATCAATAAACTCGAAATGAGCACCAGGAACGATCCCATACAGCAAGCCCTAGAGTAAGAAAACAGGTCGGTTTTGACCTTGGTGTGATCTTCATACCTGACCTCAGGTCAATGTAACTTGCTCATTCAACTGTTGTGTTGCCTAAGAAAGCATCTCAGAGATGTATGGCTTCGTCTAACACTCCGTTGTTGGATCAGCTTGAAGGATTCCCTAGAAATTGCCTTCGCTGAAATCATGACCTGACTTTGGCCTATCATAGGTCAGAGACCTTACAGGGTACATCTAAATTTTTGATGCCAAAAGGTCCGCTATTCAATTGTCTACAGCTATGCAAAATTTGGCGCGGCTTCGCCGCGCCCTTCGAAAACCATTCTGAAGACACCTTCGGGGGGGGGGGGGGGGGGCAATTTGACCCCCACCCGAGCGCGTGTTAAACATGAAAGAAAATGGAAATTTTTTTGTAATAAAAGGAAATGTTAGATATTTGAAGATATTAAAGCAAGCATCAGACATCATAAAAAAGCTCACTTACATCTGTTGGTATGCCTCTTAAGTGGTAATGACCTCTACTGACAACGCAATTCTCTGCTTAATAAATATGCTCCTCAGTGCGTCATGATTTGGTTACGTCATCGTATCTTCCACAACATTTATTGAGAGTCAATTCACGGCCGTTATGTCTGGAAATCACGCTCACGAACGCCAGATATGAACGACTCGACAACTATATTTTTCTTGGCCTTGATCACCGCATGGCTTGTGAAATGGCAAGCTCCGAATGGCGTTCTTATAATGCCATGAATGCCAAGGCGGCTTTGAAATACTGTCCCCTATATATCTTCCACCACTTCTACAGGGGTGCAGCTCAGAAACTAAAATGGCTTAGGTCTTAAGGAAGGCAAGATTGTGAAAAGCAGCAAAATGTCTTCAAGATGGCTATTTCAGTTAGAAACTCCTTATTAATGTGGAACACTCCGTTTATTGATATGATGCATATTTGCCTGA
>NW_023596921.1:46551470-46669359 GCF_011947565.3 Pollicipes pollicipes | reverse complement strand
GAGAGAGAGAGAGAGAGAGAGAGAATAAGTTCTCTCCTGCAGAATGCTCACGAAGTAGGCTGATAATGATGTAGTTTGAGACGAGTCTACTAGAGAGAAGGCAGTAGTTTTTATTATAAGGCAGTATTTCGTTTCTACCACACACTCCCTCCGTTTTCCCTTCTCCCTCCCCCGCCCCTTCTCGCCCTCTCTCACTTCCATTCTCTCACTTAGTACTCTCACACAAAGGCTTTGCCGACCCGATACAAAACTAACGTCGTCACCAACACATGAAGGGGGCGGAAACCGCGCGGGGAACCCCCACTGCGTCACGGCCCCTGCATGCTCCATAGATGCTCGAGGACGTGCATTGGGTTCTCCATTTTAAATTCAAACACCACCGCATGAAATCTTTGCACATCATCGCATCGATTTACCACGGCGCATCACCATTCCTCGAAACGGCATTCCATAGGCCATGTTCGGAACCTGGCATGTTTGCAGACGGCGTACCTGACTGCCCACATGACGACTTTATACGGCCATTGCCATTGGCCAAACTTCGGGATGACGTCATGCATGTGCCGCAGCGACCGGGACCCCCAGCTGGCTTGCTTCCACTTCAGCACGGGCTGGGCCTTAGTTGGGGTGAAGGACTCTCCAAGCAGGACAATATTTAGGATTTCCAAGATGCTGCCAACTCCTCAGGGCATGACAATGGCGTGGCTGAAGCTCGCTGGGTTTCTGACGTACTGCCAACCGCCGCCCCAGGGCGTGATTTTCACTATATTTATAGATGGTGGAGTCGTCTCACGAAGTGAGCGAAGCTCCTCCCAGAAGAGCTTTACTGGGCAGGCCCAGCCTGTCATGCTGTTATGACCATCAACGTGTGCCTCTTCCTCTTTTGCCATTCATTAATGCACGTGCTGTTCAACGCGCTCAGTTATTTTTACAATTACTGTCGAGCACGGAGACGGGGGCAGTTCAGTTATTGGCACTTGGCGGAACCACAGATGTCATAACGGATACCTCTGCATTCCTGCCGTTGACATTCATGTTGGCATCTGGGTCTCGGGAACTCTGCTGGCCCAGGGCCGGCCACCAAACTGGCAGATCGCCAATGTCCGCGGCGGACCGGACCCCGTGGCCGGGGCGGACCGGACTCCGTAGCTGAGACGGACCGGAGCCCGTGGCTGAGGCGGACCGGGTCCCGCAGCCGCGGTGCGCGCTGGCCCGACCCGACAGCTGTCCCCCCGCCGCCGCCGCCCAAGGACGCTCTGGCGCCAGTGAATGCTCGCTGCCGCGCGCCGTGCCGCGCCGCGCCGCGCCGGGGCTGTGACGGAGGACCGCCTCCAGCGTGGCCCGCTGTCCCGCTGCGACGGACGGCGCTGTTTCGGCTCTGCGGCGAAAGCTGCGAGGCCGGCGGCGGCGCACACCACACAGCGCCGATTGGCCACCGATTGCAGGGATATTGCGCGCCGGTCGAGATACCGGATCTGGAATAGGTGCCGTTTGTTTCATTTGGCAAATAGCCTAACAAAAACAACGGGATTAGAATGGATGGCGCGTATAGCGACGGAGTGCAGTCAAGGGAGACAATGCAGGGAGGGAAGGATGAAATGAGAGTAAGCGAGTGAGTGAGTGATTGAGTGAGTGGGTGTGTTAATAAGTCCGTGATTGTATGAGTGAGTGAGTAAGTGATGCCTCAGTGAGAAAGTGATTTGTCATGGACAAAGATGGATGTTTAAATGTGATAAATATCTACCGTGAGCTACAGTCACCAGCGTCCCCCATTCTTCATGCACAAAACAGCGGTTGTTGGAGAGCATACAGAGTGGTTGTTTTGCATGAACAACTAGACATATCATAAAGCAATCTCCATGTCGTATTGAAAAGATCCTGGAGTGGCCATTCCGTGGACCGGCAATTCGATGGGAATTCCACGTTCCAAAAGGCAGACAGCGGCCGGCATATAGCTGATTCGACGACACTACCTTCAAGTAAAAACGGGGCACTATTTCTGCGTGTTCCTCCCCGGCCCTACCTATACACCGACCAAACAAGAGAAAATGTCCAAAGAAAGTGCCATGACACCGCCCAGGGAGCCTCGTCCAGCAGCATTCCACGCAACCAGCCGAGAAGCTCGGGCAAACGAGCGCCGACAGTCCGCCGAGGGGGGGTGGGGGGGGGGGGGTGCAACTGAGCGCCCTCTGAGGGTCTCTGCCAGGAGGTGACGGGTTCAGTGGAAGGCGACAGCAGATCGTGCTGCGTGGTCGCTGTCCGAGAGCAGGCTCCGGCATCAGCTGACAGCTCACGGTCGGGCGATGGCGGCCGTTGCGCTGGCCACCGCCGGGTCACGCTGATGCCGCCGCCATCCTCTTTCAGACCCGACCTTCTAGAGGACCTCTTAATGGCCACATGAAAAACGTGGGAACGAGACCGCACCCCGTCGGTTGTTGCCTTATAGACGACGTTTTTGTGAATATGCCGGGATATATCACTGTGGGAAACATGAACCATTCATGCAGCGCGATTACCACTGGTAGCGTTCTGGTAGAGGCAAAAAGGGCAGAAAGGTTAACTCGATTTAGCAGATCCGGGTGAGCGATGCTGCCAACACTGACAAGCAGATGCGTGTTGCATGCTCATACCCCACCGCAGCGTATCTGAATTTATACTCAGCTGATAACGAAGACAGTTAAAAAGCTGCGTCAGGCGGGACTCCAGCTCCACTAGCGTACTCCGATGTCCGAACGAAGAGATACACTCCAGTGCAGGTCACATACAAGGCGTGAGCAGACGGAGCGTGACGAGTCGGGTGCTGGCCTGAGGGGCATCCTCTCTCCCTCCGGCGCTCGCCTCGAGCTGACCCGTCAAATCGAGCAGTCGGACTCTCGGGCCGCTCGCCGTCTGAGCGCGGGGCTGAGAAGTCGGCGCTGTACCAAAGCAGCGTCGTGCTTTCAGAATCCCAATGGAGATCGGAACGCCTCTCAAAGCGCGAGGAAATAGCTTCGCTACGTGATGGTGTCTGGGTCGTGGATGATCGCCCTGAAACGATAATCCTTGTCCATTAGGGTCAATGGAATCTAGACACACGTGAGAATAACAAACGCTGCCGGGTCGCGCGGATCTGGCGTCGCCGATGTTGGTGGCCGAACAGCTGGATCTGAAAAGCTTCCGACGAGTCGTCATGCATCGGCATATCGTTTGCTGGCTTTCTGACCACTGGCATGACAAATCTCTGTACTGCGTATGCGTGCCAATCATCTGGCCGGACCACTGTGCACTATTGGTGGGCACTGTGATGCTGCGCGGATTGCTGCGGCGCGCAGCGCAACTCGCGCCAGCGTGCTCCTGCGCATACAGCCCGGCTGTGTTCCACCGGACCAGCTCGCTGTGTCCCTGCTTGCACCTCAATCAGTGAGCCACCCGCGTCACTTGTTTATGCGGCGTTTGCGCATCACGTTCAGAGGAAAACACTTCTGCTGCCGTGCGGCGAACCACAGCAGCGGCGCGCGTCAACAGAACAATTCAGCGCGCGCGCAACCGGAGCGCCGACCCGGGGCCCTGGGCCGGCGCCGGCGCGCCGCAGGCATTCAAGTTGCGGAGTCGGGCCAGAACCGGTACCGGCGCACGACCTCGACCACAGGCATCTCGTGCTGCTCCTGGCCTGTTCGCGGACGGCCGAGTCCCCCCAGAAGTGTACGAGATTGTTTAGCCGAACCGGCGTGCGCGAGGAGGCTTTCGTCGACTGCACGCAGAGCACCAACAATGTGTGACCGGCTGACCTGCAAGGCTCTTTCCGTCCGTAGCTCATGAAGGATGGAGCGCCACACTTGGTGGCTATCAATAGGTTTGCTACGTCACTCTCTTTCCATCCGACGCAAGGCGTTATTGTTAAGTCTTCCAGGGGGGGGGGGGGGCTGTCCCCCTGGGCCCTGCCGCACTTCCGCTGTCCTCGCCGGTAACATCCGAGCCAGCACGCTCGGCACGGCAATGACTTCTGGCTTGACCGCACAGTGGCCAGTGAGATAGCCTGGCCAGATGACGGTGCTGGTGGCGGTGGGGGTTCGGGTGGGGCGAGCCTTGCAGTACCACTGCCAGCAGCAAGATGGCTCGGCCGACTCATCTCTGTGAGACTGAGAATGAACACGGCCACCGCACCGAGGGCGAGAGAGAGGACGACGGCTGTTGGTTTTTCGTTTTTCATACACATTTCCTGATAGCCCGGCTAGTTTGTGGCGCCCAAGACCAGTAATGAAGTGATGCTCTTCTCTTTTTCGCTTCCTGTGCGTCACTGGATGCGGCTGATTAAGACTGATTGGACTAGGTGAGTGTAAATCGCGGTGCCGCATGCATGAAGCAATATTCCTTGACGAGAAATAATCCTACGGGCTGCATGTTCAAATGTCTCATGTTCTACGTGAACGTGTGACGATGATGTGAGTCGTAAGAAGTCCAGTTCAGCGGTTATTCGCACTCCTGCATTGGACGGCTTGGTACACCATGTGCTTTGGCGCACGAGCTTTAAGAGGTCGTAAGTCCAGTCGGCAGCCCCGAAATATCTGATAGGCGAAAGCTCCATAGCCGGCCACTGAGTAACGGCTCCGCCCATAGCTCGCTGATGAAAGGCCGCAAGAGATAAGCGTTGATGAGCGCTGATGATTTAAATTTGATACGTGACTTAATCGGCACAAAATTCGAAGTCGTAGGAGAAGGTAGGGCAAAAGGAGCATCCATTTCATTACACTATGACACACAGCTTAAGAATATAATCACATATTTGGTGGGCCAGGAAAACAGGTACTGCAAGGTAAACATTATTGCACCGAGCACATATGCATGGTACCATTTGACCTTGCATGGTACCACGCCATGGCATTCGTACGCACTTGGCCATCTTCCACGTGTGGAAATCGTGTCATTTCATTGTCGTGTCGTACGAGAGAGGACGTGTCGTTTTGATGTTGTGTCGTATGAGAGAGGACATGACGGTGTCACCAATCGCTGGTCGATGTGCCCCGTTTCAGGAATGACATATTTGTACGCATGTACTTCGCTATGCACCTTTGTTACAGGCAGTCCAAAAAAGCGATGCAAGTGGGTGCCAATTTACGGGCTACGTCTAGCACTGATGCACTCTAAGTACAAGTCGTATGGCCCCACTCTCCAACGAAAGCAATTCTCGCAGCGTGCAGCAAATGCACGACTGCATTTGAAGCGTCCTTGTGGCTAAATACCGTGGCCGCTATGGAACAGGCCCAGTGCAGAGGTAATGATCTGGGGCATATTTGGCCATCGAAGTGCCTGCTCGCAAATATGACAGCCCGGCACGCGCGACCCCCAGCGTGCGTGGCCGTCCCGGTCCGGCTGACGGCAGCTCGGTCTGCCGGCGCGGGCGTGCCGACCAGGCGTGCTTGGCCGTCTGGGTCGGCAGCAGCTCGGCCAGCCGGTCCGGCTGACGGCAGCTCGGTCTGCCGGCGCGGGCGTGCCGACCAGGCGTGCGGTGCCGGCCGGCTGCCGCTGTTTACGGCGGCGCCGGCCGCTGACGCCGGATCGACCGCCTCCGCCGCTCCCGGCTTTGGCATCCCTCCAACGGCAGCGTCAGCGCTACGGGCCCGGTCGACCGGCGTCGTGGCAGTGACCGGCTGGCCCCCAGTGACAGTGACCGGCTGGCCCCCAGGGGACTGGGGCAGCCCGGGGACAGTGTCTGGCCCCCAGTAAACACGGGGACTGGGGCAACCTGGGAAGAGTGGCTGATCCCCAGCGGATACGAGGACTGGGGCATCCCCGGGAAGAGTGGCTGGGCCCCAGTGGGCAGGAGGACAGGGGACTGCGGTCGCCCGCGGAGGTCACGTACGAAACACGGGAACAGTGGCGGCATCCCCGGTATGCAGGAGAGCTGGGGGAGCCCTGCGAACGGCGGCTGGAGCTCAGTGAACTTGAGGACTCGGGGAGTTCTTGGGTCAACGACCAGCGATCGGGTCTCAGTATGGGGACAGGCTCGAAGTGGAAACGGATTTCGGTAGGGTCTAAAATATATGAGCGGCTGCGAATTGTCACGGAGGCTCGGGTAAAGTATGGCGGCAATAGTAAAGTAAAGTGCAGTGATACTAGAATACAGCGGCTGGCTCTCAATATATACAAATATTAAGAACAGGGGCCGCGCTCAGAAAACAGAGTGCCCGAGAGGTGGCTGCACATCGAGTGAGCGTCTTGGGATCAGCTGACGCAGCCCTGGGACGGGCAGCCCTGGAATCAGCTGACGGCTTCCGGCGAACTCAAGAACTGGGGAGTCCTGGACACAGTCCAAACCTGAAGGTTTTTGGAAGTTACTTTAACCGATAGACTGCAAATGGACAATAGAGGAGGGTGCGGACGAGCCCAGGAATCATTGACGAAGTGTAGAAGAAAACATGAAAAGAGGTACTGACGGGGGCTGCGGACGCTGACAGCGATACTAACTGCGGGTCGACGAAGAAACGACCCAGTTGGCTGTCTTCTTCATACGAATACCAATGTCGGTTAGGGCGACCACGCATTATTTCCGTCGTTCGGACAGTCTTCTCGCACTTTCAATCTCCTACGTTTCAACTGGTCGTCACAAATAGCTTTCGTGTGCTGATTGGATGAGCCTGGTCTGCGCTAGATACCGCATAATGATGAAACGTTAGCCATAATTTACGCCAGGAAATCAATTACAATCGGGATGCTGGTCGTTCGCCGACGACACGTCACGTTACATCTACCAGTGGCCAACTAATTCCGACGACACGTCATGACGCGGCGCTGGCGGCCGGTGGCGCGGCGAGGCCGGCGGCGAGGGGCGGCAGCCGTCCCCACCCGCGTCCGTGGCCGAGCGCCAGACGCTGGCACCCCTGCTGAGCCGCCGCTGACGCCAGCTCCGCCGCTGACGGCTCCGTCGGTGACGCCAGCTTCGCCGCTGACGGCTCCGCCGCTGACGCCAGCTCCGTCGCTGACGCCAGGTTTGCCACCGACGCCGGCCTCGCCATTGACGCCAGCTCCGCCGCTGACGCCAGCTCCGCCGCTGACGGCTCCGTCGGTGACGTCAGCTTCGCCGCTGACGGCTCCGCTGCTGGAGCCAGCTCCGCCGCTGACGGCTCCGCCGCTGACGCCAGCTCCGCCGCTGACGCCAGCTTCGCCACCGACGCCAGCCCCGCCATTGACGCCAGCTCCGCCGCTGACGGCTGACGGCTCTGCCGCTGACGCCAGCTCCACCTCTGGCGCCAGCACTGTTGCTGAGTCCGCCGGCCGTAACCGGGAGTGGGCGGACGCCGGTGACTGAGGCTGACGCGGCCTCGCACACGCGCCCGTCACCGCGGAGCACGTGCTCAGCTCAAGCGCTGCTGGGGACCGGACGGAGGAATGCGGCGTGAGGGTGCGAGGGCGCTGGGCTGAGGTGTGTGGAATGATGATGGATCCCTGCTGGCGTTCGGATGACGTGCGAAGAGACATATGCAGGGTGGTTACGGGTGGGCGGGCGGGGTCACGTCAGGACGGGCAGCGGTATGCGGGCCGCTTCACGGGGCCGCATCGGTACTCACCAGGTTCGCCATGGTCCTTCTTCTTCTTCCTTCCGAACAGGAAGCTCATGCTCGCGCGCCTGAAAGGTCAGGCAGCAGGTCGGTTCAAGGTCACCAGCTGGCGGGCCGGCCGGCCAGGAGTCACCACTGAGTCGCCGCTGTTGTCACAAGAACTCGGCAGCCGGTGGAGAGCGAGGGATGGTGAGCACCGTGCCCCAGGTCCAGGTCCTGATGTGGCCTTTCTGATATCTTAGCAGTAGTCCCAGGTCACTCGTAACGCGACGTAACCGGTGTCATTTACTCGGGCTCCAAGTAGCGCCCAGTGACCACTGGGAGCAAATGGGCCCGGGGGCACCGGCCAGGGAGCGAAGCGGGTCCGAGGGCGCCGGGATGGAAGCGGGGCAGGTCCGAGGACGCTAGCCACGGATCGGGTTGGGTCCAGGGGCGTCGAGCAGAGAGCGGGGCTGGCCCGAGGATGCCGGAATGGGAGCGGGGCGGGCCTGAGGGCGCTGGCCAGGGATCGGGGTGGGTCCGAGGGCGCCGGGCAGGGAGCGGGGCAGGCCCGAGCACACCGAGCAGAGAGAGGGGCAGGCCCCAGGACACCGGGCAGGGAGCGGGGCAGGCCGCGCGCCGTCACCGCCTCCGACCGGAGCCGCACGCCGCCGCTGACTGGGCCCGCCCGACCGACGGCGACGGCCGAAAATCCATAAAGGGAGCGTACCGGCGTCGGCGGCGGGCCATGGCACCGCTTCGCGAGATGCCCCCCCCCCCCCCCCCCGCCCCCGCCCATAAGGCACTCCAATACTTTGGTGAGGCAGTCCGACCCTCTGAAGGTGCCCTTTCATCCTTTGAGGACGGCCGCTCGACTCTCTGGACCTGCCGTCTAACCCTCTGAGGACTGCCGTCCGACCCTCTGAGGACTGCCGTCCAATCAATCTTCTGAGGACTACCGTCAGACTGTGAGGACTGCCGTACAATCCTCTGAGGACTGCCGTCTGACCCTCTAAGGACTGCCGCCTGGCCTTCAAGCGACTGTCGTCCAATCCTTTGAGGACTGCTGTCCGACCCTGTGAGGACTGCCGTTCAGCCATCTGAGGACTGCCGTTCGGCCCTCTGAGGACTGCCGTTCAGCCATCTGAGGACTGCCGTTCGGCCCTCTGAGGAACGCGGTCCGAGAGGCGGTCAGCCACCGCCTCTCGGGACTGCCGTCCGACCCTCTAGGGACCGCCGTCCGACTCTCTGAGGACTGCCGTCCGGCCCTCTGAGGACTGCCGTCCGGCCCTCTGAGGACTGTCGGTGGTGGTTGATCGCGGCCCTGTCCACCTGAGGGGCCGCGGCCGTCGGGATAGGCGGTGGCTGACGGCCTCAGCCGGGGAGCGGCTACTCAAGCCGCCCTTCTAAGGCAGTCGGCTTGCCCTCCCAGGGCGGTCGCTCAGAGGTACGCGTTCACCTCCGCGACGCCGTAATCCGGCCGGAGGGCGGCTGACACACGCGACGCTCGCCGGCGACGCCCGGGTCGGGCCGCTGCCGCTGCCGCTGCGCCCTGCTGCGGCTATGGACCGGCCCTCAGAATGAGCATCGCTCAGAGCCTTCGGGGCCGGCTCGATCGGTCACACGGACCGGTGGTAACAGCCTCATTTATGTTATGCCGCTGGAATCGATTAAGAGGCTATTTTCGGATAGAATTGGTTGAATACGCATGAGATACACAAACATCGGTGCCTAGGTGTCCACTCTCCGCATTGCCGCAACCCAGTCCGTTTAAGGATATAACAGCCAACTGGCTCACACCGTCTAAACATGTCCGCATTGCAAACGTTTGAGATTTTGTCTCACATGCCGTTTACATTGTCCCTGTGATGGTATTTGGACTACTGCCGTTCTATTTAAATGCTCACCATTTTGCAGACAGAAAAGGAAGTAGAAGCCATGAGCGGTCCCCATTGTTCAACCGTCAGTAGCAGGAAAGAACGAATCGAGGGGAAAAAGATGGACACCCTTTGATCACGCGAAGGACGTCGGTTATCGCCTTTGGAGAAGGCCATCCTCGTAAGCGTAAGAATATCGTGAAAATACTCTTCCACCCAGATCAATAGTGCAGGGCATTTTGCACATCATATACTTAGTGCAGACTTCGGCCGTTCATCACGAAATGTCACGATACGCGTTCAAAAATGTGGTCCAAGGGTAAATGTGCACAACGTAAGACATCATGATATCGGTTGAAAACCACGATAAACCACTTCAGCGGTGTAATTATATGCGTGACACAACACTGAACAGTAGTCACGCATATGACAAGGGTATAATGGCATGCCTCCAATACACAGTCAGTGACAGGGCGGTGAGTGTGTGCACCTTTTATCGTTGGCTAAATCTGTGCCATTGCTATGATTCACGTTTCAAGCGACTGTGTCAAATGTAAAATGCACAGACATCTTGGGTGACTATTGAGTGTCGTGAATGTGTTTCGTTTATCGACCAGGGAAGCACGGGTGTAGCCAACGGAAGAGTGGTCGCGCGGACATGTCCCCAGTTTTTCAGAGTTTTCCCCCTGCAATTTGTCCCGCAGAATGCATGTGTTTGATGTTTTCCCATTCAAAAAGTCATTTTTAGGACATTCTGTTCGCTAAATTATATCTGCGCCTCTCAAATCCTGATTTGTGTCTCAATCTCAGAAATGTGGTACATCCATGCAGAATACCAGCAATCAAGCACGTACCAAAAAGGCATACAGAGAACTAGAGCCATCGCCGACTGCTGTATAACAAGAGCCTCCGCCGCCCCGCCGCCCCCCTAACTCCTCAACCAGCACCGCTACTGCCAGGTCCTCAGCCAGCACAGCCACCGCCAGGTCCTCAGCCAGCACCGCCACCACCAGGCTCTCAACCAGGGCCGCCACCGCTGGCAGCTCCATAAAAAGATCCACTGCCGCCACCATCTCCTCAGCCAGGGCAGTTGCCATCGTCAGCTCCTCGTCCAGCAACGCCACTGCTCAGCTGCTCGACCAGAGCCGCCTCCGCCAGAGCCAACAACTCCTCAGCTGCCGACTTACCATAGGAGACAGACAGCTGTGACGATGATGTACATGACTCCGATTATGTTGTGGTCTACCATCCGCTTAGTCGCAAAGTGGAAAAGTTGGCTTAGCGACAGGAGCTGTGGATGCCTGTGGATGAGCTGTTGATATTGTCGCCCAAAAGGCATCGAAAGTGCTATCTTCTTTTGTGGCTCCAGCGGGCAAGAAATTCAAGGCAAAATGCTGAGAAAACGGTCACTTATAAAGAGTAGTGAGGAGAAAAACCAAGTTGTTGGGATCAAGCTCTTCAGTGTCATGCGACGTTCTGTGATGCTCGAGATGACCAAACGAAAAAGTCGGCGGCGCTCGACAATGGCTCGCAGTAGTATGTAACCTGCAAACAGCACAACATGATTGCAAACATGCACCCAGGCTATGTTCATGTTGTTCATCTTTGCGTGATGGCAGGCATGCCGATGCAGCAGTGTTTCAGCAGCTGTAAGAACTTCTTTTTAAAAGAGGTGGGATTTATGTGGCGAAGGTCGCGTTTGTTGGCGGCGGTGGTGCCAACCACGTGATGTTACAGAGATGTTATCACGGCTTTCGTCACGTAAGCTGAATCGACTTTTCGTTTGGACGGCCGGCGAGGCACCAAGTTACGTCATCGTCACGGCCGTGTGACCCACGTGATGACTCGACAGCGCAGAAACGGGCGGAGGCGAGTCTGGTTAAAAGGCTGCCGGCGACTCGAATCCAACAGCTGGCGGAGGCGGCTCTGTTTGGGGAGCTGGAGGCGGCCGAGACTCTGGCTGAGGAGCTGGTGGCGGCGGCTTTGGTCAAGCAGCTGATGGTGGTGGTGCTGGTTGAGGAGTTGGCAGAGTTGGGTCCAGATCGAAAGCTGGCAGCGACAGTTAGCGGCGGCAGCGCTGGTTCAGGAGCTGTCGGCAGTAGTGGGGGCCGGGGCACCACGTTTTCATTGCCCCTCTTTTTTCTTCTAGCGTTCTGTGGTAACCTGATTTACTTTGCATATAAAAAGTCGCCGGTCTTTCCCTAGTCAGTAAGAAACGTCTTGCCATTGGGAAGTTCAGCAGGACGGTACGCCTTCAGATGTCTAAACGCGTGCCCATAAGCGAAGCAAGTTGTACACGGTCGCACTATGCAGGGTGACTTCGTATCTCTCACTTGAATCTCCACAGCTTTATGTTCTTGTCTTTCACACAGCCTCTTCCTGTGAAAGGAAAGACGCGCTAGCTCAAGTTTCGGTGACATCATTGCCCACCTTAGTGATGCAACATCTTATAGATATATTTTTCGCCGATATGTTGTGTTTCCATCTTCTTGACCCTCAAATTAGGTAGGCTGCATGGTTTTATTGCGAACTGGGGTTGAGGGACCCTCATCTTGCTCCCAGTCGATGTACCTGGTTTGCGACCGCAGAAAGTGTACGTTTTTGTACTTAAATTTCACGCAAGCACGCCCTAACGTGGGTGCAATGATGGTACCTGAAACAAAAATAAAGAACGGAAGCAGCGGATATCCGGTATGATAAAGCAGGATCGGAGAGCCAAAATCTTCATTACATTATACGTGTTTTCTCTTTGAATCAATTTTCGGCATTAGCTGCCATTGTCGTTCATCATCATCAGTCGCCATAGCATGCATACGATGTTAAAATGGTAAAGCTTCGATCGTCAACCGCAGTCAATTACTTTCGGAGACTTAAAAATCTGAGGCGACATATGAAACCGGCATATCAAAATGCACCAGTTTAGACTTACGGAGAGTGACTTTTTGACGGGACATTCAAAAGTGGTCAGTCTACACCACATGGTCACAAAAAACGGAAAGTATCAAGGAATTGGTCGGGGGATTTAGGTTTTGTAACACTCCTGCGAATAGAGTTTTCAATCCAGCTTGTGTTATACTGCTACGGGCTTTCGGAAATATTACATTCATCTAGAGAGTTTGGTGGGTTTCTAACGTTTGTTAGGCCACCCTAGTTTGCTTATCAAACAACCCAGGCTAACGACGGACACGATATATTTCCAGAAACTCCATACGGTATAAAACGACCCGACAACACGCGACACACCGGTGGAGTCTCCATATTTCGAACGCGTCTTATTAACGATTTTTGTAGAAAGTGAGCCAAGTGAAAATGTTATCTTGAGCAACTATCAGCGGATGACGCATGGGAAAGGATAATACCAAAAAGGCGGCGATTGTGGCCTGGGAAGATTATGGCGTTTTTTCCACGGCGCACAAAACACTATGCATGGGTTGAGCGTGCTAGATTCCCTTCATTGTTTGCGAGGACTGTGCGCTCACCCAAAGGAAAAGAAGCGGGCACCGTTAGGAGGCTTGAAACTTTACAATACCCACAGCGCACTGGCAATAATGCAAAGAGATTCGAGCAGCATATGCTTTGACGAAAAAATGGAAAGTTAACTACGTCACACGTTGGGCAGTCTGCAAAAGAGCGTGCAAGCGCCGTCAACACAACATAAGTTCCAAAGGTCAGGCGGGCGGGGATGTAGACTTGACCCGGCACACCATCGCATGGCGACGGCAACGCCCGTGTGAATCGCAAACATTCCATAGCCATAAAACTGCTCTTGTTCGACGCTCATCAGGTATCGAGTCAGAGCCGTGTATTATCTGTGCTATATGAAGTAACGTTATGATTAACATATGCGTGAGTAAAATGGGTTAAAGTGACCCGAAACACTTTTGTTCAAGTGGAAGAAGAAGCAGAACGCGGAATAGGCCAGCACATCTGCCGTAATAGGAACCATGCGCACTCCATACGCGTTTCCCGTGTTATGAAAAGGTGTATCGGAATGACGTAGAGCACGTTCTCATTGATTTCAACGCATTTTTAGTCCTTCGTATTTCATGATGTGTCCGATACTCCGCGCATCCGTCCCGATGCAAGGTTGCCACCTGTGCTGGCGAGCTCGGACAGGGCGGGCCGGCCCAACACCGAGCACACAGCCTCAGCGGTCGCAGGCGGCCCACAGCGTGACGCAGCTCCCCTAAGGTCTGCCCGTGATACAGCTCTCCGAGACACGTAGGTCTGCCCGTGATACAGCTCCCCGAGACACGTAGGTCTGCCCGTGATACAGCTCCCCGAGACACGTAGGTCTGCCCGTGATACAGCTCCCCGAGACACGTAGGTCTGCCCGTGATACAGCTCCCCGAGACACGTAGGCGATACAGCCCCCGGAGGCAGGGTGGTGAAGCAGCTCCCAGAAGGTACGGTGTGATAGTGACCCGGAGGTTTGATAGTGATACCGCTCCCGGAAGCACGGTGGTGATACAGCTCCTCAGAGGCATGGTGTCGACACAGCTTCCGGAGGCAGGGTGGTGATACAGCTCTCCAGAGGCACGATGGTGACACAGCTCCCCGGAGGTCTGATCGTGATATAGCTCCCCGCAGACTTCATGTGCCTTCAAACCCAATTGCTGTTCAATGTCGCTCACTTTTGGGCTTTCCAACAAGGAACCTCTTCGGTCTTTAGAATGAACTTTATGCTGACAACGCTGTCAGCTGTCGATAAGATTCGTTCGGAGGCACTATTAAGCCCTGTGCATGCATATGACCATAGCAAAGCTGATTTTGCACATAACCATCGTAACACCCAAGCCGCCCGACAAAAGCTGCTGTCTCAACATAAATAAGTTGCATTGTGCAATGAAGTATGGCGTTTGTTGTGTTAATTTCTCTCATATAGGCACTGACGTCAAAATTGTTGTTCATTTGCATTAGGAGTTGCAATTATGTTCTTTTGTAAGTAATGCCTTCAATGCGTCCAGGATATATGCATTTGTGATCCAGAATAGAAAACATTTTCATTGCAATAGACAGGCTTTTGGAAGTTATGTTACATGTGTCTACACGATGCCTACAAAGCTGTAATTGTTGGCCTGGCGTGGTACGAAGGCGGCACGGAGTTTTGACCTGACTGACGCGACGGTGAGCCCCTACCGAGCCGCTGGTGCCCCCCCCCCCCCCGAGCCGCCGGTGGCCCACCAAGCCACTGGTGGCCCCTCCCGAGTCGCTGGTGCCCCCCCCCCCCTCCCCCTCCCAAGCCGCTGCCGGCCCTTCCCAAGCCGCTGGTGACCCCTCCCGAGCCGCTGGTGGCCCCTCCTGAGCCGCTGGTGGCCCCTCCCGAGCCGCTGGTGCCCCCCCCCCCCTCCCAAGCCGCTGGCGGCCCTTCCCAAGCCGCTGGTGACCCCTCCCGAGCCGCTGGTGGCCCCTCCTGAGCCGCTGGTGGCACTCAGATGCCGCCGGGGACCAGTTCCACCACAGCTGGTGGTGAAAGCTGGGGCGCGAATCCTTCTACATAATGTATTTTTGTACATATATGGTTCACATTCGCTGCGTATGCGCTGTCGAGATCTTTGCGCTGTTGGTACGGGCTTCCATAGGGCTGCGTTGTCTTTTGTATGTTTCGGAAACTGATCAAAGCTTAGACGACACCTTGTTTCTTGACCGTCGTCGCAGATTCTCAGGCTGTACGGGCAGGTCTTTCAAAATAGGAAAACGGATCAATGAACATTGTAGTGTATTGTTCAGAATAAAGAGCGGTGTCGTCTGAGCTTAGCTGGGCCTGGCTGAAGCTCGGTGTCGTAATCGACGTGGCTGACGCTCAATGTCGCACTGGACCTGGCTGAAGCCCAGTGTTGTAATGGACCTGGCTGAAGTTCAGCATCGAACGGGGCCTGGCTGAAGCTCAATGTCGTAATGGACCCGGCCGGGGTTCCGTGTCGTTATAAACCTGGCTGAAGTTCAGCATCGGACGGGGCCTGGGTGAAGTTCAATGTCGTAATGGACCAGGCCGGAGCTCCGTGTCGTTATGAACCTGGCTGAAGTTCAGTATATGACAGAGCCTGGCTGAAGGTCAATGTCTTACTGGACCTGGCTGAGAATGGGCCTGGATGAAGTTCGGTATCGAACGGAGCCTGGCTGGAGCTCAGCGTCCTGCTGGGCCTGGCTGAGGTTCAGTATAGCACTGAGCCTAGCTGAAACTTGAACGCCATGCCGCCGTACCCGGCGCCTGGTGGTGGTGAAAGTTAGCCTGGCCCATGTCCGGGGCTGTGTTGGGGGAGAAGCCCGCCACGTGCGGGCGGGCGCCATCAAGGAGAGGGAGCGGAGAGAGCAGAAGCAAGGTGCAAGGCGCTATGCATAGCGAGCATAGCAAGTGCTTGAACAGAAATTAAAACGTCCAACAGGCTCGGAGCCAAAATAGCGGCGACCAGTCTCATAAAAGTCAGGTCGACAGCCGTGATTCAGGCAGCTGGGATGAATGGGCGCTCCGCGGTCCGGGCTCCGACCAAGTCGGCCCGTTCGCGCGCTCATCCCGGAAGCCGGTGGAATCGACACGGCGTAAGAGACATGGATCAGCTGACGGCCCAGGGACATAGACGACCACCAAAAAGTAATACTACGATTACGTTAGAGCAGTTTTATAGTCTCTAGTTTTATGACCGAAGACAAGACAAAACTAAAAGTAGTTTGGCTGCCGAAGAGGGTGAAAACGTATCGTTGGATTCGTGTTTTTATTCGTTCCAGCAAAACACATCGAGACATTTCTTTTTGTAGCGGACCCACTGTCCTTCACAAGCCTGGGTTTAATTCAAGATAAGTTAATTAACGAATTATCAAACGTGTCATTTTCGAATCAGACAGAAGTGAATAGACTGGTGCTTATAAAAATTCAAAGTAATCCGTGAATCATGATTATCATTCGGCTCTTTGTAAGAAAGTGGATCTACATTGCACGAAGTCAACGAGAATGCTCAAAACAAAAATCAACGAGGAGTGACTCAAATACAAATTTTGGTTTTAAAAATGTCCACAAAAATTAGCCTCCTGTCTGAATTTTATTTTTATTAGAGAAATTTTCCTTCGTGAGAGCTTCGCTCTATTAAATCCTTACAACACAGCGCTCGTGAATTATGCTCCTGATGGTCAAGTGCTCCTGATGGCCAGTAGTTGTCAGACGACACGAAAAACCCACCTCACCTAGGTACATGAAATTCACCTGATGCCTGGCCTATGCACTAGTTCCAAACACCATTACATATTAAACCAGCTTCACATGCATTGCAGCTTGCTCCAGCTTTGCTTCCAATCCGGAGGGAGGATTTTGACAACCTGAAATTACATATCAAGTTCGGCCTCAGCTTTTAAACGTTGGATGTACAACAAGACTTGTAAATCAAGTAAAGTTAGCATTGCCACGAAACCATTGCGCGTGGGCTGAATTAAATTATAATCGATTCACACATGGCTGCATCACGATTTGAGTCAGAACTATATCGTTGAAAAGGAAAGTGCATTGAAAATGAGTCAGTTCTCAAAACACGCAATCATTTGTCAACCACATTTGAATCCAGAGGTGAGCTTGGTCCAGTCAACATCAGTCAGGTGCAGGGTCGTGGATCGATGGTGAATCGATTCCACAAATTTAGATTAAGCACATGTCTGACATTGAAATGTGCATGTTCGACACTAAACAAGCAGGATGTCCCGTGTCAGATACTCTTGACCCTTTTCTTGCTTCCCGGGCCGTGGGGGACGGGAGTGAAAAAGGAGCTGCCGCAATGCCGGAAGACAGTGCAGCGACGCTGGCGCTACCCGGGGGCGCCAATCAATGCTGCTTTCTTTTCAATACAGTTGAATCGTATAATTTTCGCTGCAAAATTCTGTCGTTGAACTGGAATTTCTCGGTCGGATGGCGATACGAGGGCCCACGCAATAAGCTCTGCGTAGCGTGGGCGTTGAGCCCAGAAATCAATCACATCATGCTGTTGGGACAACAATAAATTGGCTTGGTTTTTAATCACCTGGCGCTGCCCGACATATTGCGTGCTCCGAAGCCGTTCACATATCCATATATTGTGCGCTGCTCGTGCTTTTGGCTTATCATCAACTACACCTGACCTTCTTTGGCATTAAAATACCAACGTCAATGACGTGCCAGCTTGTTTTGTTCTTGTTCCTGTCAAATGCTTCTCCAGGTTGAACAGTATCTTACCGCATGTGTGATGCGACCGAATAACGCGTAATCCAGCGGCACCACGCGTCTGCCCCGGAACGAACGCCTGACGTCATGGAAAAGCCAACGGGCTACTGGACAGCAGAGGACCGGCCCAGCCAGAGCAGTTATGAGGCAGCGCTACCCGGCGCTGAAACCCTCCGCAGGGCTTTCTGGCAAAGAAGCCGGAGGCAGACTAATCCGATTTGCTGGCGCGGACCAATTTGGGTGGTAGGTTTGTGGTATACGCAACAAGTTCAGCCGAGTGAATGCCGTGAGCGCAAAACCACTCATCTGCCCGTTTCGAGTGAGTTTGAACAGCAGACGATCCCAGATTGCCCGATTGGAACGAGTTTCAACTACAGAATTTCGAGGTGTTAGCCCTGCGTTGCTGTGATCACTATACGTCCTGTGGTGCATTGTCGTGACTAACATTGTGTGTATCATAACCGTGAGAAGTAAATATAGTTGTCATACTGGCAAGATGCATCGTACGCCATTTAATCGTGCTGTCTTTTGGTTCTGGACGAGTTGCAAATGTTTTGAAAACCATAATATATCCGATAACGAACAATTGGAGTGATCAAGCAGCCATGCCTGACATCCTACTACATTTACTTTAAGCCACATTCGCTTTGTAATGGGTATCTAACACCCGAGCCATCTCGCAGAGGCGCAGCCTAGACTTTTCTTAAGAGGAAGGGAGCACAGAGCTCGGTGAATAAGCGCCATGCCGATCTTTAAATTGCTGTCGGGAGCCCCGTTCAGAGAAAACAAACCCAGGTCAAAGGGGGCGTCTCTTTCCCCAACCTCCCTGGCTACGTCAATTTCATTTGGCTCCTCAGATCATTATGTTAGAAAACAACCGGATCATCTAGAAGTCTGAGAAGGCGCTTTGTCCCGACCACCCTCCGCGTACCCCGATTACTGTCGGTGTACCCCGATCACTGTCGATGTACCTCGATTTTTGTCAGTGTACCCTGAGCACTGTCGGTGTACCTTGATCACCGTCGGCGTACCCTGATCACCCTCGACGTACCCCGATTACTGTCGGCATACCCCGATCACTGTCGGTGTACCTCGATTACTGTTGGTGTACCCTGAGCACTGTCGGTGTACCCTGATCACCACCGGCGTATCTTGATCGTGACCGGCGTGCCCTGATCACCATCGGCGTGCCCTTGTCACTGTCGGTGTACCCTGATCACTGCTAGTGTACCCCGATTACTGTCGGTGTACCCTGATCACCGTCGACGTACCCTGGTCACCGTCGGCGTACTCCGATCACTGTCGGTGCACCCCAATTACTGTCGATGTACCCTGATCACCGTCGGCGTACCCTGATCACTGTCGGTGTACCCCGATTACTGTCGGTGTACCCTGATCACCGTCGGCGTGCCCTAATCACCGTCGGCGCACCTCAATCACCGCCGGCTCGGACCATCGCCTTTAATGGCCGGGAGCACCAAAGTCTATAAGTTCGCTCGCCCCTCTCTACGGTGAAGTCCGCTGCTCCCTCGCCAGCGCGCCACCGTCACGTTTAGTCCTTTCCGATCGCCCCGGCGTGCGCCGTTGGCGCCCCTGACGGCGAGTGGACGAACCACAGCGGCCACAAACCTGCGCCGGCCGGCGGCCTATCGTCTGCGGCCGCAGTAATCTTATCTGCGGCCAGGTAATCCGCGGGACGCCTGAGCGCTGAGCTTACATCACCACCGGCCTGAAGGTCGCTCGGGCGCTGGTGGGGCTGCTCGTCCACCGAGCCATCATCGCCGGAAATGAAAACAAACTAGCTGCTTTCACAGACAGTCCGTTCATGTGCAAAGTGAAGCCCATCACCATTTCGTGTTTAGAAGGGCATCCTGGCAAAAACCGTGGGGTCCGTGGAACTATCTGGCGACTTTTGCGCGAAACTCACATGCGGACAACAAAGACTTGCATTGGTTCAACCTTTGCAACGGCAGCAAGGCACGAGATTTAACAAGAGACAACCTGACTTTAACAGAGCGCTGCATGGAAGCTCCAGAACGGATTGAAGAATACCGTAGATGTGCAGAGCGCTTAAGAACGTGTGACCTCGTCAGCCGCAGACCTGGCTGAAGTCAGCTGACGTGGCCGAGGACCGGCGGCGGGTGTGGGGTGTGGACCGGGCAAGCGTCAGAAGCGAGCGTGACCACACCTGTCTGCGCAAAAGCACATGAGGATATATCGGCATCCGCGGCCGTACAGAGCCACGGAGGTGAAGCAGAAGAATAATGTTGTGTTAGATGTGCAAGTGCTCTGCCATTTAAGTGACCTGCATTTGTCTGCTGACGAGTTGAAAATGGTTGTGGGTACCAAGAGATAAGGAAAGTGTCAGGAAGATGACGTTTCCTGCACTTTTCAAAGCAAATAAGGAGCAGAGGTGGATTCAGTCCGATCACAAAAACGGGCGTCATTTTGGTGCTTCACGCCATGTACGTACACATTGCTGGAAATCACAGAGGCCTGCACTGATCAGTTTAGTGACAACTACACCCCTGATGTGGTATGGCGACTTAGAACGGCAGAAGTGTGGTGAGAACAGGCGGATAAGTCGCCTTAGAGCCGTGCGAATTTGGCCACAAACTTCTGTCATGACTGCACGAGCATCTCATGCGGAGCCAGACATATTTTGATGTACTAGTTAGTACCAGCGAGGTTCACATATGACTGAATCCACTCGCTGTTAGAGGTTCACTTCGCCTTTTAACTTTCTGAGATTCTTTGAAACCACAATTTCGCTCATCCAAGTCACCAGGACGTGTCCAAGACTGAGGTTACCAAGGTGTTCACCAGGGCCACAGTGACTGACCCTGGGGCCACCATGGTTCTTTGGACCTGCATGTTGCACCTCCGGTCAGGTGTCCGAGGCCTTCAGCCCACAAATCTGATGTGAACATCACCTCACCTTCTCATCACATCCTTCCATCACCTTTTGCATCACTGGTTTACAAACAAGTGTTTGTTGGTAGGTGGGACTTGGTAAACTTTGCAGATAAGTTTGGGTGCCTTTGAAACCTCACTACCTTTTGCATTTCGTATAGCTTGATAGGCCTTTCGAAAACCCCGGTGACCGTTGTTGATAACCACCTGACCTTGTTCCGACCCATGCAACCATCGCCGAGGGCTTGCTGAGAACTGATAGGTGCATACTGAATGACTGAATACACAGGCCTCTGAACATATATATATATATATATATATATATATATATATAACATATATAGTTATGCAATTATATATATATATATATATATATATATATATATATATATATATATATAATTAAAGCACATACCCTACAAACTGAAGCAGCGGACCTTTCCTTGCTTATGATGTTCACACATGGTGTTGACGTAACTGTGGGGCCTTATAAACAATGGGTACGTCTATCTGCCCAGTGCCCATATTCACAGGTGACGGTTATAAAAATATACAGATCAGTGAGAAATGTTGTTATGAGCAAATCACTCGTTTTCCATCCTTGTTCCGCTTACAACACTTGGATGGTCTTTGGCCTCCAGCTCTTCGCAGCCTGGTGCCTTTTTAGGGCCATGCAAGTGCTCGTATGGATCATTAATTGAATGTTGCTGCTCTATGATGCGATTTCCCGACATGGCCCCCTACCCCCCCCCCCCCCCCCTCCTTAACTGTCGAATCGCCTGACCAGTGGACCGCATGCACGCGGAGCGGTGACGGTACTGTTCCAACATCATTCAGGTTTGTCCCGACCTGTTATGGAAACGACGTCATAGATTGTGTGTGTGCTGATGATGACAGGTCGTGAAACTTGCTCACTCCAGGCCGGCAGAAAGCCGAGTATTTGCAGCACGGTGTCAGTCAAGCTGGAGCGTGACGTCATACCAACAGCGAACATCAGCTGTAATGCACGCGCAAGTACATCGTATGCCAAAAAGTATGATGCCATGCGAGGGCATGCCATTATTTATCGCAAAATGAAGGTTTTCAGGATTTAATTTCAGGGCGGAGATTTTATCGAAGGTCGGATAAAACTAGCGGCGTCAGTGCTGACAGCGGGTCGCGTGTCAGGTGGCGCTGCTGGAGCTCCCGTGACGTCAGGGAGGGGCGCGCTCGATCACGACAGGATCCTGTCGGACGGGGCGCCGCCCCGGCGGCCGGGCCGCGACCACCGACTGGAGCGAATCGGGTGACGGGCGGTGAGGGTGGATTGGAACGCGCTGGGTGACGGGCGGTGAGGGCGGATTGGAACGCGCTGGGTGACGGGCGGTGAGGGGGATTGTAACGCACTGGGTGACGGGCGGTGAGGGGATTAGAACGCGCCGGGTAACGAGTGGTGAGGGTGGATTGGAGCGCACTGGATGACAGGCGGTGAGAGGGATTGAAACGCGTCGGATGACAGGTGGTGAGGGTGGATTGGAACGCCCTGGGTGACGGGCGGTGAGGGTGGATTGGGACGCGCCGGCTGATGAGCAGTGAGGGTGGATTGGCACGCGCCGGGTGGTGACCGGCGAGGGTGGATTGGAAAGCACTGGGTGACAGGCGGTGAGGGTGGATCGGGACGCGCCAATTAGTGAGCGGTGGGGTCGGATTGGAGCGCGCCGGGTGACGGGCGGTGATGGGGATTGGAACGCACTGGGTGACGGGCGGTGAGGATGGGCTGGAGCGCCCTCGATGACCGGGATTGGCTACGACCCTTAGTGACGCCTGCAGTCTATGTCCCCTGCCCCGAGCGGCGCTCCGTTACGATCGTCACACCTCTGGCCGCCTCTGGGAAGAGACAGCCCAGACCTTGGATATCAATCGGTACCTGATTCAAAACCTCTTCTGTCCAGCGCGGTGGACACGATCGGCGTCGGTTGAGTCCAGTAGATTTCAAACGGCTTGCCCAACGCAATGATCAAATGTCTATATATTGGCTTTAATTTTGGTATTCACGGTTATGCAAAGGAACCATGCAAACATTATTGTAATTAACGATGAACGGTTTAATATTACTGAAGTAATTATTACAACTGAAGGATGGCTATTTACATTCATCGAAGCAATCATTCATTAAGCAATGCATAGGAAGTGGTAGGAAAATGACGTTTTCTTACAATACTGGGTCAGTTATTCTCAAACGCTTTGTGATAAATTGGATTCCACGGAATGAAACGAGTGTCGCTAGCACGGGTGTACGCCTTATGTTAATTGGGGATGCAGCCGCATCCAGAACATGTCAAAGAAGTAATTCCAGGTCTGTGATGTTGCATGATAGAATTAATTAAAAAATGTAGTTACTCTCCCAACACTGCTTGGAAAATTTTACCTTTGGCCACTGGTGACTTGCGGGAAAAAAACGAGCGTGAAGGGAAGTCTCCAATCTTGCCTTATTGCGCTCAACAGAAGCACCAAACATTGTGATTGATGGCAGTCACTACGTCACCTTTGAGACCGGTCCTTGGAGGGAGAAACCTCACGAGACTGATGCGATGACGCTTGGTGGTTGCAGCAATCGCCAGCTACCGATTTTCGGAGGCATGCTGGCATGTACGACAGCATTCGCATGCGGTTCGAGGCATGCAGCACACAAGAGCATGGGGTCGACACTTAAACCCCGCTCTGAAAGAGACGCGCGCGCCTCCGGACCGGCCTCCGGTGGCGCTCGACCGCGCTGCCACCGATGACGCCGCGAGCTCTGATGACGCCGCGAACTGGACAGAGCCAGTGCTGAGACCGATCATTACGCCACCATGAGGCCGACGTTAGCGGTCACCTCGGTCATGTGTCGGGTTTCAGCGAGCACAGATGCATGCCGCCAGACCACTGGTGAGCGAGGCTGACGGAACCAGGCCGTGCTGGGCTTCCAGACCGCATGTGTCGGCAGCATGCAACAGCGGCACTAGAATAGCATAGGCGTCCGCCCATGCGCATGCAAGCAAGCATGAACTGGTCTGGATTTGCATTGAATGAGGCGTTGGGCGCCTTCAGTCGACCGACTGGACGCCAGGCACACATGTATTCCGACGCATTGGCGTGCGAAATTGATGCAGGGGCATGCATGCATTGGATGATTCGGACGGCACGTGTATAAAGGCGCGAATACGGTCATGGGTATCCTACAGTCTCTGTTCTTCACTTTTCAAAGCTACGAGCGGGTTAACAGCGATGAATGCAACGAACACTCGCACCCGCGCTATGGACAGGACTAGGACACGTGCAGTAATGGTACTTGCGCATGGAGTGGGAGCTGATCTCGTGTTCCAGGTACGGAGCTGGCCAGGGAGACGGCCTCGACAAGTGACGATTTGATGCAGCATATTTCCGTCGGCGACCTTTCACATTGGACGCAGAAACCTGTCTAGTGTAGCTTTCCTTACAACCAGGGGGACTCACCAGTCTCTGAACCTCAATGGCTAAGCCTCCAATGGCAGCTAAGTAGCCTGAATGGCCTGCCAGTGCGTTCATTATTCCGAGCACCAACACGGGACAACCAGCTGACTGCAGCCAAAACCGTCCGTCCTGCAGCGGTGCCACAACCGTCCTGCAGCGGTGTCACAACCGTCCTGCAGCGGTGCCACAACCGTCCTGCAGCGGTGTCACAACCGTCCTGCAGCGGTGCCACAACCGTCCTGCAGCGGTGCCACAACCGTCCTGCAGCGGTGCCACAACCGTCCTGCAGCGGTGTCACAATCGTCCTGCAACGGTGCCAAATCCCACACTTCTGAGCAGGTCAGCGGATGTAATATTACAAAATAATGGATATTCCCAGCGTCCGTGCAGCAGTGTGCACCAAGCGTTACTCGGCTTGCGCGACAGCGCTGCGAGAGACAAGTCGGGGAAAATACCTCCGGCCCAACAAATTTGAAAGAGGGGTGTTTGTCAGGATGTAGGATGGGGGTGCGCATGCAATATCAGCATCCTGATGAGCGTAGGTGGGATGTGCACCCGCGACCCACGCTCTTGTGTTGACGTTGGGTTCATGCAGTGTTCAAAATCGGGCTCATCAGGTTTTCTTAGCGGACCCAGTCCTACATGACAGTCATCTTGACCGATGGCGCTGCTGTACATGTATATTAAAAGGTAAAGCTAGCAGTAGCATACGTCACGGTCATGAGATGACCTTGGATTTCCCAAATCCGATTACAACACATGGTCGTGTGTTCCGAACTAGTGTCATTGCGCCATAGAAGTAAGGAACTCAGACCGTATGCCACTGGAGAATGACACAGTTGAACGCGGAAGGTAAAACGACCACAGCATATCACGAAGAGGCCCGAATCAAAACCTTGGAAAACCTGTAGGTATGCGCCATTACAGAAAGTTTTTCAAACTTTGGTAACCACAAAAAACTATGCATAACCCACACCCCAATCTAAATGTTGTTAAGGCAGGAAAACTACGCGTGCTTGATTTTAGCTACTATCATCAGCAACATCACTGAATACGTTCTTTCGCGAGGTATAAACCAATGTACGGAAAAGCGATGAAATAAAAAGCGCGACGAGTAGCTGTCGCTGCATTGGCGAGGAGCACAGAGGAGTGCACATTATATCTATCACCACGCCTTCATGTGAAGAGGGTACGTATACCCATCACTGCACTGCCACATGAGAGAGCGACGTGTGCCCGGAGCCACATCATAACTCGACGGAATAACTCATATCTGTCACGT
Organism: Pollicipes pollicipes; assembly: GCF_011947565.3. NCBI lineage: Eukaryota > Metazoa > Arthropoda > Thecostraca > Pollicipedomorpha > Pollicipedidae > Pollicipes > Pollicipes pollicipes. Next base: position 46,644,120 of record NW_023596921.1, on the reverse strand, counting down.
AACCTAATAAGTTTTCCTATCGCCATGCCTTCCCGTGGGCAGGACGCGTGCATCCATCACTCCTCCATCACGTGACGGCCAGTGACGAAGGCTTCGCACTGCACGATCACATGATGGAACCAGGCGTTTGGGTTGACACCAAAGGGCTCTCGATTTTTTGGATTTCATTTTATGACTGCTTCAATTTTGCCGCATGATGCGCGCATATCTGGCACCATTTTCAAATAGCACTCTAATCACACGTGCCATGAACAGGGCACAGTTGTCCTGGACTTGATGCGGCAGTCATACATCGATTGGGTAAGCGGTAAGTTGATAGTTGACCTATAAGCGCTCAATAGATTGACCTGTTTCCTGCTCAAGGCTTGTCGACTTGTAGATGACAGAAGATCAGAAGAAATCTAGAGGGCATGAACTTTTGACTTGCGAAATTGTCAGACTTTCATGTCGTCTGATGATGGGAAAAGCTCAAAACTCGTGTCCTCTAGACTTCCTTTATTCTTCTCTCCTCGTCAAACCAACAAGTCTCCAGCACCACACAGGTCAGTTCATTTCAGACATGAGGGCCATCTCTCACTCGTAAGTGCAGTGCTTACAATGTGGTGCTCAATGTTTATGCAATGCTTACACTAGTGCAGTTATCCGGGAGCTTCGGGTAAGCTGCAGTTAAGGTAAGCTGCAGTTAAGGTCAGCTGCAGTTAAGGTCAGCTGCAGTTAAGGCAAGCTGCAACTTGCAGCCGCACAGACTGCCATTCTGCGATACCAGACGGGCCACCGACCTATAATTTTTCCCCTCCGCTGCGGTTCTTGCCGAATCGTAGTCACGAATTGCACGCCAATATGGCTATAATGCTAATCAGCTGGACTGCAATATCCAACCGCAAGGTGCGGGGTGCCGCATCAGACGCATGTTTCAGACGCGTTCTTAGATTGGTACTCGAGCACTTGTTCCGTAACGCGGCGGGCCGCCTGGACTGGAACCGCAAGGCACCACGCTGGTCCAGGAAACAAAGTTACCCCGAACTATAAATCGAACGCTGAAGAAGAATAGGAAAATCGCAGTGGTGAGGGAAGCCCATTTACCGCATTTTTGTGTAAAAAACAAAGATTGGAGGCTGGTTTGGACTGTGGATTGGGCTGATTTTTCCCAGCTGTCTTACTCAGGACTGCAAACCACCCCAGCAGGCTGGAACATGTCTGCCGTCTGCGCTGGCGTCTTTTCCATGCAACAACATAACTCAATGGCGACACACCAGGTTTCAACATCTGCTTCATGCTGTTCCATTGCCATTGAGATTCACCCGACTCCCTTGCTAGTGTGAAATGTGCGAATATATAATTTTCCGGTGGACTCACAAATTACGTGATGCGAGGACATGGCAAACGATAAGAAGATTAAGATAAAGACCTTCGAAATGTGTACTTGTCGCGTATAAATCACAAAACCATCCTTAAATAGAAGACAGCGTTATGATAACTCGATCAGAAAGAAATCCAAACACGGCTCTCGGTCGATGGTTCACAGAAACAACAAACGAAATATTTCAGCAGCGATTGCCGACAAAGTCCATGATGTAGGTTGACTTGATTGCAACTGCCAAAGCCCTGGAGATCCTACATGTTAACATTAACTCCAGGGCTCATCTGCCAGTCACTTAGGGTGGTGGTTCGCTCCTTTGAGAGACATTCCGGCTGTTGTCGCCCGGCAGCGTGACGAACGGGCAGCAATACGCAGCTGCGACCACCGCGCTCGGAGGCTGGCCTTCGCGCGTCCTGTGCAAACAATGTGTGGGACGCGGACCACAGGACACGCGACGAGCGATAACACCGGTCCTCGCCGTTCCCACGCATGCCTGCGCACGCACACACACACACACAAACACCAACCGTACAACGCACCCCACGTACACCCAGCACAGTCGCTTCGCAGAAATAGTCGTGATTGGGGAAGACCCGACGTTCTTCAGATATGGGCATTGTTCGCAGGCGTTTGATTCTTGGTCAGTGCCTCTGAATGCTGCGTCAGCGTTGCTACATTTTAAAGTGTCTTTCGATTTTCCTCTGTAATGAGGCGAAACAGACTGAGGGGGTATGGGGCATCCTGAAGAACTATAGCAATTCCATGTACATTTCCAGAAACACCCATTCAGCCACGCCCAGCACCCACACACATTGACTGGGATCATGTGAATTTTGTACGTAATTATACAGACACAATTCACATCGTTCTCTGAAATGAAGTGCGATATGGACGATTCTTCAAGAATCGAAAGTGCATAGCTGCACCATGACAAACGTTTTCCTTGTCTGCCTGAGGAGGCCCTTGCAATGTGCTGCGGCCTCGAAACACCCAGTCCGTGTTGCGCTGCAATGTCCGCTCGACATTCCACCCCAGTGGTCACCACCTCTGCGAAACGTCGCACAGTTCCGAGTGGAGGTCTTTTGATTGGTGATCCCATTTTTGAAACTAAAAGTCCAGATTGGGCAAGGACGGCCGATGGCATCCCAAAAAACATATGCCACTTCGCTAGGAGTCTCCCCGAATGTCAGATTTCCTGTATTGATTTTCATCGATAAAAACTAAGCAGGCTGCCCGGTAGCGTGAGCAAACTATCTGGAACAAATGGATCGAGGTCGACGTTGGCGGGAGCGACGATCCGCTGCTGCCGGATCGATGTCATCCGCCGCCCCGCCGGCTGCGGCTCTGGCGGCGACTCCTGCCGACCAGCGGCGGCTGTCCCGCTGGTGTGGGACGTGACCCGCCGGCTGCAGCTCCGGGGGCGACTCCCGCGGACCAGCGGCGGCTGTCCCGCTGATGTGGGACGTGACCCGTCGGCTGCAGCTCCGGCGGCGACTCCTGCCGACCAGCGGCGGCTGTCCCGCTGGTGTGGGACGTGACCCGTCGGCTGCAGCTCCGGCGGCGACTCCCACCGACCAGCGGCGGCTGTCCCGCTGGTGTGGGACGTGGCCCGCCGGCTGCAGCTCCGGGGGCGACTCCCACCGACCAGCGGCGGCTGTCCCGCTGGTGTGGGACGTGACCCGTCGGCTGCAGCTCCGGCGGCGACTCCTGCCGACCAGCGGCGGCTGTCCCGCTGGTGTGGGACGTGACCCGTGGACGTTGACACCGTCTGGCTTGAGCTCCGGCGCGACGCTGCCGACAGCGGGCGGTGTCACGCTGATGTGGGACGTGACCCGTCGGCTGCAGCTCTGGCGGCGACTCCTGCCGACCAGCAGCAGCTGTCCCGCTGGTGTGGCATGCAGCCTGCTAGCCGGCAGCCCGCAGAAGGATGCGCCCCTGGCCCAGCCGGCCAGGCGACGTGCCGCTACCGGGGCTATCGACGATATGACTCCAAGGTCGTCACGCTTAACCCGGCTCGTATGACAACAAGACAGCGTATGTCCGGTCACAATGGGTGACCAGGCTGACGGTGAGCGTGGAAGCAGGACCAGCGGCGAATCCGCGGCTTCGCCGCCATTACAAACACATGAGACGGCCCGCGTGTGGGCAACCGCCAGAGCAAGGGTCGATAAATCGTTCTCGAATCTCCTATCGTGATTCTGCAGGATCAGAGCTCAACGGCCGACGAATGGCAGCCGACTTGGTGCGCAGACCGACGGGCGAGGACTTGAAGACGAGGCTGTGCCCGTGAGGATGCTCCCGCAGGTGCTGTATGCCTGCTCGCGACCGTTTGGCATTCATTTGGAATATTCACGATTTGTAGCAATCGACCGTGCGGCGATTGTGGCGCAGCGTCGATTGGGACCAGCATTTGTTCGGTACAATGCCGTTGATGGTGAGCAAAATATCCGTGTTCGATAGGTAATAATGTGTCGTGTACGCTCGCGAAATGCAAAGGTTATCACTAACACGACTGACGAAGGCATCGTTTGGTGATTTGCATTCTCAAGTGAGATGCGTATTTTGCCAGTTGTTATACAGATGCACGTCATTCTTATATGCACTCACGATTATTTCACCCTGGCGTTGGCCATTCCAACTCAACAGGGCAGTGGTGCTGAAACGGTAGTGGTGCTGTTCTCCTCCTATGGAGCACGTTTCCTCGAATGCGGCAGTCAAAAATTGTGTTCTGGAGATCTTATTTGACAGTCAGAGTGGGACACAAAAAAAAAAATCAGACACATGTGATGGACACATTCCTCGCCCAAACTTGTACATGAAATGTTTCGATCCGTAACAAATGAAACGCCGCCATTCTCCTCACGGAACAAAAATTGTTCGTTTTGTATATCATCGGATAGAAAAGAAGCGATTCAGGCCTACAGCAACCACCAGCTTTTCCGATGCCTGTCTCAACACTCTCCATTATATCTAGTCTAGAATAAGTCTTCTGAACAATTTATTTCGATATTCGGTAGAGCAGAATCATTGCAATTGTTTCAACAACAAAGCCAATCTTTGTCTGCTTTTCAGTAGCCATGCGTTCCGAGTGTTTCAAAGGCAAACCAAGCAACACTGAAACCATCGCGCTCCGTAGAAAACTGCGCGTATCGTTTTACCCCTTGGTTTTCACCCATTCGTACACCTGCATATCTAGACACTGTGCATGATCGTCAGCTCATATCAGTGTTGCTACGGTTGCTTGCAACGTGTCATAGATGTCGCACGCATTTACATACCATAAAATGGACTGCTTGCATGGCACCGAACGCAACATAACTTGTCATGCTCCAATGGCAAGTTATGTTGACAAGCTATGATGCCTACCCGCCCCCAGCCTAACCAAACATTACTCCAAAACGGTACTCCATGTCGAATACACCTTATATTTTGAAATGCTTCGGTGTATGTGTCAACTCAAGTTTAAGTATTTCCCTCCGAAGATGCATGGCTTAATTCATGCTGACACTCGTATAACAATGCATCTTAAATACTTGAAAAAGACGGTAAAAATGAATAGCCTGCCCGAGTCAGTGTCTACCCAGGGTTGGTTTGACGTCGACCGTGCCAGAGTGAGCAGCCGGTCCATCTACCCTATCGCAGAAGGGCAGCACCAATACAATGGCGCACACAACAGCACTGCAGACGTGATTATCTGGCGCAAGAATTCGTCTGCAGTAGAATCGTCAGCATCCAGCCTGCCAGTATGTATGTTGGTGTCGCCAGTATCCAGTACGCCATTATTCAGCCTGCGTTTGCCCATCGTCACATTGCTTGGTGTGCCGCCTCCGTTGTTCAACGCTCGACCTACCCGCTGCCAGCAGCGCCCCAGCAGAGTAGCGGACCGTAATGTTGTGCCTCGAAGGGACACGTAACCTACTGATTGGGCAGGCGGTCAAACAACGATTCAGTCGAACAGGGCGGCCTGTTTTGTGTAAGGGACCCTCAATGATCTAATCCCGGCGTAATTTAAGGTTGGTGTGTAACTTTTGCAGATGGCATACCACCGCTCGCACCCGGCTTCGTTGAGAAGACGCCCGGCGGTGGTGTATTTTCGAGATCGTTCTGCCTGTGATTTTGATTTATTTGGTTTGATACCTGTGATTTGATCCAACAAATGATTCGTGGCAGACGAATTAGTTGGAGCGTGTGCCACTATAAAAAAAATAGGTACAAGTATGAATACCCATGACCCAAGTGACCAGCCCGGATCAATCCAAATATCAAGATTAAACCAAATAAAACAAGTACATCTAAAATCGTTCATTCACGGTGTGCTTTTCTTCATTACCAGGGCATCCTTGGTCATCCCAACTAGTTTATAAATTTACAAATGGCAATCATCCTGGCATGCTGTAAAGATAACTTTTAAAAAGAATGCTTCCAGATCTGAGCTGCATCACGAAAGCCCTTTCACAATTTGTCAGTCAAAGATCTAGCACAGGGATCTCATCCTCGTGCACTTTTGGAGTGCGCATCTAAAACAATGGCATCTTGCTCTCTATAAGAAAATCTTACAAGACCAAATGCAGGCCAAATGAAGGTCAAGACCAAACCAGTCGAAACGATCCGAGGAGACCGAAGCGAACCATAAGGCCACGACATTTTCCGCCGCCGATCCCATGGCTTCCGCATTGCTGGTTTGCGACTTACAGGATGACTGAAACCCGGAGGCGTGAGAACGTTCTTTCGCAATTCAAAAAGCCACCACGACTCTAAGACATCCATGCTGCTCTGGGAACCAACGAAACGAGCCGAGGCTTAAAGAGATTGCATCCACCAAAACTTGTTTTTGCTGCATGCAGTGTGTCGCGATGTACCTTACCGATTTTTATGACGTCGCAATTTTGCGATCCACTGGCCCTTAGCACCACATTATGGTTGCTATGGGAAGCCACCGCAACTGCCGCTGCTGCAGTGAGGCAGTGACTTTGCCCGCAGCGTCGTGGGCACACGAGCCAAAAAGAAACCCGCAAAAGTGGTATATATTTCCTTTACTCTGCGTTCGTTGGAAGTAAAATCTGGTTTGGGTGATTGCTCTCGTTACACAAAAAACAATATTTGAACAGATGGCTTCTTTTGAAGCTGGGCGCCCACTAGGCCCGCCCAGAACACTTCTCGTCCGCAGCCGTTCGTTCCCGAAGGCCGTCGACTACTGTGGCTGGCCAACCAACGAGATGGTGGCCACGAGCGTCACCATATATGGTGGCATCCATGCTCACCACACGTTCTTTATCGACACAGTGGTCGGTGACGACTGTCGACGGCCGTTCAGAAACGTGGCAACGGATGAGTAGAAAAGCTCAGGGGCGCCGGAAAGGCCACGAGTCACGACACGGCTCACATTGCTGGGGTCGAGCCAGTAAGTGCACTCTAGACAGCTAAATGTCAGAAACAGTAGATGTGCGGACGTGTGGAGGCACATGAGGTGCTTCATGTGCAGCGAACCATTGCTCCGAGATCAATGGGTAGTTTCTGTGCTCCTGTCACCTCTCCCCTCTCCCCTAGTTTCTGTGTTTCTCTTCCCTTTCTAAATACGTGCTCGTCACCATCGCATTGGTCGTTTCAAGCCCAGCGTTTGCGGAGGTACGTTGGCGCATGCTAGTTATTTGGGCTCGGAGGCACATCGACGCCATCGTTCATTTCGCCCCGTTTATGTTATTGTATGGTTAACTAGGTTCGAACCGAACCTGCTCGTGAAACTCGGGTACGGCAGAACCGGCGACCGGCCGGACAGCGACACGCGGAAGGCCGGAGCACCCCAGCCCCGAGTTCGCGCATGTAACTCGCAGCGGTCGGTGACTCCGGTCGCTCCAAAATGTCCGTGTCGTCGGTCCGTGACTGGCTTAACGAAGGAAATAAATTTTAGATCAACGGCCGCGTACGGCGAGCCGTTGGATGCGTGCCCGATGTCAAGGTCACAGTTTTTGCTCGATGGAGAAATAAAATTCGGCCAATTCGGCACAGCGAGTGACACGCCCAAAGGTGGATCCGTTGAACCACTCGTTACAATGGTTTATTTTGAGCTAGTTTTTTGCCGACAGTCATTAGCTACACTAATCGCTACAGCCTTTCATGCCGTTCGAAAACGTGACGCGCGAAGAAGGCAAGATTTGGTAAATGCTGGCGCAGATTACAGCAGTTGACTGGGAGGCCGCTCGGAGATAATGCCGGTGGCGGTGGTTTGGAGGTGGTGCTGGACGGTGCTCAGGGACAACGTTAGTAAGTGGCTCAGAGGCGGCGCCATACGGTGGCTCAGAGGTGATGTCAGGCTCCGGGAAGTGCCATATGGGGGCTCGAAGCCCAGATATGTTGCGGATCAGTGGCCCAGACCTCAGGATGTGGTGCGGCGCAGGGGCTCAGAGCTCAGGATGTGGTGCGGTGCAGTGGCTCAGAGCTCAGGACGTGGTACGGTGCAGTGGCTCAGAGCTCAGGGTGTGGTGCGGTGCAGTGACTCAGAGCTCAGGACGTGGTACGGTGCAGTGGCTCAGAGCTCAGGGTGTGGTGCGGTGCAGGGGCTCAGAGCTCAGGGTGTGGTGCGGTGCAGGGGCTCAGAGCTCAGGGTGTGGTGCGGTGCAGTGACTCAGAGCTCAGGATGTGCTGCGTTGCAGCGGCTCAGAGGTGGTTGCCACTTACGGTTACACCACTTCTGAAGTACCCGGACGATACTTCTGAAGTGATGGCTCAGTGATCCGATTTCGCGCCTGCGGCAGCTCACAGACGTGCTGTCGGATGACGTGGGAGCAGTGGTGCCGCTGGCGGTCCGGACATGGCGCAGGCAGCGATCCGGAGATGGTGCCGGACGCTTGCTCTGGGATGATCCGGACTGTCATTCACAAATGGCGCTGGGCGATATCTCAGAGGAGACCCCGTTGATATCTCAGAGGTGGTCCCGGGTAATGCTTCAGACGTTGTCCCGCTTGATCTCTCGGGCGGAACCGGTAGAAGAGCTTAGAGGTGGTGTCAGGTGTCATCTCGGAGGTGGTGTCAGGCATCAGCTTAGAAAAGGTGTCGGGCATCTGCTCAGAGGTGGTGCCAAATGTCAGCTCAGAATTGGCGTCGTGCGGCGGTCTGGAGCTGAGATGTGGCGTTGCCGGTCGCTCAGCGGTGGTGCCGGGCCGCGGTTTACATCGGTGCCGGGCGGCGACTCGGACGCGTTGCCGGGGGGCTATGATAACGTCCCCACGCCGCAGGAGGATCACCGGCGCGTGATGCGGTGCCGGCGCCGCCAGCGTGGTGCCGGCCGGCGGCGACGGCGCCGCGCGGCTCGCGCCCCCTCCCGCTGCTATCATATCAGCCGCCATTGAGGACGGGTCAGCCGGCGTGATAGGCCGGTCGGACAGGCCGATTAGCAGGTGCCCGCCGTGCACGGCCGCTCCGTGTCAGCGACACGGGCTGGCGACGGCGGCGCCACGGTGTCACGTGGAAGGTCAACGGCCGGCCTTGGCCGCCCACGCAGGTCTGACAGCAGAAGTGGTGTTTTGCTGGAAGCTTGACGCACGCGGATGACAATTTCGCTGCAGATGGACTCGTGGTTCCATGTGGGCACTCGGGACGGAGCATAGTGCCGGGGCATGGCTGTCTGAGGTCACGAGGTCACAGCCGCGCTGCCGGTGACACCAGTCCGGTGACGGTCGGGGCGTGAATCCCCGTCACTAAGCCGAAGCCCGGCGGCGACGGCGCTCCAGGCCGCCGCCGAACCGGGTCGTGTCGCATGGCTCGCAGACTGCCGCAGATGCTCCACTCGGCCGATCAGGCAGCCAGCACGTGAGAGACGAGGCAGCCGTATGTCACGCCCGCTGATCGTATCACGTCGGGAACCAGCTCCGCCCGCTCCCGGCCCCGCCGGGCGAGCTGGGAACGGGTGCCGCCGATGCTGACGTCACCCAGCCCTCTGCCTGCTAGCGTCATCAGAGCGGCGGCGACGGCAACGGCGTCACCCGCGACCGCGGCCAGGCAGGCGCTCGGTGTGAACAGTCTGCCAGTGTCTGAGCCATGGAAGCCATACGATTGTTCCTCTTGGGCCATCGTTTTGCTTAGAGAATTCCCTTGAAAATCAGGGGAACGCTGTTGGCTTTCTGCGCATCAGTGTTGCAGATAGCATGCGAGCAACCTGGGGTGAATGCGTCACGAGTCGACTGCAATGCTCCCGAAGTTTCATCACGTTGCAAACCCAAGCTGGTTCTGTGTTGTGAAATGGTGTATCTGCTACTATGACGACTGTTTCATAGGTTCACTTACGGACCTGTTACACTACATTATGCATTTACTTAATGTTTGCACTAAGTAACGACCATGGCCTTTGCTTGCCGAAGGATATTACTTATTCACGCGCCATCAGGCCAAATGCGATGCACCGGATGTAGATGTGCCCACCGCGTCTCTCCAGGAATGATCAATACACACCTATCCTGAGCTGACGGAGTCGTGCCCACTTTTGCGCAGCTTCAGTCACGCTGATGAGTCCTAGACAGAAACTTCCAATTGTTTTCACTCCTATGGCTACAGATAATGGCTGTTTGTACAGCTCCCGGGGTATCAGCAGCGGTGGAGATTTGAGGACACCGTGTTTTATCGGGCTGGCTTTCGGGGACGAAAAATGCGGCCGGTAATGGTGGCTGCTTGGGCAAATGTAACAGATAAGCTATCAAGCAGGCGTGATGCGCTGATACAAAGCCTGCTGCTCAGCTGCCAGCAAAATGTTACAATTGTGTGGATGACGGTTCGACCACCTCGCTTATGGACAGGTCAAGAGCGGGGTTTAACAGCCCCCGCCTGCGTTTCAATGTTGTGGGATGTGGAGAAGGAGACATAACGATGGTGGGAAGGATATGGAAACAGGGGAGGTATATGGAAATGAAGCGGGATAAGAAGACGGGGATCGATGTGAAGATGGAGAATGAGGGGGACACGTGGGCAGAGAGAGGAAGAAAGAAAGAGAGAGAGAGAGAGAGAGAGAGAGAGAGAGAGAGAGAGAGAGAGAGAGAGAGAGAGAGAGAGAGAGAGAGAGAGAGAGAGAGAGAGAGAGAGAGAGAGAGAGAGAGAGAGAGAGAGAGAGAGAGAGAGAGAGAGAGGGTGGTGGAGGAGGCTTTCAATGTGGAATGCAAGCTTACTAGTTTGATTCGTTTGCATCGATTGATCGATGATAAACAGCAGATTTAGTGACGCCTGAGACAGCACTTCGCCTGCAGCGGGCCAGCACCGCCACCGTTCTGCCCGCCGCCGCTGGAGCGTTGGAAAATACCGCTCAACCGTTAAATAACGAGATCTTATCTGGAAAAACCGAGTCGTGTTCCCGGTAGGTGTTTCAGCCCGTCCGATTTGAGCACGGTCGGCGCGGTTGCTGTCCGAAGACACCGCGAATAAGACGACGCAGTCGGATGGCGTTGCTAACCCCGCCACCGTGGCGAGATCCACCGGCACCAGTGCGCATGCGCGCCGCGCGTCCGCTCCGCTCCAAAACGTGCCCATTCCACTCAGGGTGTCCGGCAAACGTGACGGTGGCGCCGCCGGGATACTGGGCGGTGCTGGGAGGTCGCCCGCCGGCCGGCGAGTCCGGCGACGCGCCAGTGGCCAGTGGTGACGCCCTGAACAGCCGGTGGTGCCGCTCTGGACAGCCAGCGGTGCCAGTCAGGACAACCGGTGGTGTCGTTCAGGACAGCATGTGGTGCGGTGGAGCCGCCCAGGACAGCCAGTGGCGCCGCTCAGGACAGTCAGTGGTGCCGCTCATGACACCGGTGGTGCCGCTCTGGACAGCCAGTGGTCCCAGTCAAGACAACCGGTGGTGTCGTTCAGGACAGCCGGTGGTGCCGCTCTGGACAGGCGGTGATGCCGCTCTGGACAGCCGGTGATGCCGCTCTGGGCAGCCAGTGGTGCGGCTCAGGACAGTCAATGGTGCCGCTCAGGACAGCCGGTGGTGCCAGTCGGGACAGCCGGTGGTACCGCTCTGGTCTGCAGATAGTGCCGCTCTGGCTTGCCCATAGTGCCGCTCAGGACAGCCGGTGGTGCCAGTCAGGACAGCCGGTGGTACTGCTCAGGCCTGCCGATAGTGCTGCTCAGGACAGCCAGTGGTGCCAGTCAGGACAGCCGGTGGTACCGTTCTGGCCTGCCGATAGTGCCGCTCAGGACAACCGGTGGTGCCGCTCTGGCCTGCCGATAGTGCCGCTCAGGACAGCCGGTGGTGTCGCTCTGGCTTGCCGATGGTGCCGCTCAGGACAGCCGGTGGTGCCAGTCAGGACAGCCGGTGGTACCGCTCAGGCCTGCCAATAGTGCCGCTCTGGCCTGCCAATGGTGCTCTCAGGACAGCCGGTGGTGCCGCTCTGGTCTGCCGATAGTGCCGCTCAGGACAGCCGGTGGTGCCGCTCTGGTCTGCCGATAGTGCTGCTCAGGACAGCCGGTGGTGCCGCTCTGGTCTGCCGATAGTGCCGCTCAGGACAGCCGGTGGTACCGCTCAGGCCTGCCAATAGTGCTGCTCAGGACAGCCGGTGGTGCCGCTCTGGTCTGCCGATAGTGCCGCTCAGGACAGCCGATGGTGCCGCTCTGGTCTGCCGATAGTGCCGCTCAGGATAGCCGGTGGTGCCGCTCTGGTCTGCCAATGGTGCTCTCAGGACAGCCGGTGGTGCCGCTCTGGTCTGCCAATGGTGCTCTCAGGACAGCCGGTGCCGCTCTGGTCTGCCGATAGTGCCGCTCAGGACAGCCGATGGTGCCGCTCTGGTCTGCCGATAGTGCCGCTCAGGACAGCCGGTGGTGCCGCTCTGGTCTGCCAATAGTGCGGCTCAGGACAGCCGGTGGTGCCGCTCTGGTCTGCCGATAGTGCCGCTCAGGACAGCCGGTGGTGCCGCTCTGGTCTGCCGATAATGCGGCTTAGGACAGCTGGTGGTGCCGCTCTGTTCTGCCAATGGTGCTCTCAGGACAGCCGGTGGTGCCGCTCTGTTCTGCCAATAGTGCCGCTCAGGACAGCCGGTGGTGCCGCTCTGGATACAGTACGACTGTCACGCATGTGAGCACCTCGTTGTCTCAGAATGCAAAATATATATTTTCGGCGTTAACTACACATGTGAGATAGCGTTAACTTGTCCTCGGACTCCACTGTGTTTGCACTGAAAAATGTGCAATACAACGCAAAAGTTTATTCAGAAAAGTAAAGATATTCAAAATAACGACCAACTGTCCTGGGATTTAATACAGATGGCAAGGAGGCATGCTTTTTGTACGGTCATGAAGCAACTCCTTCATTATTTGCAACGGCAAGAGCACGCACCTCCCTTACATCATGGCAACGCGCCATTTTCGGATGTGTGTCCACGTCGGGTGTCGGGCGTAGTGTTCACACATGCCCCTCCCCGAGGTATGTGACTGCAGCGTCATATAGTTTCGCCTTTGTTGCAGCGTTGTCGCCTAATAGGTTCACTCAAGGTTTTAGGTTCACCTACCGAGAAGGCCCATTCTTGTCCGCTGGCAGGTAGGCTGACGAGCACATTTCCTTCTGTGAGAATAAAACACTCTCTCAGGGCGTTAACACGATAGCCTCCCACCAGCTCTTCCAGCGCTTTCCCCTTTTAAGGCGATGAGTTGCGTTCCTGGATCTCAGATGATCCTTTCGGCGGATTCGGCGGTCAGATGCGGCCAGTTGGACCGGTCACGGTTGGGTCTGGTAACGAGCTATGACGGTGTCCAGACCACCGACCTTTGGGAAGAGCTGCCTCGGCCGCGGCAAACATCCACTGGTTCTCGAGGGGGGGGGGCAGACTGGTCCAGCCAGTTTGGCCATTTGTCACACTGCAAACGGCGAATTTGTTCTTTCGCTCATCAAACGTCGGATTTGATCTTTCGCTCATCAAACCGCGAGTTTGTTCTTTCGCTCATCAAACCTCGAATTCGTTCTTTCGCTCATCAAACCTCGAATTTGTTCTTTCGCTCATCAAACCGCGAATTTATTCTTTCGCCGTCACTGTCTCCATTTGGGCGATGCGTTTCGATAATTTGCTGCATGTGATGCGCATTAAACCCGACAGTAACAAGTTACTACTGAACTAATCAGTGGTCTGTAATTTGCGGGAGCGGCAGCTGAGAGTAGCCCATAACTTAGAAAGGATGGATGGCAGGCGCTATGGGCCGTTAACTCTACCTGACGTGGCTCAGCCGAAGACGCCCTCCACAAATAGGCACGAGGCACTTCAGAATAGTCTCAACGCTTTTTCACTTTCACGCCTGGATAGCCAAACAGTGTGATGAAAAGTTGTTAGTTCCAACGGATTCGTCGGCGCGCCATCCGTAGGCCGGCAGGTGAACCGAACTGCCCGTTTAGGTGCTCGACGAATAGGGGGAAAGTCCTCTGCTCTTGAGCACAAATGAGTCAAGTCGGAACACCCGTGCCGAACGATTGTGCCAATGTAGATAATTGGACCACGGGCCATTGCGGGTCAAACAGAGCGCGGCCGAGCAAGATCAGGCGTCGAAACGGTGTTATGACGCTTTGAGCTAAGAAGTTAAACCTCCACGCCACGGTGGAGGCTGCTCTGGCCGCATCGACTCGCCTGCGGCGCCGCCACCACCGCTTGCGTTAGGAAGTCCCAGCGTAGCCGATCGGGAAGGAAAAACCGACATTATCCTCGTCAAGCAGGAGACGGGTTCACGGCGCCAATTTGTGTTTTTTTACGGTGGCTCTGCCCACTGCAGTGTTCATTTGGGCTCTACAATATTTGTTGCTGTTATATCTAAAAAAAACGGAATAAGTCAACTGTCACATCACACAAGGCCAGCCTTTTTTTGGTATGTCTGTGATGATTATGATTATTTCGCTGCTGAAATAATGGGCTATCAGGAAAATAATCCAAAATTTAAGACATAACCTCGTCCTTCAAAATAAAATGGGATACCACCCTCAATCATTTCCACCAATTTACGTCCCGGGACGTATTGGTGGGCTCGGTGCGTACAGGCTGACATTTTGTTCACGTAACATACAGATCAACACATCGACATTTTTGCCGTCATCGTATCCCGTTAGTTCTCATCCACGGTGACGGGATGAGAAAATACGCATCAATGATGTCAACGTGCCTTCAGATGTGGCATTCGGCTCGGGGCTGGGCACGGCCGCGCCACGCAAGGTCACCAGGATGTGATCCGTTCCGCTTAAACTGCTAATCTTGCACAAGAGGAGATTCCCCTCGAACGTGCAGCTGATCCGTATAGAAAGGTCTTCACGAGGACGCTGGGACGTCGGAATCCTTCCCGCAATATCTTAGTAACCTGCTGTATGCCAAATGACAAAAAAATCGCGCAACAATCCTTCAGCTGTGGGGTCGTAAGCCCTCCGCCGAGCGGTCAAGAGTTTCTGCTTCCCTCAATAACCTGTGAATACGCCAGATGATACCTAGTCGAGTCTGTAAGAGCGGCCGGGGCGTCAGCCGAGCACAGGCGTACGCTTCGGACGTACCTGTGTTGGGGAAGACCGCAGCAGCCGAGCGAGCGCCTCCGTGTCCCAGCGAGTCGGCAGCGGTTTATCACATCCACTCGGCACGCGGCGCGGCGCGGTTAGCGGCAGTCACCGTCGCCGGTCACGGGGTCGCACTGCCGGCTGCCGCGCAGCCAGCCGACACCGCCGGCGCCGTGCGCGACGCTCGACGGTGCGGCCGCCTGACGACGGACGCCGCAACTTGCGCCTCACAGACTGCCGCCAGATGTTCCAGGGGCAGGTCGGTGCTCACGCATGCGCCAGCTGTTAAATAATGTTTCCCAAAAATGCTGATAACAATTCTTTAAGCGCCTGATCCATCGCAAGCGCATCGTCGCAAGTGAATCAAAGGTCACGGACAGGGTGCGATTCGGCCCGAGTCGTGTCGGTTTCCAGTCCTTACGTCTACCATACTCGACGAAGCGCGTGCCGTGGGCGTGGGCTGAGACTCTAGTTTGAGTCAAGCTAAGTTGGTTTGAGAACCAATCTCCTAAACAGTGTTCTCTTATCTCACAGGGTGAAAGTCCATGATACGACGCGAACGCGATCGCCTCCCATACCCGTGTACATAACCAACCCGATACCATAGATGTGATGCGCAGAAATAACCTGTCGTGGGTCACCAGGGAGCTGCACAATTCACCTCTTGTTCGTTCTGAGAGGCAACAAACCCAACTAACCATGGGGCTGACACATCCAAGTAGGCTATCATATACGAGTGCGGGCCTCCTCTCCATGTCATCCAGAATACGTGATTTGACAGCGATCGGGTAAGCGATCGCCCAATTGATCATGGCAACCCCAATAGATTATACACCGGGCGTTTGTGTACGTATGCCTTTTAGATCACAGGCCTTTTACTTGATGCATTTGGCACATATCATCATGTGCCGGCTGTGGTCATAATTTTCCGTTACCCCGCCAACTACTGGCGTAAGCCAGACTGTCTCGCCCGCTGGACTCGCGTCCGACTCGCATTGGCCGTATGACGCGCGACGCGTAACACAAAACCAGCGGCGGGCCAACCCGAGCTCACATACATCATCCCACGGCCTCCAGCGTTCCTCCATGTGTTGACGCAACAGCGGCTGTCGTTATCCCATTCCGGAATGATGGAGCGGCGTGCGGCGGTCGATACCGCCCGCCCCCAGTCGAAGGAGCCAGAGATGAGCCGACGTGATGGCTGAATCGCGGCGATATTACGAGTCACTGCCGCCCTCCCCGTACATGAGCTCATTTGCTTTCACAACGTAAGAACCACAGCAGGAACGGTTTCAAACGGATAATTCACTATTTTGAAGTGCATAACCTGTCCTAGAAGCTACTTTCCGATGGTTAGCTGCTGAATGACAGAACAGTACGATCCCTTTCGGTACAAGGTTCACGAATGGCCCGCGTAGACTGATAATTGACTGACAACGTAGACTGCGTAGACTGACAACGTAGGCAATGGCCGGGACTAAGAGTACCCACATGGAATCAGCAATGGGCTGGTCTGGTAGATTCTGGGAAATTTACGGGTAGGGGCAAGACGTTTACGAGATTTCTGTTAAACATTTCAACGGATACTAGTGTTGCCATTAGCGCAATATATCTTGCAATTTCCAACGTAAAAGAGCACATATTGGTGCAAAATTTCCCGCAAATCTTCTAAAAAGTGGAATAAGTGCTGATGAAATGTCATAGGATGGGTAGCTGGTCGGTACAACTGGCCAGGCATGGGTGGCAAGTGTGCATGGCCCATTGCAATGAGTAGCGGCTGGACTTTGGAAAGGAAATCTAACTCGTGAAGACCGCCAGCCACAGAACGCGGTACACACAAAGCTGCCGCTAAGTACATCCCAAGACATTCAAAACATGTATTGCAGCACAGCCAACACATTCAAAGACATGGGGTATGAGCCACAACACACAGGCATTTTCACAACGCTAACCACTCTGAGTCTGACAGGCACACCGGACGTCCGCGTCAGTTGGACCGGCGGCCGCCGGGCGGCGCTAGGTGTCGCAGTGCTGCCACCAGCGCGGGAACGGCACGACATCGCGGACGCTCTCCAGGCCGGTGAGCAGCAGCAGCAGCCGCTCCAGGCCCAGGCCGTAGCCGGCGGTGGGCGGGCCTCCGAAGCGGCGCAGCTGGGCGTACCAGTCGAGCCGCGGCAGCAGGCCGAGCCCGTGCAGCCGGGCCGTTAGCCGAGCGGGGTCATCCTCACGCAGCGAGCCGCCGGCTAACTCACCGATCCGCGGCACCAGCACGTCCACCGCCGCCGCCTGAGGGCGCGCCAGGTCACGGTAGGTCACGTACACTGAGGTCAACAGCGGCCTCACCGAGACCAAGCCAGGTCACACTCAGGTCAGCAGCGGTCAAGGCAGGTCACCCTGGGGTCACAACAGTTTACACTAGGAGCACGGCAGGTCACACTGGGGTCAGGGAGGTCGTGCTGATATCCGGGCATATCACACTGTGGTCAGACTTAGCTACATTGGAGTCAGAGCATGTCTGAGAGGGGCCAGGTCACAGCGGGATCAAGCAGGCCACAAAGAAATCGGGACAAATTGCGATGCGTTCCGGGCAGGTTACACTGAGGTCGGGTTAGGCCACCCTAAGGTAGGTACACTCTACAGTAAGATTCACACAGACCCTGTCCAGGCAAGGGCATCTAATACTGGGCTGCCAGAACAGCTGACAATGAGGTAAATACACGTCATCAGCTCAAGGTGTGCCTTTGCGGAAGTTTTGGTAAAATCAATACTTAATAAGGTCATAAGGGGTTAAGACGACGTTTCAAATTGATGTCTTAGGGTACCTGGCGCTAACGGCAGTGTTCTCTCTCCTACGAAAGAGAGAAACGTATCATTTACTACATCCTATTTTGTAACATCAAAGCCATATCAAATAAGCTCGATGTACAGCATCATTTCCTCCATGCTAACAATTCATAACACCGGAAAACTGAACAGCAAATGCAGAATGCATGATGACATCCAAGTCCTCATCGGCACGGTAGCAGCCCTCGTTGACTTCCGCCCCGGAAGGTCGCTCCAGCAAGAACCACGCCAGTTTGAGCGAGACCGCCATTGCCCCTACGCCGGCGCGGGGTGGGGGCGGGGGTAGGTCCGGGTTGAAGGGCCGCGATCTGGCACACTAAGCCGCCCCCCCCCCCCCCCCCGACCGGGCGACGCCAGGCCCAGCCACCCAGTCAGTCCGGCATCGCGCCACGCATGCTGATCAGCCGCCGCCGGACCGTCAGTGACGTCACTGGCCGGCGACAACGCGGTGGCCGGCAGAGGACAGGGGCGAGCCGGCCCCGGCAGATGCATACGTGAGGAGGAACACACCCACAAATGTCAAGTATTGCGTCGTGCGCAGTGACATAGCACTGCTAAGCAGCCCCAGCCCGGCAAGTAAGGGGTGTTCATCACTTACGATAGCGAGAAATCACGACGTCTGTGGCGACGGTATGACGACAACCCATCCAGCTTCTTCTACAGTTCACCGAGCGGTCACCACATTTTGGATCACATCTCGCGTCAAACGCTATTTTCGGACTCGACGTTCACTACGAGTACGAAGCAAGCAATCCCAGTCCCTCGTTAGGGCAACACGAAAATAGTCGATAGAGGGAAATATAAAAATATGGGAAGTAAATGATGGGAGAAAAACTTTTCAATGAGGAATGGCGAACCCAATGCGCTGCTGCAACGCACGCCGAAAAGACAAGACTCATGGAGCACTCGGATAACACCGACATCGCAGAATCCGCGCCGCATAGCGGTTTAGTTAGCCGGCGAGGAGACCCAAAATTGAAAGCGCCGCGGCAGGAATTTATCAAAGAATGCGCGGCCAGAACACTTCCTAGCCAAATCGTGAAAGCCAGAGACGGCCACGCTGCGCACTCGCAGCCATAAACGCAGGTGGAACTTACCAAACCCCTTTCTGTGCAGGCGAGACGCATGAGATGGACACGTGGTCCCCTCTGTGCAGGTGAGATGCAAGCGATGGACACGCGTGATCCCCTCTGTGCGGGTGACACGCATGCGATGGACGCATGTGATCCCCTCTGTGCAGGTGATACGCGCGTAATGGATGTATGTGATCCCTGCGTAGGTGAGACGCATGTGACGGACGCATGTGATCCCCTCTATGGACGTGAGACAAATGTGATGGACACGTGATCCCCTCTGTGCAGGTGATATACATGTGATGGACACATGATCCCTCTGTGCAGGTGAGACGCATGTGATGGATGTATGTGATCCCCCTGCGCAGGTGAGACGAATGTGGTGAACGCATGTGATCCCCTCTGCGCTGATGAGACACACTGTGATCCCCCTTGTGCAAGTGGGACGCACTGTGATCCCCCGAGTGCAGGTGGGGGCTCACCCCATCCCTCTATGCTGGTGGGACTCGCTGCATCCCCACCCTCTGCGCGGGAGGTGCTGCCAACCTCCACCTCCGTGCGGACGCCACCCACCGTATCGCCCTCGGTGCGGACATAGAAGGGCTTGAGGCGGGCTGGCCAGTCTGTGACGAAGACTGGCGTCTGGCCGCAGTGCTCGAGCAGCGCCAGCTCGTGCTGGCGGCTGAGCTCGCCGCCGGGAGCGGCTGGCGCCCCCGGCTCCCGCCGCCGCTGCAGCACCGACACTGCCTCGGCGTGCGTCAGCTGCGCGAACGGCGCCGATATAAGCCGCTCCACCGAGGCCTGAGGGGACAGGGTACCGCTCAGGGGACGGCGGGCCCGCCGCGCGCCGCGGCATCCAGGCCCCGTCAGGGCACGTCAAGGCCCCGTCCAGGTCCGTCTGGGCAGGCGGCAAGAACGGGCCACCAGACAGGCAGTGCTCCACAAACCCTGACGCTCTCTGGGAAAGCGAGGGGAGAAGGGGGGGGGGGGGGGCAGAAGGCAAGTAGATGCCCGATGAGAGCCTGAGGGGAAGACACCAGGCAAACATCTGAGGTTCATGGGGCAGGAGATGTGGTCAGCAGGAGCACCCAACATCACAAGTTAACATGGTGAGCGGACAACATGGGCCAGAGTGTCGGACGGTATACTGACCAGCTGTTCATGTCTAGTGTCCGTACCCACATGCAGTGTCGTGTCAAGTGCCGCGCAGTGCGCTGAACAGCTGCTCATGTCCGGTGTCTATGTCCAGTGCCCGTCTTTAGTGCTCGTATCCGCGCCCAGTGTCGTCTTAAGTGTCAGGCAGAACACTGACAAGCCGCTCATGTCCAGTCTCGTCGTAAGTGCCGGGCAGTACACTGACCAGTTGCTCATATCCAGTCTCGTGTCAAGTGCCGGGCAGTATACTGACCAGCCGCTCATGTCCAGTGTACATCCTGTGTGTGCATTTAGTGCTCGTATCCGCGTCCAGTGTCCTGTCAGGTGCCGGGCAGTATACTGACCAGCTGCTCGCGCCAGGCGTCGGGCAGTATCAGCTCCAGCTCCCGTCCACTGCGGTCCAGGAAGGTGGCGGCCACGTCCTGCGTCAGCTCCTGCAGCGCGTCCGTCAGCTCCGGCAGCCGCTGCACCGGCGCCAGCTCCGCCTCCAGCATGTGGAACTCGGCCAGGTGGCGGCGCGTGCGCGAGCTCTCGGCGCGGAACGCCGGGCTCAGCGAGTACACGTGCGTGATGCCGCTGGTGAAGAGGAAGGTTGGAGGATAACAAGGGAGCAGTCAGATCTCGCAACGCGCGATCCAAAAGGTGGTAATATTATAGAGCAACACGCCACATCCTGACCGAACGTTGCACCTGGCAGACTTACAACGCACCACGCCGTGGTCTCCTTATAACGCATCTGACAACCTTACAAAGCGTCAAACGCACATACACACGCAGCACGCGCACGGACACTCTGATGCGCTGAGCGTGCTATGCTGCCCTGGTAACATTACAAGGCGGCATGTCCCGATCTGAGGACGCCGCACCTGCTGATCGCCTCCAGGTGAAGCTGTCCAGACACGGTGAGGTGCACATCCTCGCCGAAAAAGGGTCGCCGCTCCTCCTCCGCCTCGCACGTGGCCTGTTTCGGCGCCTGAAAACGGCGCAGCCCCTCAGACAGAACACGACCCATGGGGTTGCACGTGCACGACATTGCTTTGGAGGCGTAGCAGTGTTTCGTACTGATACAGTAGATTGGACACAAAGCATGTTCCAGACTCGACAGCAACGCAAACTCCCCGCTGTCGAAAAACAGCTGGCACGAAGCTCTGGGCTCGGGGAGTAAACATTGCGATACGTTTAGCGCATAGTTGACTAACTTAAAACAAACCTGGGGCACATTACATCTGGAATGAAGGGGACGTCGCCAACAGTTTGATACGTGTAACAATGACCACATGAGCACGCGAAGGGGGAAGGGGCACGTGCAAGACGCCTGGAGGCACCAGTGCAGCAGTCTGCACCCTCACTCCCTCACCACGACGGTGAACACGTCTCCGGCACCCTCGCAGTCGTTGGCGGTGATCGCGGGCGTGTGCACGTGCACGTAGCCGCGTCGCTCCATGTGCTCGTGCAGTGCGCGCGTCACGGCGGCACGGGTGCGCAGCAGGGCGGCCACGTGCGGCAGCCGTGAGCGCAGGTGCACGTGCTGCCGGGCTTGCTGCCACGTGGGCCGGGACCGCGCCGGGAACGGATAGCCCTGCTGATCGCAGCGACACGCCAGTGTCAGAAACTGGTTACCGGTGACCGAACGCCGGACGAGCCGCGGTCGCATCGGCAAGCACGACTCTGCCACAGTGAGCCACCATCTTCACGACTGTATGTGGACGTCACGTGATAGGCGCCAGTTCTCGCGCACGGCTTCGCCGCGACAGGCCCGCTCCCGCCGCTCCTGCGTTGATGTCACTCGCCTGTCGC
This sequence comes from Pollicipes pollicipes, assembly GCF_011947565.3. Taxonomy (NCBI): domain Eukaryota; kingdom Metazoa; phylum Arthropoda; class Thecostraca; order Pollicipedomorpha; family Pollicipedidae; genus Pollicipes; species Pollicipes pollicipes. The sequence continues at coordinate 46,622,411 of NW_023596921.1, read as the reverse complement.
GTTATGAATGTTCACTGTTCAATTCATGAACAAGATGAGGCGTGCACACATGACGCCGCGGAGGTGCATCGGCTGGACAAGATCACATGCCGCTATGTGCGTACATCGGCTGGACAAGGTCACATGATGCCATGTGCATACATCGGCTGGACAAGGTCACATGATGTCATGTGCATACATCGGCTGGACAAGGTTACATGACGTCGTGTATGTACATCGGCTGGAAAAGGTCACATGAAGCCTGTACGTACATCGGCAGGGCAGGGTCTGATGATGTCGATCTTGTGACACTTGAGTTCAGCGGGCTGTTTCCGGCCTGGGGTCAGAACCAGGTCACCGGAGACCTGAACAAAGCTGTTCACGTTTAGACCTGGCGACACAGGAACAGCCCATCCAGACAAGGTGGGGCACAGAAAACAAAGGCATAACACCAGACTGGGTGACAAATTCCAGGCAACATTCCAGCTGACTGTGGACTGCATTACAGGTTCCAGGTGAGCTGTAGGCAGCCTGTCCATGCAAAAATAATGTGGTGAGCTTCTGCAGGATTGTCAGAGTACCTGAGGGCTAACTTCTGAAAAAATGCACATTTGACTTCCATTATTTGTCTTCCTGTATCATGTTGTACACGCAACATTAAGAGTTTGAATACTCATCAATATCAGGCATGTGGGATGGAATCACTTCATATTAATGTTACTTCATCAAACACTACTGACATTGAGAGGTAGAGATACCCATCCCACGAACAACACCACCCATCTCATCACCTTTTATGGATATGGTGTTATTACCTTTTGCATCCGGAGATGGCTTGAAGACCAACTGAAGTGTTTCAGGACCAAGGCCATCGCTCAGGGAGGCAAACACATAATTTTTCTGTAACCTGACAGACTGGAGCCACCCCTGTGAAAAACATATATGTTAGCACTTGAACTTGATTGAACACTTGAATGAACTTCTTGTTTATTTTGGATAGTGTAAATATCAGATGCATATTAGATACTTATTCATGGTGTTCAATAAATTGCACAGGGTGGATCCAGGTAACTAATATAGAGAAGGCAGTGGCATCATCGGGGTCACTTTTTTACATCCCATCACATGGCTCTCTTATATTTCCATATCTGAACACACCCCTGACAAACATATCTGATGCATTTTTGGAATGGTTTACATCTATGGCTGTTATACTGTGACTATCAGTCTTTATTTTACCACTAAATAGGACTGAACTATATCAAAACCTTACTTTGATTTGGCATTACAACCCAGATGCCACCCATCCCCCCAAAATCCATGAGCCCCACATCAGCTATCGCAAATCCTTTATTTTGAAAGTCTGGCATACTATGCACATTGTGCAACCAGAATCCCTTTCTAAGATGGCATTCTTCAAGTAGTTAACTTTTTCTAGAAGAAACAAAATCTACACCATGAGCACTTTATGCACCCAGCACTTCCTGTTACTTACTGCTATTTACATACTGTTAGTTACTGCACAACCACCATGCATGTAATTGTAAGGCAATGAACATAGCACCCTACCAATTTTTGCTTCTTTGAGACAAGCAGATGCTCATGATTGCAGAAGGAAGTAAATTCGCTGACATGTTAGCATCGCATAGGAGGTCCCTCAGGAGGTCCCTCGGGTACCACGATTGATTAAAATGCATACCTGTACGGTAACCTGTGACTGATCCGGCGATAGAAGTGCATTTTGGACCGATTTTCGGAGGTACGCACAGGCCCTTGTCCATGTGACCATACCCGCACTGATCAAGTCAGTCACAGTATTACGCTCCTTCCAAAACAACTTTTCCCCGACACGATGGCAAACATATAACAGTGCTCCAACCGCGGTCGTCTCGTACTGCAAATGTGCAGTGTATTGGAATCATTTGTAACGAAAGCGCAGGAAATGCAGCTGTAGATATGGAAGCAAAAGTTATATGAAGATAAAATTATTCTTGAAGCATACTTACAATAAATGTCAAAAGAGATCATGGGTTCTGATTGAGCACAAAGAGTGTATTATTCATTTATTTTGAGTTATTTTATCTTTGAGGTCATGTTGCATCTATAACTGCTGTTATGTTAAAATGCTAAAAAGGATAGATTTGTAACATAAAAGACCGAAGCACATGCACCCCGCTAGACGGAAGTGACGCGAAAATGCATCCACGTTTTTCATTAACAACGTCATCAAAAAAATCAAGTTTATCTTTGAAAAAATATATTTTTCAAAACAAAATTAACATTATTTTATTTACAGTGTATAAAATAAATTAAAAATGCATATCTCTTTTTAAAACATTATTATATCATAATGAAGGAATTATTACGTCATTCATTGAATGATCCACTACCCAGCAAACACTGAGATGCCAATACTCAGGTATTGGTCCACCACACGGCCCACCTATTAAGCCGCCCTCTTTTACGGCCGTGTCTGTACGGTGAGGTCGCGCACTGTCTAGCTGCCGGTATATCTTACTTCCAACGCAAGATGTCGGGAAACAAGGAGCGTACCTTCATCATGATCAAGCCCGACGGTGTCCAGCGTGGACTCGTCGGCGAAATAATCAAGCGTTTTGAGCAGAAAGGATTTAAGCTGGTGGCAATGAAGTTCATGCAGGTTAGACATTGTCACTCAGTCTCCAAGAAGTTGAACCACTGTGCAGGATGGTTACGTGGCATGGTGTAGGTATACATTGGTATTCAACATTAGAAAAAATCATTGTACACCATTCGTTGTGTTTAAAGCGGAACATATTGTAAATAATCTCAAAACAAGTAGAATTATGCTCCTACCTTCAAATTTTCATAACTACGATAGCGAGCTCCCGAGTGCTGCGCGACCCCACCGCCTCAGCTCCCCAGCGCGGTTTCTGCATTGTTGTTGTGTGATTACCAGATTTCTGCTTGTCAAGAACCATAAAAAATGTGCGGGACCGAGGTAACAATAATAATGCAATGAAAAAATGTTTCTTATCTTGTCTAGGTATGTTTATGAAACAGACAGGCCAGAATAGTCCTGAACATAGCCTAAACTAACCTAAACTAACCTAACCCCCCACCCTATCCTCTTCAACCCAGTGTCCCATTAGCATCCATTTTCCCTGCCATATATATGTACTGTATTAAGAATTTTTGTTCAGCTACCATATTCTCATTTTGCTTTTCGTTCCCAGCCAAAAACATCATATTCCCCTGCCATGTTGACCAATCTGCAAATGTTATGGAAGATTGATTAGATATGCAAGAAACACATTTCATTGGACTCTTGTTGCCCTGGTCTCATAATTTTTATTGTTCTTGATGTGCAGTAATGTTGTGATCACCAGTAATGTTGTGATTGTGATCAGGCATAGAAATGGAGCTGGGGTCGTGGTTGCTGCATTTTGTGCTCCAATGTTGCTATAATAGTTATTTAAGTTCCAGGGTAAGAGTTTACATGACCTGTTTTACTATTAATTACAATATGTTCCACCTTAAAAATGATGATTGATGTACGATGCTCTTTCTTAACGTGAGGTAGCAATGTATACCCTGACCCATGGGATTGGTGCTCTGCCCCCCCCCCCCCCCCCCTCTTGTCTGCGCTCAACCTTGGTTGGACAAAATTGAATTGCAAAAAATTGCTGTCATGTTTTTGGAGGCCATTTTCCTAAAGTTGCCTCAGCATTACAGTTTCTAGCAACTTGGGATACCCTTTGTTCCAAAATAGGTGTTAGCTGCCCATCAAGTTTGGAGTGATTGGATTTACAATGTACTGTTGCTAAGATTTTCCTGCAGTTTGGCTGCTGCACCAGATGTGGTTGGGTGTAGAGCGTATTTTTTGCAGTCTGGGTCATGTTCAGAAAGCTCAAAGAATTCCTGTTAACCATCTTGCCTGTGTTTGGGGGGGGGGGGGAGGGGAGAGTAGACATTTACTATTGTTTTGGTCACATCCAGCTCTGAAAGGGGCTGTGGTTTAATGTGAAATGTTGTTGAAACCAGCAACAGACTGATCAGGCATGCTCCAAAGCAGGCCAGAGTAGCATTCAGGTGCAGTCAGTAGTGAGGCAGGGATTTACTTGCACAGCCTTCTGTCAGTGTTAATGGTGGTCGACAAGGTGTGGGTTTGGAAAGTCCTCTGCCATTTGTCCATACTGTAGAACCACATTTTGCACTAGAGATGCAAAGCATAGCTGTGAGATCCTGTTCACAATTTTCAAAATTATTATGTCTCAGGTAATTCCAACCAAATTGTTCCATGAAGGGTTTTCAAGCTCACAGTATGAGAATTTGAGGCCATCTTGCCTGGCTCATTCAGTGCATGCTTGATCTAGGCTCAGCACATCATTGGTAGGCAACCCATGCACTTGATGGATTTTTTGGAGACTGGCTGCCAGTATCATTATTGTTCATTAGGATACTGATGTCAAGACTGTGGCTTGAGTCCAATAAATACCATGGAGATACTTAAGGTTTATACACAAGTGGATTATTTTGATTGAGAGGTATATATTGCTTAAGGCAAGAAGGGTATCATCCAGTCCTGTTGGGGTTCATTGGTATGTAGTTTTGTGGGAGAGTTGAGTGTAATATTTTGTATGTTGTCATCAGTGCGTGTTTGCATCTGCCGCCTCTCCTCTCCTATGGTCTGTGGACAAGATGCTGGATTCATGATCCAGTGGATGATGATACCAAAACTGGAGCTTTTTTGGGGGGCCCAACTCTGATGTGGGAATGTGTTAATTTGCTACTGACTAAGAAGGGTCAACCTGGTTCAGGGCAGCCGCGAGGGAGCACCATGTAGCATGTAAAACCCTTTATAGTTCTGTGTTGTAAAAGGCTTAAAGATAGTTTTACCACATGAGCAGAATTAGCACATCATTGTTGGGGGGTTCAGGACACTTGGAGTGATCTTGACCAACCAAATCCTACCACTTAATCTATTTTAGATCAGCACTAAAAAACTTCAGAATCCACCAAGTAGATATGTGTGTTAAGTACCATAAGATTGTATGCAAAATTGCATTAGATTAGGGCTTGCAAATTCATGCCAGAAGCATGCAGAACAAGCACAATTTCCATAACAGTCATTCATGTAGTGGAAACAATATCTCCCATGCTTTGGTATGATTCACTGTTTGAGCAGCCCATGATTCAGTGGGGAGCCATTGTGCCATGGAGATACCACTTGAACCCATGTATGACCCAGAGTGCCATATTATGTCCTGCCATGCATGTGCCAACCTCCGTGGGTTCTCGGCAGTCATCGGTGGACCACCTGAAGCTGCACTATGCCGACCTCTCGGAGAAACCCTTCTTCAATGGCCTGGTCAAGTACATGGCCAGCGGGCCGCTGGTACCCATGGTCTGGGAGGGCCTGGACGCCGTCAAGACGGGCCGCGTCATGCTGGGCGAGACCAAGCCCCAGGACTCCAAGCCGGGCACCATCCGCGGCGACTACGCCGTCCAGGTCGGCCGGTACGTGTCAGCGAGCGCTTCCCACGGCCCGGCGGGAGCCGCAGCCGCTCTGGCCAGTCCCGTGGCCAGGCTGACAGCTGTGCACACTTCTGGTGGACTGCCGGCCTCTCGTCCGATGTCTGATGTCATGTCTGGCTGCCCTCATCTGATGTCTGATCTCTTGTGGGGTGGCCTGCCATCTGTTTTGTCCGTTTTTGGTGGTCTGTCTACTGCCAGCTGTTGCATCACCTGGTGGCTGGTGTGCCTCCTGTACCTCCTTTACCTGTGCCTTGTCATTCATCTGACTCTGACTCACATCTCATCTGACTCATGACTCATGTGTTCACGTCTGGTGGCCCATCTTGCTCCCATACCTGTGGCTGGCGAACCATCTGACTAGTGCCCATGTCCGTCCAAAGCGTGAAAGGATGATCACAGTTACAGCAGAATTCACTTACATTTTCATTATACAGGCAGGTGTCGAATGTACCATTAACCAGCACCCATGTCATGTCAGCAAATAATTCTGTGGGCAACAGTCACTTTTACCCCAAGGATTTATTTTTGTCGCACATTCACGTTTCAGTTGCGGGCGATCAGATCGAACTAATTTGAGATTTGTTGTTACGAATTTTGACGGCGCGTGCGATCTGTATGTGGCCTCTGTGCGATCTGTCTGTGGTCTCTGTATGTTTTGCTCTGGTGGCATCCGTGTTTTGTCGGGTGGTCTGATGCCCGGCAGCGTGCGCCTGTCCGCGGTGTCCTGAGTCGCCGCCGGCGGTGGGGGACCCGGGACAGGCACATCTCCCGCCGGCAGCCCCGCCCTCGCTGGCGCCTCTCCCAGACCGGGCCCGGCCAGCGGTGCCCCGTATTGATCGCGCCGCCATCGACAACCGATTAGCAAGGGAGAGGCGCAGGGGAGGGGGCATCCGGTCCCGCCCTGCTCCGCTGTCTCTGGACGGAGTGACGTGCGCCTCTCACGCGATCGGCCGGAACCTTTCGTGACGCCGGGGATGCCAGCAATAATGGCAACCTTATCCTACCGGTGGTAGTGCTGGAGCGGGGCCTGGGAAATCTTATTTGGAATTCGAATGAGTGTTGTATGTCTGGGTGAACCAAGCAAGGGTTACCGTCTTCCTTATGCAGTGCGAAAGCCTCATCTTTTCTAAACGACCGGCTTCATTTTTGTCTGCTGTCTGTTTACTGGAAGGTAGATCATAGCCTCCTAAGCACCGTGTCACGATCTTCCTTGCCGGATTTTTACGCGTGGAATCCCGGCATGACCCCGATGTGCGCGCCCCCTCTGCTACAGTGGATAAGAGCTGAAGCTGAAGTTACAGTTCCTGTTCAGCGAGGGCGCATCGGTCGTAATTCGCCTCGCCAAGTACCCGATCCGATTTTTGAGAATGTCGCCCGGTGTAGTCACTTCAATTGATCCGTCCGATGCTACTGCTCACAACTACATCTACCCATCAAACCGTACAATGTATCTGGACATTGTGTTATTCGTGGCACTTCGGCTTCTCTGTCATATTGCATCACGACGGGCATGTGAATAGCCACATGTAGATGCGCCAGCGGGCCGAACAAAATGCAGTCAAATGCTCCGACTTAGCTGACCTTGAATGCCGGAGCTGCTGTGTTCCGACGCGACTCATGGCGTTTCGTTTTATTTCTATATCGTTGTTTTTTACGTTTTTTAACGAACTCAGTGAGCAGATTATGTTGAGGGAATGTGATTGGGTGGAGGAGTCACTCCAAACCTGGGTCAAATATGACACAATCCTGCGGGTTTGCAAATCCGCAGGTTGAAAACGTAAGTTGTCCCGCCTTCCCACACCGTTTCGGGGCGCCGCTATCACTGCTTGTAACTGTCAGTTCTCAGTAGCTGCTCACTGAGTAGACCCGAAGGCCAGACAGCGATTACAGTGTCGGCGTCAGTGCGTCGGCGGGCACCGCTCCCTGGAAGCGCGCCGTGACTCACTGGCGCTCTCCTTACGCCTGAGCAGCTGCCGGCTGGGCCGGAGTCGCTGTCTGAGTGTGGCGTGGTCCGGCGGATCGTGAGACATGGCGCGGTGCCGAGAAGCCGCGTGGGTTTCGTGGGACCACCGAGCCGTGTGCCTGCTCACGGAGCCGCCCGAACCAGCGCGACCGACTGGGGTCATCGGGTGGCGACGGCCGCGGGAGGGGTGGGACGCTAACTGTCTGGGTTCTCAGAGTCGCTGGTGGTTTTGCGTCTTTGTGACTGAATCATCCCCGGGGAGAAACGACGACGCCGGTTCGTGCGGACTGAACTGCTGGAGGAGGTTGTTTGGGCTCATTCTGCTTTATGGGGGTGAAGTGTCGCGCTCTCGTTTGTGGTGACCGAAGCTCGTCTCGAAATGTGCGTCCAGCCTAACGTTACGACACTTACGACCGCTTCGTGGGGAGGACTACCATTTTTTTTTTCAGCGCGGCAAATGATGTCGGCAGTTGGTTAGTTGGCTCGCCTAAAGCCCTATTCATCAGCTCCACTGTGAACTGGTCCAACCAAAGGCCAACGCCTAATTGATTTCTTAAGAGTAATTTTTATCTGCGAGCCGTCTTATTTAGACGGAACGCCGCCGTGTTTCCCCCCATCTTCGCCGGCCAATTCAGGTCACATCCCTGTCTACGACAGCATTGTGTGACGGTGTGTCCCGGTCCGTCCACAGCAACATCGTGCACGGCTCCGACTCGGTCAAGTCGGCGGAGAAGGAGATTGACCTGTGGTTCAAGCCGGAGGAGCTGACCAACTGGACGTCTGCCTCCCACAGCTGGGTCTACGAAGACTAAGCAGCACTCTACCGCCACCTATCGGCACCCCGCCAGCGCCACCTCGCGGACAAACATTTTGATGCAGGCTGGACCTGGAGGTGTAGGACTAGGCAGTTAATTGCAGTCGTCACCTTGTGATTTATGCTTTTTGCTCTTGTGTTTACTTTGACAACAATGTCTTACACCCTAGGGGCCAATATACTGCTCGAATCAGCCCCCTATTTTGCTGGACAGAAGTGGTGATACGGCAAGTTCTGGTCGGCCTGCTTGAATCAAACTAATGACGGCTTGCGGACGTAAGTCATGAACAACATTGAAAAATGGATTGAGAGAGCGTTCAAAGGAGCTCAGCGCTCTTTGTTGTCGATGACATTTTCGTACGAGAACTTTCAAGTGCCCCCTGCCCCCCCCCCCTCAGGTCAAGCACGTATGCTAGCAAGTCGTAAACAGGAGTGACCGGATGGATGGAGCGTTTGAAGGAGTTCAGCGCTGCTTGCTGTCGTAATAATATTTCCGCACGGGAGCTTTCGAAAACTCCCCAGAGATCAGGGACGTATGACGGCTGCTTGCGTTTCTTCCGAGGCCGGTTAACCGTTTCATGGAGCGAGACCGCCTGCCGGCTCTCACACCACACACACACACACACACACACACACACACACACACACACACACACACACACACACACACACACACACACACACACACACACACACACACACACACACACACACACACACACACACACACACACACACACCACACCGCGCACGCGCACGCGCACGCGCACGCGCACGCGCACGCGCACGCGCACGCGCACGCGCACGCGCACGCGCACGCGCACGCGCACGCGCACGCGCACGCGCACGCGCACGCGCACGCGCACGCGCACGCGCACGCGCACGCGCACGCGCACGCGCACGCGCACGCACACGCACACGCACACGCACACGCACACGCACACGCACACGCACACGCACACGCACACGCACACGCACACGCACACGCACACCTCTCTCTCTCTCTCTCTCTCTCTTCTCTCTCTCTCTCTCTCTCTCTCTCTCTCTCTCTCTCTCTCTCTCTCTCTCTCTCTCTCTCTCTCTCTCTCTCTCTCTCTCTCTCTCTCTCTCTCTCTCTCTCTCTCTCCACGAACGTTAAACAACATTTTGGTGTTGGTCGTATAAGTTATTAGCTATTTGTATGGGAACTGCCTGAGCTGTTTTTCTGCAACATCGCAATGGCACTGGTATGCCACCTAAACGCAGCGATATGGGATATTGCCGTCGGTAGGGGGGCCAGTCATGGACCAGGACACGGCCGAATACGCCCTGTCCAAAACCGGTTTCGAAAAGCAGACCCTGGGACCTAAACCAGGTAGGCTAGGCCATGAAAGCTCCACACACGTGCAGTCATGTCCATTGTGTCCAGCTACCTGCAAACCATCGCAGGTTTTCGCAATACTTTGGACATAGTTGCCAAGACGGTGTGCCGTTGCAATTTCAATGGTTTCGTCGATCAGCGATGCGAAGCCTGACGCTCACGGTCGTTTATTGAGCGGTTATTCGTGGTGGGGTTGGATACTCTGCGATAGAACATCCGCCAATGAACGTAGAACAAGCAGGAAAGCCTGATGTGAGCATCTGTTTTTTGGCATTATGAGTTACTATGAGCTACAAGGGGCTTTTGTGTTAGCAGTTGTACGCCTTCGTTAGACGGGGAGGTGCGCGTTAAATGATGTTATCAGGTAATCGTTGATCAATAGCCAAGTTTTTAAGCTGGGCCCAGTGCCACGAATGAGCAACGGTAAGCAAAATATTACATTTGGAAACCATGAGATATCGAGATTGTGCTCAGAATTTGCAGACATACTAAACTGGTGTCCAAATAATAAATTGTCTGATCTCTCACATTCTAACGGCCAATGCAAAGTTCTATGGTAAAGGCTGCACGAAACACAGACGGCCAAACCCGGAATGTTACGATGATTTGCGAAGTCAGAAGGCTACGATGATCCCTCGAGCATCGGGCTTCACATGCATTGCGCGAACTTTCTCGCAAACATAGCGAGCATCCACGTTCTGCCGTCCTAGCACCCAATGCATGGTAACGTTCAGGGCTGCCCAAAACGATGGTCCGTGGCCCCAAACACAAGCGGCAAAGCCGAAAGGCTTTGTTGACTCATACTGAATTTAAGGTAGGCAAAACTGCCAGCGGGCATCGGCGTTCATCACAACGAATCGAAGATCATTTCTAAACACACAGTGCCAAAAAATGTTCCTCTGACCAGTTCCTGAGATCCTCTTAGGAACTGGTTAGAGTCCATCTAAAGAACTGGTTATCTTAGTAAGGTGGCATGTATTTGTTAAACTTTGTTCGCGCTCAGCGAATATGCAGCAATTATAAGGTTTTGATGTCCACGTTGTCTTAAGCTGCTCCTAAAATTTGTATTTAATCTAGCGTGTGCATTTGCGAAGATCATGTGCATCACAGGAACACATGGTTCACCGATACGCAGCAATGGAGCTTAGGTCAACGAATACCAACTGAAAAATATGGATTTTAAGGACAGCTAGTAACGATACGGACCTCAATCGAACCGCTGCACATGCGTTTACTTCGACACTAACCACGGAAGCGTCAGCATGCGGCTGGTTTGGAACATCACTGCACAGGTGTTACACGTTGAGAAAAAGCTGCGTATCCGTTGTGATGAACACCGGTGCCCACCGGTGAATGTCTTCCGTTTCTGGCACCTTCTCGATACGGGTCATCTGACTCACTCGGCCTAGCGGCCTGTGTTTCGGGCGGTCCGCGTATTGCAGTACCGTGCTTGTGTGACAAGACGTCAGGCCCCGAACGTCTGGGATGTCGGTGAGGTTCATGCAATGTTCGGGGTGAGTACTTTGCTTACCTAATGCTGGGTATGGGTCGTCACAGCCCTCCAGCCTGGCCTCATGTCACTCCTGTATTTCGTGCATCCCTCAGCGCTCGGCTGTGTATCGGGTGTTAGTGAAGCCGAGCAATCCTCCCATATGGCGTATGAGTCACGTGGGAAGAAAAAGCATACGCAAGGCAATGGAAATAAATCGTAAAGCTGGTAGCATTTTATTAAGGCGGGATGCTTGTAATTGGAAAGCTGATCGCTACCAGCACAATTGTTTTGCTCGTTTTTACCAACTAAGTTAGAAATCGCTTTGATAGACCGAGCCTCGCCAATACATACGCCAAAATTGTTCGTCTGGTTCTATTCCGATGCAAAGGTGTATTTGCCCAGCACTTGTCTTTTCCTTCACTTCCACACTACAAAAGGAAGCGCTCCGTCCCGGTATCAGAGCCAATGCCATCAACGATATTGAAATATCCTGCTCTCCACACCAACGGACGTTCATATCAGACTTCTCTGCAGTTTGCGTGAGTCTTAACATACAGAGTGCCATAGGCGCCACTCAACCCATTCTGTTCATTTTTTTCTAGTATCAGAGGGCGAAGCAGCGGCGGCAAGTTGGAGCCGGCAGGGGCGCAGCCTGCTTCTGTGTGTACCGCCAGCGCTCAGTGGCGGCAAGTTCGAGCGGGGCGGGGCGCAGCCTGGTTCTGTGTGTACCGCCAGCGCTCAGCGGCGGCAAGTTCGAGCCGGCTGGGGCGCAGCCTGGTTCTGTGTGTACCGTCAGCACTCAGCGGCGGCAAGTTCGAGCCGGCTGGGGCGCAGCCTAGTTCTGTATGTACCGCCAGCGCTCAATGGCGGCAAGTTCGACCCGGCTGGGGCGCAGGCTGGTTCTGTGTGCACCGCCAGCACTCAGCGGCGGCAAGTTCGAGTCGGCTGGGGCGCAGCCTAGTTCTGTGTGTACCGCCAGCGCTCAGCGGCGGCCAGGGCGCCGTTTCTGGCGTAGCGGGAGCGCGGGCCGCGGCAGGGCGCTGGCGGAACTCGTCGGACCCTGGTTGGAGCCGCAGTGAACGAGCGCAGACCTCAGCCCCTGGTTAGCTCCGCGGAACGGGGCGCCTCCGGGCATCGAGAGCAGACTGAGGCCCGCCTCGGAGGGGGGGGGGGGGGGGAGGCAGATCAGAGCGCCGCCGGCCGGACGCAGGCCGCGGCTCCACGCGCTACGTCTCTACAACAGGGGACACCCGGAACCGACTCGACTCGTTAGGAGCCTCCCATTGTTCCCAGCCACTCTAGAACGCCCCGTCCGCGAATAGAGCGCTCAATACCCTGCCAAGCCGCCCTGGTCCCTGGTTTCGCCAGACCCCGGCATCTGTCGGCATCAGCCGTGTATGCAGCGTTCGCAGGCATCGACTGCGGGTGGGGCGTAACGCAGGGTTTCGCCGAGAATTCAGCGCTGTCTCTTCCAGTGGCATTGTTCTACATCGAAAGTAATTACGATGACGTTGCAGCGATGTGCGGTGGTCGCCTTGCGGCCTGCTCCTCTTATTTCAATTTCGTCTGACTCCCGCTTTCTGGGCGTCTCTACGGTATGGTTTAATTTCAATTGCGTTGGATGTGGGAGTTTGAGCACCCCTCCTCGGATTTTACGCCCTCTTCTCTGGCGTCCCGTAGACACGTTTCAGAGATGAAAGCCTTGCCAGGACCGCTGTAGAAAAGCCTCGAAGTGGAAGAACTTCTGCGCCGGCCTGAGTTTCCAGCCGACACTCAGCACCGACTGCTTCCTTTTTCGCCATCGCAGTCAAAAGTATGCTTTAATAGAGGCATCTGAAGTAACCTTTCCAAAGCCTTTTCACTGCAAGCAGGGAAGCGGACGGATAGGTGAGTCAAAGCAGCACTAAGCACGAGATGTTCGACACGTGGGCTTCGCGCCGAAGGTCGTTCTCATGGACATTCGTCGGACAGCTGCAATGATTCAAGCATCGTGACCCCTCTCAGGCCTTCTAGGTGGTTAGTTAAATCCTTGGTCTGAGTGCGGCTGACGACGCTGCATTCCAAAAATCAACCACGTAGAGGGTGGGGTAAATTCGAACAAGATCAAATGGATATTTTAAGGGAACCTTGTCTATTAAACACCTGTTATGGACCGCGATGACACGTGTGACCATGTGAAGTGTGGGAGAGTAGCACCATTGCCACACCGCCCGATCGCTGAGCCATTACCGTCCGCCCAGCCATTACCATTGGCCTTCTCACCGCCGTAAAACGAAATGGGGTTCTAAACTTGCGCATCTGGACCGCGAGGAGCGCCGATCACCAGCTGGGTACGGAGTCGCTGCGCACATGCGAGCTGTCTACACATGGAGGCGATCGAGCCGACAGCCTGGGACATCCCATAACTGCGCCGGGTCCCTCGTTTTACGACGCCCCGGCTCGCTGGAGTCACTCCGCCAGGCTGTAAACGGCAGCGACGCTGCTCCGCGACTCGACCGCCGGACCCGGCCCTACCAGCGGGGAGCGTCGGTAGGTTGCCCTCCCCCGCCCACGTCATGGCTTGATCGGCACAGCGCAAGTCACGTGGCCGACGCGGCCGTTTTTGTGCGCGGGCCGTCTCTGAATATAGTCGGCCGCGGAGGCAGACGGAGCGCAGGCCCGCCCGCCGGCGCCGATCGTAAAGCCGTGCCGCCGCTCTCCGTCGGTCTCGATGCGCCGGGTTTGTCAACGCCGGACTGACAGAACTGCGCTCAGACATGCGCCTGGGTCGCGCAAATGGATCTTGGAATCGATTCTCTGATTGCTGGACTCTGGATCTTTTAGAGTCGCAGGTCAGTCAGTCATTTTGAAATGTTGCCGAAGAACCTGAGGTCCAAATGTATTTCTAACTTTCTCCAAGGGACCTTCTGTAATCTCAGATTTTGAGTAACTTTGTCTGAGTTGTTATATATCGGGTCTTGGATCGTTGCCCCCGGGGTCGTGAACCGTTAATGTAAGTTGTAGAAAGATTTTTGAAGTTCACTGCTCCTTCCAAATTTTGGTTAAGAATTTTCCAGGCACACTTATCCAAAGGTACATGACTTTTGCCCCTGATCCTGTAGCACCCGAAAACGCAACTTGTCTTAAAATCAGCTGCAAGCCCAACCACGGTATTACAACCGGTGACATTTAAAAGAAAAGCTGGCTATTTTAAGCCGGCCGACGTCGTTGCCTCTTCTATCACAACTCAGCATGTCATGACACCTATATGAATAGCATTTGACAAGCATGCAATAGGCCCCTGGATAATAGTAACGCTGCTAGATTGAACACACCCCTTTCTGCAATTTTCCTGCTGTGATAAAAGTGTTCAAGCACAAAAATGATAGGCTACCTAAATTGGAAATCCATGCTACATAGATGGAGAGCCCAAAACACGTAAAACCAGGCCACAGACAGCGTCTAGCACGTGTTCTCATCTAACATCGTCACACATGCACATATATATATATATATATATATATATATATATATATATATATATATATATATATATATAGCTAACAGGTTCTTTTGAAACAAATGGACAAAATCCAATATTTTTCGAAGTAGTATGGTCGCTAGATCTACTTATGACGGTTCTAGACCTGTATGCCGCTTTGGAGAAAACCGGGGACGCCTTCCTGACCCCTTAGAATCCGTAGGTACAAATTGTTCTAGAATATTAGCCTGCCTGCCAGGCTTGAACTCAAATCACTAAAATGTGTCATGTCAGTATGTGCCAGCCTCCGCCTTTTAACCTACTCATTTTCGTCCCGCCTGCCTTAAAATGCAAGCAACAACGATCATAAAATTGCACACACGAAAGCATAGCATGCCAAACCGACAACCTCACAAAAAGTTGCATGCTTAGGCCGGTCCACGCTGGCATGCTTGTTGGTTTACTTGAGACCATCGACATGGATTCTGGGACGGATCTGTAAGTCATACAACTTAGATCTTGCAAAATCTAACATGAATTTCGAACTGTTGAAGGATCTTTTGAGGTCCTCGGTATGTGTCCAGTTTTTACGCGCAGATATTCCAGGATTTTGTCCTATTTTCGGAATTTGTCGAAGCTGTATCGATATCTATTTTTCCTAATTTTGTTGATAGACTATTTGGTTATTTGGGAGTGATCATTTTTCCGATTTTGTAAAGGCATCCTTAGTGATTTATGAAGTTGCCATGTGTTCCAAGCACATACCTGGATGTGACTGCGAGCAAACGTCGGAGGGTCCTGCGGGGGATGCCACCTTTAACTCCTGCCGGTTCATCTTGTTCGCGATTCACAACTGTAGATTTTGACGCAGCCGCATCGACAAACTTGATGACGCTCCCCATTTCCGAGTCCACAGTGCACAGAAACCGACCAGCCGTCTCACAAAGAGCGCATCCCCTTGTCCCTGTTCCAACGACGAGTGCCCCACATTTCCGAGAAGCCTGGTTGCCTCACTCCAGATCAGAACGGCGCACTGACTCAGCGGCGGTCGTCGTCGGACCGTCTGTCGGCCCTCAGCCCAGCGCCGCGGCGCAGTCACCACTCTGAGACGTGCGCCAGCCGAGACGTCCGGGCGGGGTCGGCATCAGAGACGTCCGGGCGGGGTCGGCATCAGAAACGTCTAGGCGGGGTCGGCATCAGAAACGTCTGGGCTGAGTCGGCATCAGAGACGTCCGGGCGGGGTCGGCATCAGAGAGGCCCGGGCGAGGTCGGCATCAGAGAGGGTGGGGTCGGCGCCAGAAACGTCCGGGGGGCGGGGGGGGGGGGTCAGCACCAGAGAGGCCCGGGTGGGATCGGCACCAGAGACGTCCGGGCGAGGTCGGCATCACAGAGGCCCGGGTGGGGTCGTTATCGCCCTGGCGCGCGGCACTACACGACACCGCGCCTTATCATTATAATAACGGCACGCTTTTACGTGGATTATCGGGGCAGGCGTGCATATTGGTTGTGAGGTGGCGGCCTTGGCGCCAGCTCATTCCCGCAGGACTTTGCTCTGCTCCTAGTGACGTGCGCTGTCCTGCAATTGGGACTTCCGAGGGTTTCAGCAGGCGGCCCGACAAACTTTGGACAGCTCAAGACAACTTTGCTGCCGTTCTTTGCTGTTAATAAACAGTCACTGACTGGTGAGCAGTGGTTTCTTGAATTCCTTGTTTATGCTCGCTGCTTTTGATCGTTCTGAAATGAGGTGTAGGGCCCCATTTGATCTGACCATTGAACGCTCGCCGACCGGATACACATACCCATGCCCGCAAAGTTGTGACGAGGCGGTGGCTAAATGAGATTGATGGTTTTATTTCGGGGCAGGATTCGGTGCCAATAACGCACTTTTCTGCCTTCTTCCTGGCTGCTCCTCCATCCCCAACAGATGGATATTCTTATTGAAGCGATAGGTGCTGTTCTTAATTTGTACAGCGCCAAGGAACCGTCTCAAGGGAAAAAGGAATGAAAATGCGAAGTAAAAAAAACGGGAACTGCGCAGATACGAGACCACATGTCAGGCGGCAGTTGACAAGGTACACCTATAAGCAAATGAGCCTCCCGTCGTGCTCTGTAGGGGACACAGTTGCGCGCATAGCTCAACACGGCATAAAGTGTCGGCAGCACCGAAAAACAGAAACCATCTCTTGATAAGCGCGTGTATTGCTGAATCAAACGGCCCAGTCCACACGGAGCCAGCCCGGCGGGCCCAGCCTGGCAGGCCTGCTCGAACGCTCAGATCCGCCTGATCTGCTTGAACGTTCAGATCCTGGCGTTTCTCAGCCTAAGCTCGGCTGTACTGTATACATATTCACAACACTATCTAGTCTACATGATGCTGAGTACTCCAGCCAACGGGCGCCGCTACGTGACACATTGATTAGGAGCGCAATATAAATACCGCCTGAGCTACACAGAACGTCCGCTGCGGAAACACAACATGGTCTAGTGATTGTCATCTGTCGTAACCATCAAGGTATGGCAGCATCACACTCAACGCATGCAGCTTATTCAAAGCATGTCAAACCCTTAAATAAGAAACACTTCCTTGATGTGATCTACGTCACTAGCATGTCACACAACACTTAATTTGTAAACGCAACTGGCAAAATATGCATGACTGGACAGTCGATGCCGCTGTTGTATAGACACTGATGTTTACACTAAAGAACGCCCCACCTGAATTTGAGCACCTCACTTCAGTTTAGGGGGACCGCGACCTTTGAATCATTATCATCCCACAGGAGGGCACATTCTGGGTCGCACGAGTCTAGTAGCTGTGCATCACGGACTGAGTAACTTCTCCGTTACAAAGACAAGGCTATTTCCAGTTCATGATCGAAGACCGGCTTTTCCAGAACTTTGTGTTTAAGTTACCGTTCACCAGGATCATATCCAAGGTCGATGGCATCTTACTCCGCTTCAGATTTCGAATGTAAACCGGTGAATGACCTCGTGGGCAGAAAACACGCTGCGTCATCAGCGCCTGATTCCGACAGCCCGTCATAATACATGCACCCTTCACTGCATACACATACAGCGGCGTATCCACATCATCAGCTGCTGAGGCAACACTCCATTCATTCATATCACATGGGATGACTGTATGACGTCACGCAGCCAAGGCGAGCGCGGCGGCCTTTGGCAGCCGTCAGACGCCGTCACGGCGGCGCCTCCTGCTGACGTCACTGGGGCTGCAGACCGGCCCCAGCGTCGCCGCTCGTCGCCACACCTCGCGCCACGGCCTGCCGGCGGTCTGCCGGCGGTCTGCCGCCGTCGCCGGGCTGCCGGCCGGCCCCAGTGTCGCCGCTCGTCGCCAAACCTCGCGCCACGGCCTGCCGGCAGTCTGCCGCCGTTGCCGGGCTGCCGGCCTGCTCGGCTCACATCTTCGTGGCCCGGTAGAAGCTGTCGTCGCTAGGCGACATGCCGGCGATGTAGTGGCCCGAGCCGAGCTCGCCGCTGGCGGTCGTGAACGGGTGCGGGTAGGGCACCGGCAGCGGCTCCTCGAAGCCACTCAGCTTGTTGAAGTTGTACGGCGGCGGCAGGCCGGCCGACTGCTCGATGAACAGCTGGCGCTCGTTGTCGGTCGTCGTCGACACCGAGCTGTTGCCCACCGAGTCCGTAAACGACACTGGCGACAGACAAGAGCGAGCTATTGGCAGCAATGGGAGTGGGAGTGGCGTATGTGGTGGAAGCGCAGTCAATGAATATCGGTGACAAACACAAAATAGCACGCCTCGATTGAAAAAGCTAGCCTGTTAAATGTCACATATCAGACAAATACCCTGGTTCTGAAGTACCCGTTACCCGTTATCCCGTAAAATATTATAAATACCCGTTTATTATTATTATAAATACCCGTTTCCTTCGAGCACGACTTTGATTTGCTTAAGAAAGCAGAGCACATCATGATTCGCTTCATAATGTGGGCGTGACATCATTGTCACATTAGTCGTGGGCCATAAACATGAGCTCCGCGTCTGGGCTCTCCCGGCTTTACGAGATCAAGCTCCCATAATGCTGAATCCAGACCGTAAAACACAAATCCTGCCACTCAGATCCGATAATTTGGCGCGGCCAGCCTCACAAACAATAGCCGTGCTGCGTCCGTCCGCTGCAGCAATGGCGCCACAAATCGGGCTCCGACCGCCCTCCGTCGTCCAGCGTCCACTGCGGCCCGCTCTGCCGAGACATCAGCGACCCATCCATCCCTCTGCCGTCCGGTCGGCGTCGGCTGGCCAGCCATGGTTAGACCTCGGCTGGCTCCGTGCAAACATTTCCGGGCTCTGTCCCTGCACGGCGCGTCTGTCGCCGAAGCTATCATTCAGGGGCCGGGTGTGTTACAGTCGCGTGCCGGGGCCCACCATGCCCCCTCCCCCTCCCCCCTCCTCTCCGCACCCGACACCAATCGCCAGAGGGGCGGACGGCGCTTTTGCTGTGGTCAACGTGGTGTCTGTTGAGCACACGCAAGCGCGGCACGGTACGCCAGCTGCAGTCGACAGCGTGTTCCCTTAGCATACGCCCGTAAGTATATCATCAACACACCTTCTAAGCGCGCGCAAATACTAGAGGCGCACTAAATGCAACCGCGGCACCTCCACACACTCACGCGTGAAAGGCACACCAAATGCTGCCGCGAAGCCTTCCAGACGCATACACGTGCGGACTGCATGAAACGCAGCCGCGACTGTTCCGTCCGCACGTGCACGTGCACGTGCGGACGGAGCACCAAACGCAGCCAATGTATCTCCTCAGCACGCTCCTGTGCAGACATTGCACTGTGTGATCCCGCGGCACCTGCACACGTGTGCTGCAGGTCAGCAGCGGGGGGTTGATGGCGGGGGGGATGTGCTCTGAGTCTGACGGGAGGCGAGCCTCTGCTGTGACCAACGATTGGTGACGGTGGACTGCTCGTGGGTGGTGGGGTTGGTGGCTGGATGGGGAGGGGGGGGGGGGGGGCTCTGCTCTGAGTCTGACGCGAGCTCTGCTGTGACCAACGATTGGTGACGGTGGACTGCTCGTGAGTGGTGGGGTTGGTGGCTGGATGGGGAGGGGGGGGGGGGGGGGCTCTGCTCTGAGTCTGACGCGAGCTCTGCTGTGACCAGCGACTGGTGACGATGGACTGCTCCCCAAGCCGCTGACCAGCAACAATGCTGCGCCAGAAAACACCAATCACACGAGGAAAATATGAGACTCGGTAACACTATCGCTGGTATAAAGGCAGCGAATCAGCTGTTTTGGGGTGACGTTGACGGCTTCTGCCAAAGCCACAGTGAAAATGACGAACATGAGCCTATAGCCGGGCTGGACTGTAACTATGTCTTTGTTTCGCTGCCTGCCATGAGGCAGTCTCCCTCTTGCTGTCCATGTCCCGCTGTCTGCCGTGAAGCCGTCTCCTTCCACTGAGCCTGTAGCCCAGCTGCGCTCCTGCCCGACAGTCGTCGCCGTCTGTCCACGCTGTCCACCTCCGCCAACCCCGGCCCCCTCTGGCCTTCTCTGCGGTGCAGGCGGCCCGCCAGCTATCAGCGCCGCCGTGCGGGCCTCGTCGGCTGACCGGGCGCCTCCCCCGGGGGCCTGCGCCGCGTCACGCCGACGACAAATGACAGCCTTCGCGCCCAGTGGAGCGCAGCAGTACCCTCTGTTAATGTCGGCCACTGTGCTCACTGCGCTGAAGTGGAGGAGGAAGAGCAGGAGGAAGAAGAGCAGACGTGGGAGAAGAGAGGGGACAGAGTGGGAGGAGAAGAGGAGAAGAAGAGGGATCTGGGTCGTTTGACGCCTGTAAATATGGTTAAACCTAGGGTGCTAAGAGGCATTTACTTTCGGAATGGCTGGCTGGGACATAATGACTAGCAAGTGGGAGCGACAAAAATCCGATGCCAACTCCGTTTTACACCCGTGAAGTGGCGTCTAGAATTTCCCTTTCACCCCAGTGCATCACTTAAAGTTGTTCTAAAGCCGCGTTGTGAAAGTCACATTAACAAGATGACGGGCTTTCGTGTTACAAACGTTTGGCTGCAGTCTTTAACGCACACGCATAAAAACAGTCACGAATGGGGCCAAACAAGCCTACATATGTTAAGAGAGTATCCAGGTTCTTTGAAAGGTTTATGGCGCACTTTTTAAAAGGGATTCTTTGGAAGCAGCAGGGTAGATTGAGAATAGACAGCACAGGCCATGAAAAGGACTCGAAAGAAGTAATTCACCGTTTGGTTCCGGTACATCGATGAAAACGACGAACCGATGACCGACACAACAGCAGCATACGCCCAGCTATTAAGGTCGTTTGGCGATGTTCGCCTTGTTCTGCTGGGCGGGAAGCTGCCACCAGCTTGTCATGAAATGTATGTACGCCAGTTTACCGATACGCGTGTGGGACACGCACTGTTTGTTACAAGCTGGAAGGTCCATTTCCCAAGACAATATTCAGACAACTTAACTTATAACTTTGTGTGAGGCTGACGAACGGAAGGACGTTATCTCCGGATGTGACGTCACCATCAGTGAAGACGTCTATTTCACAAAACCACAATTTCTACAAGAAGCTTTTCAGCTTTCATTACCGAAAAACTTGCGTTTGTCGTGTCCACTGGAGATTTACAAAATTTCACTGGAGATTTACGAAAAATAGAGACAGAATTTCGGATGCAGTGATATACCAAAAGACGGGAAAATAGTCGGCCGCTGCATTAGTTCCGCCCAAAACCAGCCCCGTCAACAGTGCGTGAGCTTCATTAGCAGTCTACGTCAGCTGTGGAGAGTCCTTCAGACGTGTGAGCGTGAGGTGAGGGGGGCGGGCCAGGCTGATGACGGGTCTGAGGTCACGTGGGCCCGGATCTGGGGTCCGGGGACAGTGTCAGTCGCCAGACAATGGCCGGTGACAACACGGCCCGACACACGCGTCAGGCAGTGCGGACCTGTTTGTGTTCTCACACCTGACGCGACCCTGACAACGTTATGAATATCTGCATTGTTCGGCTGTTCTTCATCAGACAAAAAGACGAGGCCACGGATCCGTCGACCACACACCTGGACGGGGATCGACCAACCGATCAATCCTCGAGCGCACACGTGAACTCAAATCGCGGTGTTCGACTCACGCCTCTCAGATGCAACCGGAACCGGTGGAAGTGGAGCAGTTGATCCGCTATGGCAAGTCAGCTTCTCATCCATTTTTAGATAACCGCTCACCAAAACATGTCATTGTTACGGCGCATAGGTAGCGTCTTACAACAATCACACACAAGGATCACTGCTTACGAAGAGCCTTTTAATGCCGCTGGTGACAGGGGTGTGGAAGCAGTGTGATAAATTAATCCCGGCCCACGCTATGAGCTGCCGGCATCCGCCAGCCCCGCCGTCAGCGGCCCGCGGTCCGATCCACACCACTGACCTCTGTTGGTCCGGTACGAGGTGAAAGTTCTGGGCAGGCTGCCGACGCCGTTCAGGTTGTCGGTCCGGCTCTGCCTGGGAACGGCAACCTCGTCCACGTCCTGCAGCATGTCCTCCATCTCCTGGCGACCGGACCTGCCGTCCCGCCGACCCAGTGACGCCGACGAGTAGCTGTACATGTTGGCCACGCCGCCGGACGTCGATGACGAGCACATCCGATCTGCCGAACCGCAGGCACGTCACGCGTGTAAAAACACGGCCGGAATAGCCGCCCCATCAATCTGGATCTGGGCGGGCCGAGGTCAGGCCAGGATCTTGTCCGTTCCTCTGTTCTTGCCGTAAAAAGGCACGGCCGCGAGCTAGCCCGGCCCAGATGCGACCCCAGTTCAGCCGCACCGGGCGTGGGTGGTACCCTTTGATCAGAGCCAAGTTCTGCACATCATGGTCTTGCTAGATGATAGGCCTAATGGCTATGACCCGTCTCCGAAAACCGTTGACACGGATGCATTGGGACGTGTTGCAGAAGAGATCGGCTCTGTAATGCGATCGGTAGCTGGCCCCGCAGACAACGATACCTGCACTGCACGCCGCCCGGTCAGCCGTCACGTCACAGAGCGCCTCGAAGCCAGCCGGCTTTTTCGCATCGACTCATCCCAACTGACCTCGCTTGGCATCGTCACGCCTTTTGCAGCAGGCACGGGACTTGCAGAAGTAGCAGGAGACCGCAACGATGACGACGATGGTGGCGAGCGCCCCCAGAGCCACGCCCAGGATAAGAGGGAGGCTGCCGGCACAACAGCAAACGTGAGGAGCCCCAGTCCGGCTCAGATGGGCGGCACGTGCGGGACATAAAGACAAGCCCAGCAGGCCGATAAGGGATGACAGGCCTGGAGTTGATTCACTTGATTCTAGAAAACGGCGTCAATCTCAGAACTTGACGGGTTTTGTAGTCGGCCCAGCAGTCAATCGATACGTTCAGTGCGTTTCTCAAGCTGATATCAAAATTAACTGCAAGCTCGGTGAAGCTAAACTAGAATGGATTCTCTGGCCTGAAAATTAGGCACAAGCCTGCTGCACGAATACGGACAAACTTGTGGCGCGCAAGAGTGTTAGTTTTGTAAATGACTCTTCGGTCGAACTGAGGACCCGGCGGCATAAACTCCACCCAAACTGCTCTTTCCCAGCGGATGAAGAGCACTTTATTTTGACGAACGACAATTTATTATGTCTGTTGTGACATTTATCAAAAAGTCTTTAATTTGAAGAGCATGATAGTCCGGCCAGCAAATAATGACCAAATTAAATCGACTGCTTGACAGCAAATTTTCCCCACGCATTGCAATATTCCAAGCAAAAACATTGGGGAGCCAAAGCCAAATTTGGGGCAGCCCAACATTGAGGAGAGAGGCAGTGCAAGGTTATCACAAAAGAATACAAATCGACAACCCTGGTGCGTACCGGTTAGGGACTGCAGAAACTTTGTCCCAATCATAACTAAAAGGCAGCCATGAGCGGAGGAGGAGAGCGAGGCAAGTAAGAAGCGAGTTGCTTATCACGATGTAGATTATATAAAAGTCTTACGTAATGGAGCCAGCCACTTTTCAGAACGCACATATCGATGCGACTAGTCTATGTGTTAGCTTTGGGAAGTCCGTCTGTTTAAAGAGCCGAACCCGCAGACGTTAACTGATGTAGTGTTCCCGGGCTGATTAACAAATCGCAAAGTCTGGCAAGTCATTTGTAGGCTGTGTCAGAGCTGGCAATTTTAGCAGATTAAATCAATCAGTTTACGGTGATTTACGCTGATGGTGACTTTAAAAGAGACTGCCGAAACGATAACTCACTGGTTGAAGATCGAGCTCAATGAACTGAACTATATGCCACTATGAACTAACTAATGAACTAACTATATACCACTATGCAGTCTTCACGGTCCAAAACCTTTTTTTGTTTAGATCATTGCCAGTTTATGAAAAACCGGCGTCAATGAAGGTAACAATGCCTCCATTCTTTTTTAGACACTCGGACCTTTTGCATTGTTCTATCTATTACTGCGCGCATGTGGGTAGAATGGCGTTGGGAGCCGTCAGTGATTTGTACACGTTCCATTTGCACACCCCGTGCTGAGGCTTCTATGTTCAGAACCGCCCCGCTGCCACAATCGGACAGACATTATTATAAATGCGCAACACACGTGATTCGTTAGGCACAGGAACCCACACTTTTGTCGACGTGATTAATCATTTTCTCCTTCGTAACGCAGCGTCAGTTTCGTGTCGCTGCAATGTCATGGTAGACTGAGTCTGGTCAAATTTCGACTAGCATTGCGGACATTTCCGCGAAATGCAAATTCTGCGCTAGTACGTTAATGAAATGGGGAAGGCTATATCTGTTTGCATGGCAACAGATATATATGAGGCTTGGGCCAAGCTGGACCGCTCAAATTGAGCAATACACCAGTGTTTGCGTAGAATCATCGGCTTACAATCTCAATAATGATAACCGTTGGATTATTTACTGACACTTTATAGGGTTGAAGGTCTTCATGGCATGTTGGATCCGAAGGCACGTCATCCACGCCTTAACAATTATTGCGTAATGCCGCGAGACCCCTGACAAGGCTAGCTTCATACTTATGCATATCCATATTCATGCTGTCGTTATCAAGCGTATAGATTCTCCCGCTTGTCATTGGTATTATTTCCAGACACTACCTCATACATGCATGGTAGGCATTGGTGCAAAAGCACGTCACAAGTCAGGACAGAACGTCACAAAACTGGCTGACGCATGGCGCCAACCGCGGCTGCACACACAACTGAAACGACCACACCAGCTGCTCCGAACTGCTCCAATTCTAAACAGGGCAACTTCGATCAGAGCGCACGACAGCATGCCCGTGCTTTAAGCCAGCGCCGAACGTAGCCCGCTCCATCCCACCGACCCGGCGAGCACACGACGTCAGACGGCAGGCCAAACAGGAAGCGGCTATTTGAATCAATGGTGGCGACCGGACAGCGCGGCGGCGACGCTCAGTCTGGCGCGCCGCGCCGACACCCGCCGCGCCGGACAGCCCCGCCGACAACAGCACCACATCCTTTATGCTGTCCGCATTGATTGGGGGTGGAAAAAGCCCGGCCAGCCAGAGTAATCGTATCAATCAAATGCCGCCACCACCGGCGAGCAGTGCTGGCGCCCGCACAGAGAGGAGATGGGGCGCCGGAGGTGCAGGGGGCGGGAAGGGTGAGACGCCCGCACAGCGAGGCGATACGGCGCCGGAGGTGCGGGGGGCGGGAGGGGTGAGACACCCGACGGCGCCGCCGCCTCCAGCGGTGATGCAATGACGGCTCTCTGTGGTGGTGTCAGCCTGCCGGGGGAGATGAGCTTGCACTATCGCACATGGGCAGGCGGCCGGGCTACGCGCGCGATGGAAAGCAAACATTTGCGGACCGCCGGAACCTCCGAAAAACGAACGAACGACCAACAAGAGAGCAGGGGACGATTAATTGCTTTTCTCTCAACGCAGAATGTGTACGGATAAAATGGGCCGTATGGAAAAATGCGAGTGCCGTGTGCCATGCCAAATGGTGTGAGTTGATAGACGTCTTCGCAGCCTCACCGAGCGACTGCGTCACATCAGCAAATCCCTGCCAAATCGTTAACGTCACGACGTTCCCGACGCACCGGCTGACGTCAGCAGATCCCACCACACCGTCCGACGTCAGCACATCCCCACCACACGGCCTGATGACAGCACGTCACATCACACAGTCTGACGTCAGCACATCCCGCCACACAGCCTGACCTCAGCACATCCCACCACGCAGTCTGACGTCAGCACATCCCACCACACAGCCTGACGTCAGCACATGCGACCACACAGCCTGACGTCAGCACATCCCACCACGCAGTCTGACGTCAGAACATGCCACCGCACAGTCTGACGTCAACACATCCCACCACACAGCCTGACGTCAGCACATCCCACCACACAGCCTGACGTCAGCACATACCACCACACA
Organism: Pollicipes pollicipes; assembly: GCF_011947565.3. Taxonomy (NCBI): domain Eukaryota; kingdom Metazoa; phylum Arthropoda; class Thecostraca; order Pollicipedomorpha; family Pollicipedidae; genus Pollicipes; species Pollicipes pollicipes. Next base: position 46,596,379 of record NW_023596921.1, on the reverse strand, counting down.
GTCTGACGTCAACACATCCCACCACACGGCCTGACGTCAACACATCCCACCACACAGCCTGACGTCAGCACATGCCACCACACAGTCTGACGTCAGCACATCCCACCACACAGCCTGACGCCCGACTCGGCCGGTGATGCCGGCACGTGCGTCGTCCGGCGGCGCGTGCGGCCAGCCCGCAGGCCCTGTCTCCGGCTGCTAATGGCAGACGCCACAGCTCGACTCAGTGACTGGCGGTGACGGGCGTTTGGCTCCACGTCCCAAGCCCGCCACACACACGGCCCCTTCCCTCTTCCCTCCCTCTCGCCTCGGCCCCGGGCCCCTCCACGCCCTGCCCAATCGAACCTGCTGAGAGAGTAGGCTAAATATCGTGCGACAGGCCGATACCCCCCGTGATCTTCTCATCCTACCCCCCGTACCCTCCGCGATCTTCTCATCTTAAAGATCACCTTAACAGATCAAGTTTTTTCCAGTTGTGATTTGTACCTATTAACCAAATGTTTGGGTGCCCACCTCACTAATGATTATGCTGCAATGCCAATAAGTCATTAGTCAGCTGGTGCAACCCATCGAGGTGTCGCGAAGAGCATGAAGAACGAAAAGACGTGGTCAGTTTCAGGATGTGCAACAAGGAGCCTACATGAGGAACAAATGCGCCGAGTCCGTCCACAGGCCACGTGACGGCTCCCATCGCTACACGGATGACGCAAACGAGAGCCCGTCAACCTGTGTTAACGTCATCAGCTCTGTTCCCACGGCGGTGATGACATCTGCGGCATAAATACATGGACCGGAAGGGCTCCTCCTGGCTGGCGCTATCGGTGTGCTTAGCTCAAGTGTCGCAGGCCGCCACGGGTACCGCTAACACCTCACGAGCTGAGGCACACAGTTTATCCCAACAGATAGGCTCTCGTTAGGCTCGTCATGTCCTGTCGGCGGCGCGACCAGACGCACAGCTCATGGCGTGAGAGCAGCGCGACCAGACGTACAGCTCATGGCGTGAGAGCAGCGTGACCAGACGTACAGGTCATGGTGTGAGAGCAGCGTGACCAGACGCACAGCTCATGGCGTGAGAGCAGCGTGACCAGACACACAGCTCATGGTGTGACAGCAGCGCGATAAATGTGCGCCAGATTCCTTCTTAGCTGGGGTTCGACGACTTCCAGGCGGATGTTTGGTTTATTGTGGTATCCGTTGTTATGAAGTGATCTGTCTGTCTCGCGTGCGCGGATGTGTTTGGTTCATCAACGCCCGCGAGTGTGTGCCCTGTGACAATCTCTCAAAGCGACTATTTTCTATTACGTGTTGTACAACATACGTATTCCATTTAAGCGTAGAGTCTTTACAGAGTTGTGCCAGTCTGCGACTGCATGTTCTGCATGTTCGGTACCCAGCATTCAGCATGTTTTGTACCCAGCACATTTGATTACCAGTCGAATCTGTATTAGGCGGCTTTGTCCCCCTGCGCAAATTGCGAAATCCGATTCCCTAAATTCGGATTTCTCTGAATACATCAATTGGTCGCACATTTAAACCCCGCCAACGACCGTCACTGCTGCCAGTGACAACACAGAGTGTTACTGGCGTCAGTGACAACACAGAGTGTCACCGACATCAGTGACACTGAGTAAGCCGACACACTGCTGCAAACTGAAATCTCAAAGGCATTTCATGATAATGATCGAGTGCAGAGGATAAAGAAGGCATGTGTGCCACATTTTCTGACGCGGTGTGTTCGGCATGTCGATATGACGAGGCCATGGGTGTCATGTGTGCACAAATTTGATAAACATTAGGTTTTAAACCGGCCACGATGACGCCTTATCGTACGTTTATAACACCGCATGCGGTTCGAGTCAAATGCAGAGCAATCAGTGCGTAAACATCACAAATGAGCCAAACTGCAAGGGCCAGCTGTGTTTACGGAACAGCCACGGCAGCGCTCCAGAACTGGCCTCAGTCTCTCCGGATCGGCCGGGGCTGGGCTGGCTGGCCGCGCGGCCCAGGCGGTTGGTCCGGCCGGCCCAAATCAGTAGGGCCCACCGCATTGGAGCTGCCCCGCCGGCCCGAGAGGCCGCTCCGCCGGCCCGGGGGACCACCCCGCCGGCCCGAGAGACCGCCCCGCCGGCCCGAAAGACCGCCCCGCTGACCCGAGAGACCGCCCCACTGGCCAAGGAGACCACTCCGCCGGTCTGAGGGATCACCCCCCCCCCCTCGCCACTCACTTCTCTGTGAAGAAGCTCTCTCCGCCGGAGTCGGTGTCACCCCTGTCGGTGCAGCAGTAGCGGTACGTGGAGGTGCCACAGCAGAACACGGGTTCCTCCTCCAGCTTTGGGCAGGCAAACCCGTTGTTCCACTTGCCGAAGCTGTCCACGTAGCCGGAGCAATAAGCGTCCCGGCTCAGCACTGGAAACACATGGGATTGTAATTCAAACTATGGTATTGTGCTACTCATCTCTATCGCATAACAAACCCCTGCGATCAGCAAGTAATTCATGGAATCTTTTAACATAAAGAACCGGTTATTATTAAATCAAATACCTTGTTTTCAGATGGTTTCGATCATGCAGCCGAGCTCTGCGTCTCTCAGTCACCAATCCAACACCCTCTGCACGACAACAGTTGGAATCGGCCGACCCCTATCAGACATACTGGCCGAAAGCAGAGCGTAAAATGAGCCATCTCAAAGATTATTCCTTAACATCCGTCATCACAAAGGAAAGGCCGTCCACAGGCACGTGTGGCTCATAGGCACGTGGTAGGCTCGACGTCCTGCGCCTGCTCCTCACAACCAGGGATAGACCCCAGAGGACTAAGACAAGACAGGTCCGCTTGTCTGTCGTGATAAGCACTGACTGGCCTCAGTAGAGCTCATCATATATTTTCGCATATCATACTGATGAGCACTGAGCCGCAATCCACGGCCTTAATGTGACGCTTATGTTTGGAGAGGCCCGGGCTGTGATCAAAAGACCGCGCACGGTGGCAATACCAGCCGTCGGACAATCCGGCTCTTTCACGCCCTGACAAGCTGCGCCGCTATCTGTCGCTGTTCAGCGTCACAAATCATGCCTGGACGCCTTCGTCGGCTCCGGCACGTGCGCAACACGTGAGGCTGGCTCGGCGCCCCCGCGGCTGGCCCGTCACCGGCGCGCCGGCCGCTGTCTGGCGCCGCTTAAATCACAGTCCGCCCCGACACTTAACAGCGGCGGTAATTCAGCGGCGCCGCATGCCCCGCGCGCTGACCCCCTCCCCGCCATCCCCCTCCTGCCGGTGCGTTGCCGTCGGTGCAGCTGCCAGCGCCCGCGGGCGAGCCAGCCGACAGTCAGCTATGGCCGGAAGCCGGACGTTCGAACAACGCCAAGACATCGAGCGGGGGCCTAAAGGCCGAAGTGAGGCTGGCGCGATGCGGCTGACACCGCCGCTCGCCTCGGAGCGACGGTGGAGCGGCCGACACACGGCTCGCCTCGGAGCGACGGTGGAGCGACCGACACACGGCTCGCCTCGGAGCGACGGTGGAGCGACCGACACCAGGCTCGCCTCGGAGCGACGGTGGAGCGACCGACACCTGGCTCACCTCCGAGCGACGGTGGAGCGACCGACACACAGCTCGCCTCCGAGCGACGGTGGAGCGACCGACACACGGCTCGCCTCGGAGCGACGGTGGAGCGACCGACACCTGGCTCACCTCCGAGCGACGGTGGAGTGACAGGCACACGGCTCGCCTCGGAGCGACGGTGGAGCGACCAAGAGCGCGGCTGGTCTTGATTTCCGAGATTCCTATCGCTGGCGGCGAATTTATTGCAAACAGGGTGGCCGCAGATGCGGCCGGTGGCCGATGGAGCGGGGCGAGCTGAATAGCCTGCGGGATTCGCTCTCGGACCGCGAACAGGTCTGCCTGACGACTGCTGACCGGTGTCGGCTTGTCGGCCTGCTCGCTGGCGTGGTGCCAATCGTCACCTCGCCGCCCGCTTGCCTGCTTGTGAAGCGAAGACAAATTTTCACTGGTTTTGTTTTTCTATTAGTGTGTGGTACCGGTAGACCATGATATACCAGGTCAGACAGACACGGATAGTAAAGCAGGAGAGCCGTAAGGGACATCCTAAGCCCTGTTATGCTCTTTTGGGGGGGATAATCGAGCCTGAGAAGAGGTCACTGCGCACCTGCAATGCAAACCCAATCAGCTTCAAAGCGCAAGCCTGGAAGACCGCTTTTTTAGAAGAGACCTGGGTATCGAAGAACTTGCAAGATTTTCATGGCGTCCCTGTTGATCACGTGATCGCTTCCTGGAAACGGTTGGTGCCGCACATGGTTCACCACATGATTCTAGCGGGTTCACTCGCATCGTATTCAGTGGCCGTATTACCATCATGGACGCTTCAACTGGAACCTCAAACTCAACTGAAACTGGAGCCAGTTTAACTGCCTTGACGCATTGGGCTTTATCAGAATTGGCCCACCCTGGCGTGGTCGGATTTGGCCCTATCCTGGGCACCTTGTTGCCACCAGACAACACCGCCAAAAGCTCTTTTCACGCGGTGTACCCGAATCGAGTGTTATATAGCGGCGCCATTGTAGAACAGCGTGGGTGCGCGTGCGAAAGGGCGATAAGGCTTCGTTTGTCTCCCGGCCAGGAAAAACACCATTCAACATAGTGACCACTCTGTTGCCGAAACCGTGAAGCATTGGGGCCGAGGATCTTTTGTTGGGCGAGGCTGTGAGCGGGAGGAAACCGCGACAGGCGGCGCGCGAGACCGGGACAGAGCGGTGGCGCTCAGACACAGAGCGGAGGCGCTCGGAGACAGAGCGGCAGCGCTCGGAGACAGGGCGGCGGCGCTCAGAGACAGAGCGGCGGCGTTCAGAGACAGAGCGGCGGCGCTTAGAGACAGAGCGGAGGCGCTTAGAGACAGAGCGGCGGCGCTCAGAGACAGAGCGGAGGCGCTTAGAAACAGAGCGGGGGCGCTTAGCGACAGAGCGGCGGCGCTCAGAGACAGCACGGCGGCGGTCAGAGACAGAGCGGAGGAGACGCTTAGAGACAGAGCGGAGACGCTTACAAACAGAGCGGAGGAGACACGTCAGACTCCATCGGCTCCATAAGGCAATGGGTGGGCAGTCTCTCCGTATATTGTTCAGCGGTAGAATCCAATCCACACCTTGAGATCTTTGCGGGAAAAACATGCCTCCCGATATGGGGCACTAAGTTGTGCTGCTCATCTTGACTCAGCACTTGGCTCCAAGCTCTCGCACATTTCATGCGCCCTTGGTACATTACACGGATGGTATGGATGCCGCTAAAGATGGCCATCCGACAGGGAATAGATGACTGCCAGTACGAAATGGCCTGTCGCCTCTCGTCCTTCCGGTCTTTTTAGCCCCAAGAGCATGCGCTGAGAGCCGGTCACAGAGAGCCCCCGAGGGCCTCCCAGGGGCGCACTCAGAACGTGCACGGACGGCTCGAACCAGAGCGCCTCCGGTCGACCACCTCCCAGTGGGACACTTGCAGAGGGGGACGCTCCGTGCCGCTCTCAGCCACTCCTCAATCAATTGCCGACCTTTGACAGCATAAAATAGCCCAGCGTGCCGCGAGGAGACACGTCCAAATAAACTGGCGGCGCGCCGGCTGAGGGAGCGCGCGGTCGGCCTCCGGCGCTGGCCGGCCGCGCCCCGGTGGGTGGGCACCGGCTGACGGCTCGCGGTCCGCGCAGCGGCACCTGCACTTGCAGCTGGCGTTAGAAACTAACGTATCAAGAGCAAGCTTAATACCGATTCATACAGCCAACACGTTCATAAATTGAACGGCACGCAGAACACGCATACCGGCAGTAAAGCGTGCGTGAGGCAAAGCAAATGCTTACTACCACCTACCACCAGCTTTATTTAAATCTCCATCGGGCAGCTCAATTTATCTGCGTAAAGGCAGCAGCTTATGCTTGACGGCTTAAGGTCTTAGCATATTAAGACCACAGGATCAGGTCTAGTTTGATGTTATATATATATATATATATATATATATATATTAGCGCTTACATATATATATATATATATATATATATATATATATATATATATATATGTAAGCAGAGTGCGATGTCTCATTAGAAACACAAATGATCTTTTGTCCGACACTCGCCATCAAACAATATCGACAGCTAGTGACGCAGTCAGTGAATGGTGATGAGTTGATCATAAAGACCAAAAATCTCCTGAATTGAAAATTGACGAGGCGAAAGATATTGCAAACCAAGAAGCTTAGGGGTACATGCCTGGCTCACCGCCTCGAATGGTATGGTCTACTTAAAATTGTGGCTGTTTAGTTTAATTTCATCCACCTTGATTGTTTTGCCTTTTATTTACTTCTTCATTTCAAACCTTTCTCAGTTGTGTGCTTTTTTGGTAATGTGCAGAAACCAACGTGTTACAATGACAGCTCATGTCTACAAAGCTGATGGCTGGTTATGTTTTAACTTACACACTGTTGTCTTGTATTCATTTTGTGTGGCTTCAGGAACAAATTTAACGCATGACCCGGTGCATGTGGCTTATCCTTTGAGCCGAATATACATTGTGTCACTGTCAGTCACACATTCGCACATGAGTATTCTTTGCGAAAAGACATCTTACTTAAATCATGCTTGATGTGATGGTGATTTTTTGACAATTCTCCGCGTTTTCTTCGGTTATTCAACTGGCAGACACACAGACGCCGCCTTATTTTATTTGATATCAGCATGATAGCGCTGCATGCGGTGCTATTTCTATTAACTCAGAAAGGAATTATGCACAGAGGAATCGTAGTCCTGTGCTTTTATAAATTGTACTAACTGTAGCCTATTAATTTCCCCAACTACATGTGTTTTAATCGCTAGGATGTCATTTGTAATAAAAGTTGCCTTGGACAGCGGGTGGCAAAGTGCCATACGTACCTGAATTTTGTTTCGATATGAACTGTTACGTGTAGAACATTGTGCAAGATGTAGTTCTTCTTCAACCCACAGTTCTAGGAACTGTGGATTAAAGCCAGGACAGAATGATGGTGAAGTTTTCTGAGTGTTTCATGCTTGGCAGTGACAAGGAAGGCTGCGTTTGATAAAATTCGAAAATGTTTATCTCCATGCATGCTACAGGTTCATTTGCAATGGTGGCTGTCGGATAAGCGCATGGTGAGAAGTTGTTGCTGACCTTGTTTTCACTGTTTGCGTCCGGGACATAGCATCTCCGGTTTAGTTGCGGGTTTAATCGGGTAATTGGTAAAATAGGCTTGTTAAAAGCTATTTAAGTCAGGTTTAGTTCACAAGATAGTTTTGTGAAACATTTTTAGCAAAGGCAAAGACCGATGGACGAAAAAGCGTTTTCAGTTTCATTTGACCAATAAAAAATGGTGTGGGGTCCCAGCCCAACCCCCACCTTAAAAGAAAACTACATCGCCGCATGCGCCTTTACATGAATGAGCCTGCACTTTTCCGAGCACGCGCTCGGATGGCCGGTTGAATACCTTTCGCTCGGTTGGGGGTTGGGGGCAATCTGACCTAAGAGCTCTAAAAAAGAAGAGCTAGAGGCACCACATTTCCAGGGTGGGATGATACGTGTGTGAACTCACTGGTGTCATAAGGTGAGGCTCTTAACCTGGCACCGAAAAGCTAAACAAGGTCAGACTCCAGATTGGTGTCCAAAGCGCCTCCAGACCTCCCTATGCAACCGCCGCGATGAATCTAGATACCTGTCTGAAGCAAAAAAAAACTGATGTTCAGTTGAGGTCAGTGACCTGTTTGACCTGAAGAAGATCATAATGACAAAAATCGTACGCAATTGCTTTGATTTTTCCATTTAACTCAGGGTCCAGGATTATGCTAGGTGGTATGTTTTAGAAAACAATAGGTTGATCCGGGTCATTCTAGGACAGTGACCTACTCTGCCTTTGAAGATGTCTGTTGCAGTCCCTGCTATCAAGAAATTCGAAATGAGCACCAGGAAAATATCTAACAAATCAAGTTCTCCAGTAGAAAACAAAGTTAGGTTTTCACCTCGGTCTAACCTTTATACCTCACCCTGCGTCAATGCAATTTGTTGTTATCATAACTTCAGAAGTCTCGTTGACTAAGAAACCGGCTCAGAGATGTATGGCTCTGTCTAACGCGCCGTGGTCGCGGGAGATTGGATGATTCCCTAGAGATTGCCTTCGCTGACAGACACTACCTAATTTTGACCTGCCCTAGGTTAACCACTCTAAAAGGTACATCTCATTTTGGTATACCAAAGGATCCGCTATTTAATTCCTACAACTACGCAAAGTTTGGCGCAACTACGCCCGCCGTTCGAAAACATTTTGTGAAAAACTTCGCAGGTGGGAGGTGGAAAATTGACCTTTCCACCTGAATGTGTGTTTCGGAAATAAGATACTGAATCTTTCCCAAATATCTTGCCAAAATTATAACAAAGATTCAACAAGCAGTCACAATACACTTTGACAACATCATAAAAATATCGAGATCTTGTAAGACCGTTTGACAAGATTATAAAACGGATCTTGCACCCCAAAAATCCTTGAACACTATTTCCAAATCGATCCTGGATCCCGGAGAATCCAGCACCTAGAACTCACGTTTCGATGTCGGGATCCATTTCTGGGATCCCGACATCTACCGGTTCCTCAGCGTCGCGCGCGCGGGCGGGCGGGCGGGCGGGCGCGCGGGCGGTCAGGCCGGCTCCCTGTCCCCGCCGGCGCCGCCGTTGTGTCACGTCATATGACACCGCAAACGATCCCTGACAGCGGCGTCTCGCGCTCGCGCCCACCTGGCTCGCCGCGCGGCCCGGTGTCACACGTTCACACCAATTAGCCGGCGGCTGAGCGGGCGGCGGCTCTGGCGCGGCTCCGGTGCGGTCTGGGCGCGATCCATAGCTGCCTCGGGCGGTGCCTCGGACCGGTCGAGCGCGAGCACCAGCACCAGCTGTCTCGGGCGTGGTCGGGTGTGAGCACCATCACCAGCTGCATCAGGCGGTGCTTCGGACCGGTCGAGCGCGAGCATCAGCACCAGCTGTCTCGGGCGTGGTCGGGTGTGGGCGCGATCACCAGCTGTATCGGGCGGTGCCTCGGAGTGGTCGGGCGCGAGCGCCATCACCAGCTGTATCTGCCGGTGCCTCGGACTGGTCGGGCACGATCACCAGCACCAGCTGTCTCGGGCGTGGTCGGGTGTGGGCGCCATCACCAGCTGTATCGGGCGGTGCCTCGGACTGGTCGGGCGCGATCACCAGCACCAGCTGTCTCGGGCGTGGTCGGGTGTGGGCGCCATCACCAGCTGTATCGGGCGGTGCCTCGGACTAGTCGGGCGTGAGCGCCGTCACCAGCCGTATCGGGGAGAGGGGGGGGGGGGGCGTGCGGCCGGAGAGGCACGCTGACGGAGCGGTCGGAGCGGCACACTGCTAAGTGGAGCTCGCGATAACGACTTTTTGCAGCACAGGCGCTTGCTGCAGGTGAGGGGAGAGAAACAAGACAGGGCGCCGCCTTTTAAGCTGTTTTGGCGGGAACTGCCAACACGAGTAGTGGAGAACGCGGTCCATACTGCGCCTGGTCAGATCAGCTTGCTTTCTTGTTGTAGGCAGGGGTGGAGAGTGACGACAAAAGTTGGGATGGCGAAGCTGCCAACAGCCACGTTTCGCTTTAAAAAAAACAATAAACTAATGGCCATTTAATTAGCAAATGGTGTACGCTTTGCCGCCACTGAAAGACCGTAATTGCCATCTGTGTTTGGGAGTTGGAGATCTGACACTTCTCAGCCACATATCCCGTGTCAACATACCTAAAATCCCTAGATTTCTAGATAAAATCCCTACAACTTTGATGAATATCAGTCTGCGATGGGGCTTGACACTCAGTGAGCGCGACCACGTAGTCTTAATACACTTATTTTCCCGGTAACTGGCCTCGAAGTAGCCTATCGTCTATAGCAGCGCAACAGTAAGAGCGATGCGCGAGGCAGATAGTTGGTAAACGGTTTGAGGCTCGATATTAACACGCGCCCGGGTGGCCAGCTAGATACCCTTCGCTCGGGTGGGGGTCAATTTGACCTCCCGAAATCCCGGGAACTAAGAAAGCTAGAGACACCAAATTTACAGGGTGTCTTGACCTGTACGTGAACTCATTTAGGTCAAAGTTTGAGCTTCCTAGGTTATGACTCAGGTCAAATAGGGTCAAACAAGGTCAAATTCCAGGTTGGTCTCCAAAGTGCCCCAGGAACCTAGACAACTGTTTCTGAGCAAAAAGTCACCAGATCATTTGAAGTCAGTGACCTTGTTTGACCTTTTGAAGGTCATGGTGACCAAAATCATACAAGACTGCTCTGGGTTTTGCGTTTGAATAAACGACAAAGATTACGCTAGGCAGTATGTTCCCAAACCAAAATGTCGACCCGGGTCATCCAAAAGTTAATGACCTGTGCTGACGTCTAAGAAGTCAATGGAAGATGTATAATGCGGTTCCTGCTGTCAATAAACTCGAAATGAGCACCAGAAACTATCCCATACAGGAAGCCCTAGAATAATAAATCAGGTTAGTTTTGACCTTGTACCTCATCTGACCTGACCTTTGTACCTCATCTTAGGTCAACGTTATCTGCTCATTCAATATTTGTGGTGCCTAAGAAAGCATCTCAAAGATGTATGGCTTCGTCAAACACTCCGTTGTTGTATCAGACTGAACGATTCCCTAAAAATTGCCTTCGCTGAAACCATAGCCTGACTTTGACCTGCCATAGGTAAGCGACCTTGCAAGGTAAATCAAAAATTTTGTGTCAAACGATCTGCTATTCAATTTTCTACAGCTATGCAAAATTTGGCGCGGCTGCACCGCGCTGTTCGGAAACCATTCTGGAAAAGCCTTCGGCGGGTCAATTTGACCCTCCCTCCCCCACCCGAGCGCGTGTTAATGAATGAGGCAACGAGATTTTATCTCGTGCAATCAAATGATACGCTTCGGACCGAAAGTATCATCATTCAATTGTGCGTAAGACGCATGAGAGCGAGCGTGAACAGTGTAGATCGGTGCTGGCGCTGGTGCAACTCAGACAAAGGGCCATCGGCAACGGCAGCACAGCTCGAGGCCATCGGCAGCGGCAGCACGGCTCAGAATTCATGCTTCACCCCATCGTCAGCGGGCATTAGTAATATGGTGCGGCACTCGGCCATACGGCGAACACCCCCGGCTGATGTGTCGTCGGACCGCTGAGTCTTAATAAGCCCGGCGGTTGGTCACAACTGGCCCGGCCGACCGTCCCTGGGCCGGTCGACATCACCGCGGAGCCGGACTCGGCCGATGGCCGTGATTTAGCGTGAGCTCTTCTGCTCCCCCCCCCCCCCCCCCCTCCCCTCCTGCCCCTGCTCTCCGACCACCGATATTGGTGGCCGGGCGACGCGTCATATTTGCCGCCCGGTTGTCGGCTCGGCTGATGGGCGGCGATATCAGCGCACTACCATCAGTCCCAACTGGCGGGCCGCACTGGCGGCCTAGCGGCACGCCGTCATCGCCAGCCTCTTCCGAATTTCGCCCGGCGAAACGCGGGCAAACTGAGGCAGCTGAGGTCTTCATAAGCAAAAATACGGCGCGTGGAGAGAAAACTCGACATCAAGCGAGCTGGGCGGGGCCTATGAAGGCGGTAATTTCGCCATTCCGGCGCCGAGGCGATCGTGGTGAGACCGCGATTAAAGCGGACCCCGACAAAGGCGGCTACTTGGCGAAGCTGAAGAGCATGAGTGTCGTGATAATTTTATCAAATAAAGACAGTCGGAACCGGTCGCCCTTTTCTCTCGGCTTTGGCAGGAGGTCCTCCTGGCAGAGTGGCCCGGCTCGCAAAGTGGTCCCTTTGGCAGAGCAGGCCTCGCCTCCGTCCGGGGTGCTGGCGGGCAAGCCTGGGTCGCCGGGCATCAGTGCTAGGGGCGCGTTATCTGACGCCAGGTCAGCGGACCGGGCCGGGCCACAGACGGCCTCTGTCGGGCTGGCGCCGGGTCATTAGCCGGCAGCGGGCCGAGGCGCCGCTCCAGCGGTCAGCTGACGGAGCGGGGGCGCACCGGCACGCGGCGGGCGCGGCCGGGGCCCCGCAACACCGCCGGAGACAGGACCGGGCGGGCCTGGCCCCGGCGGCAACACACCCGCCCCACTGGCGGCCGTAAACACGGCGGCGCGAGATTGTCAAAACAACTCGGCGAAGCGCCCGGCGAACGGTGACTGACTTAAGTCATCTGCGGAAGAACGCCAGTGAATTTCAAGGGCTCGAGGAGCGGTCAAATACAGGTTGTTACGCATGGGTACCGCGGAAGGGAGGGGGCGGGGATTATTGGTGCGTGGTAGGCTGGAAATGGGTGAATAGTCGAAATAGAGAATGACAGCTGCATTGGTGTTCCAGGTTACGAATTGCGATATTTTATGTCCAGCTGCGGCCAGGATTCAATCAGTAAGTGCGTTGTTTGTTTTCCTGGTTTTGTCGCCCGATTTATTTAACATTTCAACACACATCTTTCCCGAGATTCAGATCTGGCGTACCGCATTTTCAAAACAAAAGCAGTGGCGTTTCAATACAATCACACGTAATACAAAATGCAGTCTCAACAGCTTAACGCAGGCTGTTATCCGGGGAGACCAAATACTGTTTTTTTTTCGGTCCGAATTTGCATTTGTATCCGCTGGATCTCTGCCTGATCCGGTAATCGATAGTCGTCAGTCGCGGCAATCCCAACGATAGTGCAACACCGATGGTGTGCCTAACAGTGACGATTTCCAGCCACCGATAATGCAATTAAAAAAACTTTTCGGCTGGGATAACAAAACGACAAATGTCTGTGTGAGACGGAAACGTGTTCAGAAACTAGATACCATACACATAAGAAACGCTTAATTGTGCGACCATCGTGTATTCAAGGCGCCTGATATTTCTGGATTGGCGGATTACCAGCACGTGGGAAAGGATGATCATGCAAAAATATACAGCAGCAAATCTCAAGATATGCCTGTAATATGAAGACTTTCATCACCTCCCTCTCATTCACTTTCCTCTCGTCTGACTCTACAGCCACGCCCTGGCAGCAGCGTGGTATCCACGCGCGCCACCAGCCGCCTCACAGGGGTCACAGGGGTCGGCGACCAGCACTGTGACGGCGCTACCGACCTGCAGCTAGCGACGTGACACGGGGGTGTGCCGGCCGGCCGCGTCGTGGCGGGCGTCCCCTGGCGGCCGTGTTTACAGGGCGCCGGCGGCGCTGACGCCGCCCCGCAGAGGGCCGTTTAGCGCAGCGGGACGTCTCGGCGCCGGCAGATGTAGGCCGGGCCGAGGAGGCCGGCCCGCTGGATAAATAATCCGGCCAGCGCCCAGCCCGGGGTCGGTCCCAAAACCACTGCCTCGGCCGCTCTCTAGACGACTGGGAGCCCATCTAACAATACGAGACTGACATCTGACTTGGCGGACGCGCGCAGGCATAACGCGTGTCGCGCATGATGCTTAGAGCCTTGCAGGGTGCTCTGTGTGGGTCTTCACACTTCAAACCTCCCACATAAATACATCACGGTATACAGTTATCACCGCTGTGGGGCATACCTCAAGACATCGAGATGACTTACGTTCCCCTCCACCACTTCCATCGCTTTGAAGGAGCCAGTACTGCTCCCACACGCGACGCATGCCACGGGCCGACACGCCATCCTTGCGACCCATCAACAGACCACGAGGTGCGCAAGAAGTCGCACGTGTTGCTGTCACGTCCCGATATGCGTTGCCTGCCAGCCATGATTGACAAGACCCCAAGAGTCTCCCACTATTTCGTAAAAAGTGTGAAGGCAAGCTTCGGTTTGCGGCATGAACTCTGGCATCAGTGATATGAGCGTTTTTAAAGGGCTCAAAGGCCGGACAAAGGAATATTTCAGCTATTCTCAAACTATTCTGAACAGATTCATACGGGTCAAGGAGCCTGAAGCAATGAAACTCGCGAAACCGGGGCACGACCTATGGGTTCAAGCTCAAGTTCGTCTTTTCGTGTCACATGGTATTGGGAATATCCCCAAGCGAAATTTGGCAATCGTGTAAAGGTGGTGTCTTTCTTGGTTAATACAGACTGCCCTGCGCGTACAGAAGTAGCTTATACCTCCGGTGAAGAGGACAGCTGCAACACAGGTATGTCTATTGCAATATAACAAGAGCAGCATGACAGAGGCGGTTCCACACCTAAACAAAGATAAATTTCGAAGGGTGTTAGAAGAATAAGGGTCCGCCAATGCAGATATATCAGGAATGCTTGTCGGCATCTAGAATGACTCACATAGGAAGATGGTATTGGAGACGTATAAAGCAAGCAGAAGGAAATCCCGTCTGTGCATAGAGGCGCCTCCAGGAATGAGAGCAAGGTGCTCATATTATCTGAACATGAACGCATAAACGGCATGCTACATTCCGTCCTTTACTTCTGTGCAGCAAACAGCATCTTCATAGGCATGCCCAGGGGCAAAATGAGGCCCGAAGACCGCTGTCAGCAACAGCGGGCAGCGGTCAGCGGACAGCCGCGGCAAGGGGTCCCGCTCCAATCACGGGACCACACTCTCTCTCTCTTTTGGAATACTGAATACGCCTTTGACACTGGTCTGTACTATCTTGATTGGCATTATACCCCCATTGGCAATGCACAGCAGCGTTGTGAATTTGGCTTAATAATATCTACAACACGGCTGGTCTCCCCTTCCTCTCCCCGCAAACAGTGAACCTGGCTCTGCCTATGCCAAAAATTTGACAATGCATCTTTAATGTTCACAAAGCAAAGCACCACCTCACTTTCTCTGTATACGCTCAGGCCCAACAATATATCACTTTTGATATAATCATATATTGATATGCGTTGGTTACATCGACGCCAGTTAATCAACGTGATAACTATGCCAGATCAAAAAAGCTTATTTTGTCTTTCCTGCCCTGTTCCCCTTCAATTACACGTTTTGACGTTTTTCGGAAATGTAGATCTTTTCGAGCAATCTAACTTCGTCTAGGTTTGTTGTCATTGGCACAGTATCTCCCGAGATTTCGGGGGGGGGGGCAGAATCGCCCCCCTCTCTGCCTGGAATGGGTTTGACGGGAAACCCACCCAGAATAGTGCTAAGCGTATCTGTATGGTCCAACAGGCGCTAAGCCTGACTTTTGCCAATCACAGGTCAATCCCTGGTAAGGCCATGGGTAGCATTTTTCTATCTGACAAAAAAAATTGGTCACTGGGCACTCCCTATGCGCGAACCGTGCGCATAGTTACAAAGTTGGGACATACGCTGGAATGACGTATGTTGTTAGGTACAGTCCTGGTCAGGTGTGCGACACGTGCCCTTATCTTTGAAATGCTTCAAGAAGTTTCAGCGAAATGAATTACAAATGAAATGAAATCTCTGAATTGTTCGGCAACGCGACATCTTGAGTTCATTTGTGGTGAATTTAAGGCGCTGGCACTAAAGATGTGTCAAACACCGCTGAGTCTTCAAGAAGTTTTCGTGGCAAGTGGGTAAAACCTTATTTTTCCATCGTTTACCACCATGTGTTCCGACAACACACATATTGGAAGTGAAAATGAGGTCGACTGTTAAAGACGATCAAGGCTACAGCGTGCTCGTTGTTCAGATCTTGCAGATTTCTCTTAACTGCCGAAATTTCGCGCCGCATGCACAGCTCATTTTGCATCTCCGCTTCCTCATCAAAATCTAAACAACAGCAGATAGTCCCGGCGGCTGGTTCCCACTGTGTCCAAACGCCCGAACAATTACCTATTCACTGTTTGTGCACGTCGCGACCGAAAATAGACGACGTCCAAAGAGTGCGGAAGGCTTGTTTATCCCGCTCGCTTTTAGCACCCCGCAAACAGACGGGCCATCAACAAACGCTGACTAATGCGCGCGACAGTGCGCCGGCTTGCTGTCGGCCTGCTGCCGGGCAGGAGTTCAATGAGCGCGTTACAAGGGCCTGCGCGGGCCGCGGCCGCGGCAGCCGCAGAACGACGACGGTTGACAGGGCGGCGACAGCAGCCTCTTTGTTCCGCCAGCCATGTACCGCAGAAGTAGTGGGCACGGGGGCAAGTTTCAGGAAGTGTTTAGAAGTGAGGTCATTTGCATGTCTGCGCCTTCGGCCTGCGAGCCTAACTCAGCGTGATGGTAGAGTTAATGCTGGAGGCTGGCCGCATCGGTGGCATGATTAGTCTTGTGCTTTATGTCAAATGGCAGTATCCTCGGGAGTGAAAAGCTGACCACGTGTGTCGCTTAAGTGCCCAGCATCTCAGACGTTTCAAGTGATTTGTTTGAAGTCGAGTGCAGTGAGCATGTCCATATCTGAAGCGACGCGCCCACCCGTGCGGATGCGGGCTATACGCCTAGGGGATTTCAGCATCAATACTGGGGTGATCTGCAGTTGTGTGCGTTATCAGAAACAGCCAGCCCGTGAATCCAAGCGCATATACACTCTGGGCCAGATACGAAGGCTGACAGCATGACTTTTACCATGGTGGGTGGCCACCTTACTCACTTCAACTGCGCAGGAAGGACACGTTTTAAATCTGAGCGTTGATTTGGCTGCCTGGCGGTGTTCACTGAGACCCGACATGCAATTTCCGCCAGTCATCACATGATGTTGTTAAGGGGTTAGAGCGAACGACCAAAACCGTGCTAGCTCGTTGTGCTGAACCGTCAGCCCCTCTGATTGGATGTGCTCTTCCCGTCGCTGGTATCTCGCCAACCATGCTGGGAATACCAATCATGGGGCTAGTAATCCCGCAAGTGTTGATTCGCATTTAACTACATACAATATGTTCTTGCACAACGATACAATTAACAGCTATAGGCGTCATTTTGCTGACATATTACTGCCGAATCAACTGACCGGCGTAAATATGTTCAAAGTCGAGGACGCTATCTGACATGACCGCTTCTCCCCAGTTCGTCATTGCCAACAACACAATGGAAATGAATCGGCAAAATCCATCGCAACGGGCTTTGAATAATTCATGCAGGCAGGAGATCTCGATGTTCGATTGGTTTTCCGGTGAATGTTCCTCCGCCCAGGTATGCACCGCATTGTTTTCATTTATCCTTTCCCATCAGCTGTGCGTGCACCTCGTGTGTCCCTGTTGCCTGCTTCGCATTGTAATAAGAAGCAGTTCACAGGCCGACCGGTCGTTGATGATTCCTCCGACCCTCAGTTCGTCGCGTGAAAGTTTTGCCCTCCTTGTGAACGTCTCTCCACACTGTTTATCTTTCATCTCATGAGCTCCCCTAGTCGACCACACACGCACATCAGCACGTACCAATTGTCGCGTGCTCCCTGTCACGGGCCCGCCTCCCCTCCCGGTCCGTCTGGGCCAGCGGTGTCCAGTATCCAGCTAATTCTGTCCCTAAGCCGGGGGAATTGAGGGGGAGAAGGCCTGTAAGCCGAGACGCCAGCCACATCACCACACTGGGCCCCGCTGGTCCGCCGGCCATGCCATAAACAAGACTTGTGCTGGAGTCGATGGGAAGGAACATAAGTCGTCCAATTTTCTGGAAATCAAGCTTGGTCCGCATTTCTGCTTCTGACGTGATTCAGAAGAAGATTTGATTCCAGTCTTGTTGCTTGAGTCATTTAACTGAACGTTGATCTCTCTGAACCCGCATGACGTCAGAAGTGTCACTACATATGAGGAAAGACATCACACGACACAAAAAGTTGCACGGGCGGATTTGGACGAGGCACTACTAGTACCGCGGATGGAGTTATTGTTTGGACTATCGTGCTCGTCTGGTGTGTTTGAGTTTGCGCATGTAAATAGAGCTGGCGTGAATACTAAAGCAACAGACGAGGACGCTAGTCCGAACACTTACTCCGCCTATGATTCAAAGCAAAAAGTTATTCATCATGTAAATCGACAACTTCTGGAGAAACACTTGAAATCGGACAAGATTAGATGTTTCCTTGACGTAAACAAGCATACACATTTGTGTTTGCTTCATGTACGGTAACGTTAAATTGACGACTATCCGAAAAACTGCTCACACTCCGGAATTGGGTGTGGTCATTTGCGCTGTTTCTGAAGTGAGACTTTTTTCTTCGGAGCCGTATTTTACGTCATTCAGAATCAGAGCCAGAACCAGTTATGCACGCTGGTTGACTCACCAATTCACCCGAATCACTATCTAACGTACAGGTTTGATTGAAGTCATATTTTGCCTCCGAAGTATGACGGGCGAGAACCTGCTAGGTCGAGACGGAGCTCAATCGGATGAGCCACCAGTTCACGCCGATATTCCAGCCGCTGCGGGGAGCGTGGAGAGCAGCTCTGAACAGATGAGGCAGGCTATTTGCATAAAAACCGGCATACACGTGAACGTTCCACTGCGCTCAACGGCTCGTTTTATTTCAGGGAAGGCTTGCATCCAGAGTTCCTCCAACACTCAATGAAAAACGCCTCCAAAAACGACCCAGCCCGCGTGCAAACATCTGCCCGTCCCCCACCAGCACCACCGCTCGTCCCCCACCAGCAGAGTGGGTCACGCGAGCCCGCTTAGAGCGACCATGGCGACCCTGGCAGCCCGCATGACCCATACCGGACGGGGGTACAGGGACGTGATTAGCACTGGTGGCCGCCGTCCGCCGCCAGCGGTGCGGACGCTGATCGGCTGATACACCGATCGGCCCCGCTCCAGGACGTTGTTTATTGCTTTTTTTTCCTCGGCTAATGATCTCATTGTGACATCAAGATAAACATTTGCCACATTACTGGGCTTCGCGGTTTATGAACGCCCGGAACGGCCCGGCCAGACGAGTGGAGAAGCAACTGTATACAGACTGAGGTCCGGCCGACTCGTCCGGATGAGGCGTGATTGGTGTCGCCAGACCCTGACGTAGGAGGTCTAAGAAGGGACAGGGGCTGCCTCGTCCAGATGAGGCGGGATTGGTGTCGCCAGACCCTGACGTAGGAAATCTAAGGCACAGGGCCTGCAGCCCAGTTGTGTTGCTCTTTGACGACCCTACGAAATCCACTCTTTCAAACGGTGCAATCGATCACGGTACAAGCCCACGCTTCCATCTGAAAATGAGCCGGACACTTAGAGTAGTGGGCCGCGCAGCCAGCGTGATACGTCGGCTGTGGGGAGCAGAGGAACAGCCCACGCGCCCGCCGCCTGCGCCTGCCCACCGCGCTCTGGCGCAGGCTGTCGGAATCGCTCGGAGCAGCCTCCGCGCTCGCCGCCTGCGCCTGCAACACCGCGCGGATGTTGGACTCGTTCGGAGCAGCCTCCGCGCTCGCCGCCCGAGCCTGCCGCGCAGCGCTCTGGCGCAGGCTGCTGGATCGGCCCGTGGCGGCGCGACTCCAGTCGACAGATGTGTCAGCGCCGCCCGATCGCCCGATCGGCCTTCATCGGCCATACGTCACCGGCACAACGCATTTCCCTTCGCCGTAAAAAGACGCCGAAGATCGACCGCACGTCTCCACGTCGCATTGTTTGGGTCGTTCGGTATTCTGCCGGCCGGCGGGAGGTTTTAGCCTGGTTCCCGACTGCCGCCTGGGCTCCTCTCCGCTCGGCCACCCGGTCACTCCGGGAATTCATCCGGCAGTTCGTCGCCGTCCGCGCTTTTTGTGGCGCGGCGTTCGTGGCCCGCCGCGTCGGCCGTCCGGACTCTCAGTCGCCCACCGAGTCGCCATGAGCTGGCAAACGGACCACCAGCTCCGACGACCGAGTCGGTCTCGATTTCACTCCGGGCTGATCAGTCGTGACGTCAGATCCCCTCTCCCCTCGACCGAGTTGGGGTCGCGTCAGGCTCGCCCGCCCTTTCTCCGCTATCTCCCCCAGTTCCGGCAATTACCGAGAGCGTCTACAAAACAGGGTGCGAGATATCCGGATATAGTACCGGCCAGCGGCGGCGGCTGGTCGAATGAACGAGGCGTGAGCGCACCAGCGCCGGCACGCCACAAACAGCCGCGGGTTCGGCCGCACTTCATTAGCTGCGGCCCCAGCGCCGGCTGCGGTGCTGGGACGGGGTGGGCGGCGAGGGGATGATCGGATACAGCAAGACTTGGCTCCTCTTCGAAGGTCGTTCACAGCTGGCCCGGAGACGGAGTGGCGGGGGCGAGGGGAGGGGGAGGGGGAGGGGGATCGGCGGCGCGCTCTGTTCTGTTGACAGCAGGTCGCGGTTTCTGACAGCTCAGCAGCACAGAGTGGCAACTGCGGTCGTCCACCTCGCGCCTGAGGGCTACGTCCAATCAACGTAACGTAACGCAACGGAGGTCAGCGCACACGTGGTGTGAGAAGAAAAGGCCTCCAGAATCCTTTTTTGGCATTGTGAGTTGAAAGGTCTGATATCGAGTTAGCGACCTTCAAAATACCAGGAGGTGCTGGTTAAACGACAATATAATGCTACATAACGATCATGTTGACGGCACTTAACAGCTCGAGCAGTGTTCATCCTCCAGATAATCGTTACTTGGCATCACGACATCGTTTAAATGGTCTATCCTGGCGTATTTGAAGATCGCTACCTCGACACAAGGACTTTCCACCCTTTATCAGCGGAAACGGCGAAATCTCACGGGGAGTAACGATGCAGATGCGGCTCTTCCTCTGTTCTTGTGCTGGGCGTTGGTGTAGTCGGCAGGCGATTGGAATGCCGCTCTTGTGCTGGGCGATGGTGCAGTCAGCCGGTTGTTTTATCGCTCCCGTGCTCAGCGATGGTGCAGTTGGTCGGCGATTATTCCTCCGATCTTGTGCCAGGCGATGGTGCAGCCGGTTGGCGGTTGTCCCTCCGTTTTCCTGCCGGGCGATGGTGCAGTTGGTCGGCGATTATTCCTCCGATGTTGTGCCGGGCGATGGTGCAGCCGGCTGGTGGTTGTCCCTCCGTTCTCCTGTCGCGCGATGGTGCAGCCGGTTGGCGGTTGTCTCCCCTTCTCCTGTTGCGCGATGGTGCAGCCGGTTGGCAGTTGCCCCCCGTTCTCCTGTCGCGCGATGGTGCAGTCGGTTGGCGGTTGTCTCCCCGTTCTCCTGTCGCGCGATGGTGCAGTCGAGCCGGCGAAGTGCAGTCGGCCAGCGGCGGGGTCGATCCCGGATCAGCCTCGTGACGAACGATCGCCGGCGCTGATCCCAATCTGGTGTCGCGCCGATGCAGCGATCCATATTAGAGGGGTCCGCCGAACAGCGAAAGTCCCGAGCTGCGGAGGCGAGCGGGCGGGAACAAAAGCCCTTGATGTGAGTCATTCACCCGCGTGTGATTCACACCGGGCATGCTGTGGGCAACGCTGACGGACGGCATCCGCCCACGGCGTCATCGTTCAGTAAGACAGACGACCAGACTGGTTTGCGAAAGGAAAAGATCGATACATCAAAACTGACTGAACGGCTGACATCGATCGTATAAAGAATCTGCGCGGAACTCAACAGTATGCAAACTGGACCGGCGTATTGATGAACGGTTGAAATCTCACAGAGCAGGAACAAGAAACACACCAGATTAAATAGCCTGCACAATTGTATTGATAATTAGGGTGCTTCCCAGACGGGCTGAATCAATCCGATGATTCTACATTACAGTTCTAATCTACCGGGCTGGAAAGAGTTGCCCGAGCAATCGTGACACTTCTTTCTTGAAAAGTGAGCTCTCACGGCATTTTTGCGATCCGATACAGCATTTTCTTCTTTTGAGATCTGGATGTGCGCATGACTGTGTGCCATTCTGACTTTAAAATGTTCAGGGTAATCGACACCAGCCCTCCGCTAGTCACGCTCTGTGTGAAACGTTTTTGTAATTTTTAATAAAAATACATGAATATATAAAAACATCAGGTTGTCCATGTTACCCTGATTACATGAATTTGGTTCCATCTTAGTTTTACCATGGCCTTATAATTTTTCATTACCAGTGGTGAAGTGTTTCGGAAAACATTGCGGAATTATATGGGTAAATAATACCATCCAATTTCCTTCGTGCATGAGGGGGGGGCGCTGCGAATTTTGAGCTGGGGGACAGACGTCCAAGCAGCATCCTGGAGAAAAATGAGGCCTCCTCAAACGATAGCATCCTGGGCAGTGCCGTTTTCAAGGAGGACACTTGCCTTTTAAACATTTATTTTATATGTATCAATAATCAAACGAATAAATGTTGACATTTTAAAAACCTGAACGGAGGCCTGATAAGTAATACAAGGGCATTACCGATCAATAAGAGGGTCTCCCTATCCCAAGGCAGGGCATCTGGTTCCATAAAATAGCCTTTTGATATAGACGAGCTCTCTTATCTAGAACAAGGTCCTTTCGGTTTAAAAAGGGACTCCCAAATCCGCTCCAAAGGGTCTCATCACCCCAAAATATGACATCCTAGCCTGGAGCAGCGGGCTTCTGACACACTTGAGAGAATGCCTACTGATCTGGAGAAGCCACCTCCTGATGCATACAGAGCATCACCTAATCCGGAAAATTAGACTTCTGGTTCATAAGGGGGCCTCTTGAGCCAGCAATAGGGCCTCCTGAACACACAATAGGGTCTCTTTAGTCGGGCGACGAGCCTCTTGATGTAGAAAACAGCTTTCTGAGCCCGGTTTGGTAATTCCTAGCTCAGTTATGGAAGTTTTCTTGACCTGAGCTTTCACAAGATATGCGTCGCTGCAAAACTTTCAACTCGGGCAAAATGGGCTCGCCAAAATTTTGAGGGGGCTGGCACGCACTCTGCTGACAGCAGCCGCCTCGTTTCCCTCACCCCTCACCCCCGCACCCCCTCGTCCTCGTCGCCTTCGTTCGTGTATATATATATATATATATATATATATATATATATATATATGTATATATATGTATATATATATATGTATATATATATATATATATATATATACATATATCTGACCTAAATCCAAACGAGCTTGAACTTTACCCTAAACTTTCACGTGCAGGTTAACATTACATCAAGCGTAGAGGTTTCCCACCACGGCCTTAAGCCTTGGTTTATTTTGGGTGGACAGCATTCCCACTGGAGCAGCATTGGACGAAGTGAATGGCTTGGGATTGGACTTTGGGAACAGACTTTGCTAGGACCGTTACGAATTTCATCATATGAAACAAACTGCATCCATTTCATATTTGGTTCGTTGCGAGGCGCATGAATTAGCAAAGCTGACAAGTCGGAATACTGTTTCGGAATCACTTCCGACTGCGAGCGCGTCGTACATGTAGCAATACCGCCATAAACGCCAGGTGTGAGCAGGCACCTGACAACGACTGATAGCTCCTTCGGCCAGACACGGCGATAACGGCTTGCTTTGGCCGGCATCGCACGCACGGCGAAAAGTTATCAGCAGCACAAAACGATAATTTTGCATCGCGCGAACAGTCTCAGGTGGATTTTGGAAAACGCCTGAAAAATGAGCAGCCCCTTTCTCCACCCACACAAGGATATGGTCTCCTTTTCACTTCGAGCACTCCAGACGCTTCTCCTACCTATACTTGGACTCGACTCCAGCGCCCCCCCCCCCCCCCCGCTTAAACGTGGGCTCCAGTTGGTCCACAGGTGAAGATTTGCATTCTTTTGTGTGGGTCCTGCCCCCCCCCCCCCATGCTGAGTTGCCCCCTCCCCAATGTTGGCTTGCCGCCCCCTAATGTTTTTGGCTGGAATGCTACAAAAACGAGGGTAAAAGATGATCATAACACAAAGACTATCTTCTTTGATTTTTCTGAGTAGTGGCGTCTTGTTCACCCTTATAACAATAAGTCATGGTTGCTGTCACCACAAGATACAAATAGTAACAGCTGAGCTGGTAAACGATGCAATAAACTTCACATACCTAGTGCCATAAAACACGCCATGGTTTGTGAGGTTAAAGTGAAAAGCTCTGGAATATGGAGATGAGTTAAGTCCTTTACGGCTAAACCCGTCCCGTCCCGCACAACAGAAATGCGTGCCGCCTCCCATGCCCGCTATAGAAGAGCGTCATCGGTGCCCTAAGGTGGCCTCTAAAGGGGCGTCTTCACGTGCCGATCAGAAGAGACGCGTGTGTCCAGTGCCTGCTCTCTGCATCTAACCCTGCATGACTTCTGTACTTCTTAAATTAAAGACTTTTATAAATTATGCAAAGGTCAAAAACACATATTGCCTTTAGTCAAAACAAAGTGGGCTAAATCCAATGAGAAGAAGGTGGTGACAGGTTGTTGGGACTTCGGTTCTCCCCCACCCAATAATTTACAAAAATTGACACCCCCGCAGTGCACTCAGCGCCCAGGCCCGTTGCTGCTCACTAGCACACGTTAATCATGCCTGTAGTCCACCGACGACACTCCCGCGCTCAGACGCCGGACTCCGAGCTCGCACTCAAAGCAACAGCAAATTGTCAGTGGTCTATGACAATCACTTAGATCAGTTAGTGCATGGTGTTTGCTGTCAACTGCTGCTAAAGAATGTTTTGAAGTGCCAGTTGTGTATACAGTGCAAATTCGCCTTGACTTTTTTGTTCTCACTACATGCCGTGATTTAATATTTTTTATCTCTCTCCAACGGCCAAAACCCAATTTCAGATGCTGATACACATCGAAACGCAGGTAATGAGAGACACCTGTAACGCCACTCGAGCGCGTTTAAAAAGCGGCCGTAGGTTCTCCCGATGGCCCACTGCTGCACAGAATCAACCCAGTCCTTCATCTTTCAAGTCAACATAGTGTATACATTCAAGTATCTTTCAAGTATCCAACATAGTCAGCATCCAAGCATCGCTCAAGTAACATAGTGTATACTGAAGTGAAATACCTCATCACAATTGAGCCTACCACTAAACATCACCATCATTAGCCACGACCCCTAAGCACCACTCTCACGCGGGTCAAGGCCATTCAACCCGCGGCAAGATGGCACCGCATCGGAAACGCGGCGCCAATGGTCGAGATCACGTGACACACACCTTTAGCATCCACTCGTGTATTACCACAAACGGCGAACATTTGACACATGACACTCACCCTGGTGATGCTCGCCTAGTCTCCTGTGGTTCGACATGTCGCGCTATCACGCCAGCTCCGGTGTCGTTGTCAGCTCACCGCCTCCCTGCGCCTCACCGTCGTGAACGCCCGATTTCAGTCACGAGCTGACGCTTAGGGCCCCCCACCGCACCAGATCCACCTCGCCCTCGGGCTATGAAGCGCAGCACTGCCGCCTCCCGGCTGGCCGCCGTCGTTCCCCGCGCGTGCACTCACGCATGCGCACTGGCCGGCGGGCTTCGGCCCGAGGCGGCGCCAAGAGCGGTCGCGCGCGCGCGGGTTAGGGGTGTCTGGCACGCGTCGTTTCGCGTGGGGCGTTCCGGCTGGATTGCCTCAGAGCTTGGTGGAGGCGCAGAGGTCGCCGTCGTAGGGCAACCCTCGTGGCTCGGCGGTGCTCGCAGAGGCAGCAGCCAACGAAAACAGCAGCGGAGAGGGCGCGACCCTCGACTTGTCCTTTGGGACACCGAGATCGCAGTCCAGCTGGTACGGCGGCGGCAGGCTGGGCGCCTGTTCGATAAACAGCTGGCGCTCACTGTCGGTCATCGTCGACACCGAGCTGGTGCCCACCGAGTCCGTGGACGACACTGGCGACAGAGCCGGGTGTTATTGACGCAATCAGCTCCGGAAGTCTGGAATGGCACATGTCTTGGCTGACGCGCTACGCGTCTCGCCTGGGCGGGTCACGTGTGCACGTGGTGCTAAGGCGCTGGCTAGTGCTTCCTTACGTGAAGTAAATCATCGTGAAAACCCGGCAGCACCGACCCTACATTTATCGTCGAAACTTCCGGCCAAACGTATGGCTATGCCCGACGACCAGGCAGTCCAGACATCCGTTAAACAGATGCTGGCAGTCCCCACAATAGCCACGGCGCGTGATCTAAGGGCATGGCCTATAGCTAACACGCGACCCCGGATGCCCCCGGGGTAGGCGGCTCGGCTGGGTGCTGAAAGCCATGCAGACGATAAGGGCGTCCTTGTGGTGTCAAGAAGCGCCCCTGTGGTGTCAAGTGGCCACGGCCCTGTGGTATCAAGTGGCCACGGCGCCACACCACTCTCGCCGCAGTGACGTCAGGGGTGTATATTATTTTAGCGGGCCGCTGCCCCGCTCCTGCAGGGGTCATCGAGGTGAACTATGGTCTGGTTCCGCTGGTAGCGGCGCATTTTAATTCGTAGTGGGGGGGGGGGGACGACAACGGTAATGACTGATGGCTATGATTTGCTGAGACGGTTTTGCCCGTTCTCCCTCCCGAGACTTGTTTACGAAAATAGAATGAGATAAACTCTTCAGCGGAGCCACTTCACCCCAGCGTGGTTCCACCCCGTTTCCAGCATACAGCACGTAAAGCTGCATGCGTCAGCGGCATTGCGCGGTCCGTCAGCTATTGTGTCGATCGCCGCGTGATCCACCTCCGCCGCTGCTGCGCTCAGCTCGACCTTGTCCTCTGACCTCGCGCTCCGCTCCATCTGGCTTCTCTGACCGGGCGACTGTCAACCTGACCTCTGACGCTGCTGCGCTCAGCTCGACCTTGTCCCCTGACCTCGCGCTTCGCTCCATCTGGCCTCTCTGACCGGGCGACTGTCAACCTGACCTCTGACGCTGCTGCGCTCAGCTCGACCTTGTCCTCTGACCTCGCGCTCCGCTCCATCTGGCCTCTCTGACCGGGCGACTGTCAACCTGACCTCTGACGCTGCTGCGCTCAGCTCGACCTTGTCCTCTGACCTCGCGCTCCGCTCCATCTGGCCTCTCTGACCGGGCGACTGTCAACCTGACCTCCGTCGCTGCTGCGCTCAGCTCGACCTTGTCCCCTGACCTCACGCTCCTGTCAACCTGACCTCTGACGCTGCTGCGCTCAGCTCGACCTTGTCCCCTGACCTCGCGCTTCGCTCCATCTGGCCTCTCTGACCGGGCGACTGTCAACCTGACCTCTGACGCTGCTGCGCTCAGCTCGACCTTGTCCCCTGACCTCGCGCCCCGCTCCATCTGGCCTCTCTGACCGGGCGACCTGTCAACCTGACCTCTGACCTCGCACTCTGTTCGACCTGGCCGATGCGCTTTCTCCATGATCTGTCTGACCTGTTTGACCTTAGGTACCGTTCTGCGTGACCTCTCTGACACTGTGCGTTGCCCAGCCCGTTCTCGCAAGGCACCTATGTGTGAACTTACGGCCATTCTGTGCACTGATACATATCTCAGGGGCTGCGACGACCGTGTCGTGAGCCATCCTCCCGAGCTGTGTGTGTGAGCAAGCAGAGCGCGCTATGTCGAATAGGGTTAAGTTAGTGCACAATGCCAGGCAGCCATTGAACTCAAGCAACAATAAGTTTTGTGGGACGTGATTGGATCGGTAGTACTCCATGGTTGCTGACACCATGTATGTAATAGGAACAAGGAAATTATTGTTTTCTAGCAAGGATAGCAACTGCACACAAGAAAAGCAAAAAGAAGCCCCTAAATTATCCCTAGTCCCTATGCTGGCTTCAAGACAGTCAGATCATCCATATTTCATTGACTGTAAACGCAAAACGAGTGATTCATGGACGCAAATGTGGGTGCTTAATGTACTAAGATTTGTTTCGTTTACGGCCTTTACGTTTTCTGACATATTCATGAACTGATATTTCAGTAATATTTAGTTCATCCAGTTCCCAGCATATCTGACCTCTGTTGCTGCAGTCTGAGGTGAAGGTCGTGAGGGTGTTGTTAAGGTTGCTGGACCGGCTCTGCCTGGTGACGGCAACCTCGTCCACGTCCTGCAGCATGTTCTCCAGTTCCTGGCGACCGGACCTGCCGTCCCGCCGACCCAGTGACGCCGACGAGTAGCTGTACATGTTGGCCACGCCGCCAGACGTCGATGACGAGCACATCCGGTACGCCGGGCCTGACACGAAAGGGACAGGGGACGAGGTGGGGTAGGTGACACCAACCTTCGGAGCCCACCAGACGTCATCCAATACTTAACTGGCGGTAGACAGTCAAAGACTGAAATAAGATGTCATTGTGAGAGGCGTGATCGAAAAAAACTACGCAAAATCTACTGAAACTTGGAGGCAAATAAAATGTAAATCGATCGGAAATGGCTTGAAATGCTTTTTAAAAACGCGAAAATGAAACGGGATAACTATATAAAGGAAAATGCATTGCATATCAGGACGGTATTCGTAATATGAGCTACAAAGAAACGCATGCCTGAATGTGTGTTTCATTAGTTATCTTCGTGCTTAAACATGGCGGTGGAAATGGAACAGACGAAGTCGAGGCTCTCTGAAGTTACAGCTGACCACCAGTGACACATGCCATTTCACCGAATAATCTTTTTTACATTGAACCAATTTGTGGTCCCGCAATCAAATGTGCATGTAATTACCGTTCCAATGCTGAGGACAGGGGGAGAAACAAACCGCAGAAGTACTTTCAAACACACGTGGCTTTGTACGCCGTGCCGCGACAACGCCTGGTGACCAATGACGGGCTTACCCCCAGCACCCCGCTGCTTTTTATAGGCGCGGCACGACCTCCAGAGCAGGCAGAGGGCGATGACCACAAGCACCACAGTGATGAGTGTCCCGAACACCACGCCGAGAACCAGCGGCACACTGCCGGGAACAGAGGCGGACGTGATGAGGTTCCCGAACACCACGCCGAGAACCAGCGGCACACTGCGGGGAAAAGAGGCGGACGTGATGAGGTTTCCGAACACCGCATCTAGCACCAGCAACACCTGTGGGGAAGAGAGGCGAGCGTGATGAGGTTTCGGAACACCACGCCCAGCACCAGCAACAACTGCGGGTAAGAGAAAGACAACAGGGTGACGAGGTTTCCAATCATCCCATATAGCGCCAGCGTCGCAGCACGTAGAGGAAGGCGACCGCGATGGCCGTGTCGAACATTGCTACAAGTTTTCCGTCAGAGCCGGCTTCTTCCAACAGGCCTCTCATCATGCAAAGCCGCCTGCGAACCGAACAAGGATGCACGTGCATGTCGCAATACGACGTGAGGGAGTCTGCACACACAGCCTGCTCTTTGATCAGCAGGAGCTTCCGTCACGCGACACTGCACCCCGCTGCTTAATCTAATGACATTGGGGCTGCATGTTCCGGACTGCCGAGCTGTGGAGCACGCACAGACTGCACGCAGCAGTGCTCCGGATGGTCTCATGACGCGGCGCCGTGTCCCCACATGAGATTGCAAAGTTATCGGAAGTTGCCAGTTTCGACGACGGCTCCGGTCTGTTCGTTACCAGGCACCGTTCAGACGCGGTAGAATACTTTTAAAAAGGGACGCAACGCACAACGTCATGTACCTCTCTGCGGAGCGCCAATGACTACAGAGGTCATGTTAGCGATCAAGGGCAATGACGCAACCGTGGCTGGAACCCGGGGCTCCACTCGGGCGCAGATGGCGCTAACCATTCGACCACCACACCCGTTCACAACAGAACATCACGGAGGCACGGCGTAACATTACATGCATATTTGTGATACGCTGGGTTGATATTCCTTATAGAAATAAAAGCTATGTCAAGTAAGGTTCGAAAACATTTCAATATTCAAAGTAAGTGAACACTGTATGGTTGATTATACAAAGTTTGTAAAGTCACACGAGTATTGAGCTGATTTTGAAACTGAAGATGCTATCTGTTTCTTAGTTCAAGTTACTGTGATGGATATTTCATCACCACTGGTTGTTTCCTAATTACTCAGGTGGGTATCAACTACCCGTGAAATATGCATCTTACTGTATGCAAGCTTTGGCAAACTATTGCACGCAAATTGGAAAAATATGGATAGGGTTGCCCTTTCTGAGGCGGTGGGTGGCCCAAGGCAAAGACAGTGCACACAAAAATCCTGGAGCGATTCAGCAGCTACTTTGTAGATTTGATGCATTTTGACCCATGATTGTCACGTGTCTTATACTAAAAACGTCATTGTTGGTACCATAGCCTTCCCTCAAAACAGGCGCAATGAAAAATTAAAAAGTGATTTGAGCTCCTAAATCCCAGAGCGCAACGTCTAAGGAATTAAATGCATCTCCACTCTTATCATCCGTGAAAGATAACAAGTGCTTCAATATGGGCCACTTGTGGTGGCGTGCACCGTCATGCAGCCCGTCCCCATCAATGAGAATGGCATCTATGAAACTCAAACCGGTGTTCGAGCCCAGGACCCAGTGCTCGAACCCAGGGCCCAGTGCTCGAACCCAGGACCCAGTTATAAGCAGCGTGCGTGGCCTTCCGCACATTAGTCCAGTCATTTATCTTTTCAGTCGCAAGCTCCGCCACCGACGAAAGACGCGCTGCAATTTGCGGTAGAAAATATTAGCCAATCAGCTTCGAGGTGGGTGATCTACGGACCGTAATCTGTTCATCAACGCATTACTGTCGGCAAGAAGTGTTCGGCTTGGTACACTCCAATTCTGCAGATAAATATTGACAGAATCTGCGCACTAAGCTCGCCAGAAGACGTGCAGCACTGCCCAAAACATGCGGTCGCGAGCGATGATCATTATGCTGTAGGAATGAATGCAGCTCACTGCATCTAAATGCTGCCAACTTGGCGATATTCTTGACATGTCGTTCTTGTTTGGCATGACATGACTTGACATCCTCACATGATCTGACAGCTTGAAAAGACAAGGATTTAAAAGCGAAAGCTTAAATTGTTCAAAGACTTAACTGACAGCCATCAGATGCTTTCAGCACCAACAGAGGCATGCGTTCATAATGAGAAGGCTGTGATCTGGCGCTACACATCGTCCCTGCAGATCATTTGCCCCGCGTCCAGCTAAGCACTTTCAACTAAGTACTCAGTTAACATATATGCACATTCATTCTTTCAACTTGATGGCACAACAATCAAGAAAATAGACGTTAAGTCATTAAATTCTGTTTCGGACGATCAAATGTCGTATATGGTCTGGAGAAATGCATAGGGACTAGATGCACCGTCTGCACCGCGAAATGACCTATCTAAGGTCGGCTCTATCAAAGGTCACCGGTATTGGTCGGTGCTCAGCAACACAGTCAGTCCGAGGCAGTTTCACGAAGCCTGACCAATGCCACCTCCCGCCTGGGTTCAGCGTGTCCGTGCCGAGCCACTGCCAGACGACTATAGCTCGGCGGCCGCTGTCGCCGCCGGGCGCCGACCACCGGCGGCGGCGCGCCGGCCGCAGCCCGCCGGGCCGACGGTGGCGGTCTGACTTGGCGCCGCTCCCGGCTCGATAGTGGCGGCGAGCGCCAGGAGCCGACCGCAGCGCTGGCCGCCACGGCGCCGCGCCGACCGGTCCGCCGCGGCCCGCCCCACCGGCACGGGCGCGGCCGGTACCGCCGCCGGCGTCCGAGACCCGGCGGCCGGCACCGCCGCCGGGATCCGAAACACGGCGGCCGGTATCGCCGCCGGGATCCGAAACACGGCGGCCGGTATCGCCGCCGGCGTCCGAGACCCGGCGGCCAGCACCACCGCCGGCGTCCGAGACCCGGCGGTCGGCTTATTGACGCTGCCTGGTTAGCGCCCGTCGCGAAGTCGTTTGGCAAAATCTTTTTGTTTTCTCTTTGTTTTTGTTTTGTTGTTTTCATTAATTAGAACATACAAGTATCATCCGTGAAATTCTGAATTCGTTGCTACATTTTGATCCTTTTAGGATCACGGAAATTCGTTTAATGCTATGTTATGTGAAAGCCAGAACCTACTTTAGGTGGATAAAACGCGTCACATCACAACAATTATGTAAAAGAGCGGGTGCAATACCGGTCTCAGCCCTTCAACCGGGGATCTAGCTGGCATTACTTACCGTTCAAACAATGTTTTTCAGTTCTCTCAATCCCATTCTGCTCTGTCTTTTTTTTAGCAAGGTGCGCTGGCCACTAGCCCAGCTTGGACCCGTGGGACACGCCAACCAGCCAGTGAAAGAAGAAATCGGACCGAACACGTCTCTGTCCGTCTCACCTGGATAGCCGAGCCTGACGCCTGACCCGAATCCCCGCCAGTTCAGTGGTGTCCATGATCTGCCCCCGATCAGCGAGGCCGGCCCGGACACGGGGTCGGCTCTTCTCTGCAAGCCCCGGTGCGCCGCTGGGGCGGTGACCTTCCGAGCACCGCCGCCCGCTGGACGGACCCGGCGCCGACACGGGCCGGCCGGACAGCGTGCCGGGCATTCCCGCGCGGCCGCTGGGCGCGAGCGAGCATCGGACCGGACGGGTAAGCTCGGCACGCTCGGCTTGTTCGGCCGTGCTATACTGATAACACGTCCGCCGGTGGCAGCCAGCAATGACGACTGGCATCAAACACTCTCTGCTCCGGAGCGCACGGAGGCAGTGACGGCATCGGCCTGTGACTGCTGATCATTTCATGTAGAGGTCAGCGGCTTGCCGGCCTCGTGGTGAGCCAGGCACGTACCGGCGCGGAGCGCGATGGCCGGCAGGTGGATGGAACAGGTACATCTTAGATCCGTGCTGGTCCACGGCGCTCTCGTGCGCACACACGCACGTGGTTGTCATGCAAGCAGAGAAGAACAAGGTATATTTAGGTCTAGCTTCCGGCATGTCTTGTTCAGGTAAGTGACGTTAGTGACTCTGGATTTAGAAATCGTAGCTTCAGATGTGATCTGTGGTGAGGAATGCGCCAGCTTGAGAAATAAGCATCACAGACCAGGATATTGGGAACATGATGTTTACCTCACGGGCGTCAAAATTCCAATGCCAATCATTTGAATAAATTACAAGCACATAAGCACGTGTTACGGCTTTCACAAACGAAAATCAGGAACGTAAATACGAGAAATAAGATCACTGCCCACCGTCCAATGCAACTCCTGTCCAGTTCTGTCACCAAATCCGCATGTCTTTAGTCACGATTCCGGGTGCCAATGCTCCAAACTAGGACCGGCTCTATGGCGCCAGATTTTTACCGTTATTTTCCCGTGCACCCAGCCCTAGAGCTGGCCCTCCCCTCCCCCTAATACCTCTGTCCAGTCCATTGGTCTTAACCTGACTGATCACATCTTCCCATCTCCAGCCCCACGGCCCTGTCTGCCATCCCTCTGTTTCCTACCCCAACCCCATGACAGGTGAGCACTCATCCCCTTATCTCTGCCACAAGTCCGCGTCACTCATCACCCTGCCTCCAGTCGCCGTCCCTCATCATCCTCCCCCTCCCCCTGCAGCCGCCGCCCTCGGTCCGGGTCGCTCCAGCCCGGTTAACCGTCCGATTCATCTTCATCCGCGAGCATTCATCAGTCACGCCATCGTACGCCGCAGTGTCATGGCGGCGATTCTGCGGCCGGCGGCGGGACGGGAAGGTCGTGTCCGCCGCTCGCCGCTCGGTCTGCTCTCCCGGATGGCGGCGTCCGGTGACCGACAGCACGCGCCGAGATCGCCACCGGGACTGATGACGTCAACGGGCGGTGAGTCGGTCAGGCGGCCGGTCAACTGGCGTCCTCAGGTCGGCGGGGAGCCTCGCCCGCTGCTGACACCGCTCAGCCCTCAGGTCGGTGGGGAGCCCCACCCTCTGCCGACAGCGATCAGCCTTCAGGTCGGCAGGGAGCCCCGCCCGCTGCTGACACCGCCCAACTCTCAGGTCGGTGGTGAGCCCCGCTCGCTGCCGACACCGATGAGCCTAAGGTCGGTGAGGAGATCCGCCCGCTGCCCACACCGATCAGGTACACCCTTCGGTGTATTCGTTAGCAAGGACAGGACAGCAGACACCGTGCTGGTTCCTTCAACACATTGTGTGCACTTAATCGACCTCTAAATTAATTACAGAGCACGAACATGCTCGCAGCTGAAAAAAAGAAGCGACAATTTTGAGGTAATGAAGTCACTTTTTAACTTGGAAGATAATGGAATTCAACTTGAAGTTACAGAAGATAATCGCATGCTGATGGGGTCTGACTGCTCCAGTGGCCACAGGATAACTCAGGATGAAACAGGTGGCCACAGGACGACACCCCGCCAAATACACCTTGATGCGTGGCCGCTAGTCCCTCTACCCGAGTTACCCGAACTTTGGTATGATTTTGCCACAGTTCGTGGCCAAGCATTTCAACTTCAACTTCAAGCGTACCCAGCGAGGTCATGCCGCTTTCATCTGAGCTGCAGCTTTACGTTCTCTGCCGGGCAAATGTGACTCACTGGGTGGAAATCGAACCCATATGATGACATGAATCAGTGGGTTGGAGCCCACATGGTGACGTCTCGAACCCAGTGAGTCCGCCTCTATCTATGGGACGGAGTCAACGTGGAAAGCTCCATACGAATAAGGTGGTACATCCATGCCACATAGCACATTTGCCGATAAGCTCTTACTCGTGATGCAAGGTGTCAAAACCCGCTTCCCGTTTGAACAGTGTTTTTCCGCTGATGCTGTAGCGGTAGTCACTAAGATGGTAGGGGCTGCATGCACGGTGAGCACAGCTTGTGCTATAAGTTTGCAAGGTTTGCTCGTGATATGTAGCCAGTAGGAAGCGGAAACGTGGTAGAAACATTATTTACCAAAGCATTGCACATTCCATGGCGGTCGAAAACCAAAGCACTGAAGTGGAAATATTTTAGTTGTCGGGAATTAGCTACTACTGGAAAGCTGCTTTTCGTAAACCTATCTCCGAGAGTTCAAAATATAAAAATTGACAAGTAGGCCTTGTGTAGAGCCCACGAAGCAGAACCGTAAAGAAAAAAGAGTCATTATATTTCTCAACTGTATGCTATTTCACTCAACTAGAACCCTTTTAATTGGCGCCTTCCTTTGGTATTCAAGCCCATTCATTCCAGCCTACGTGTCAAAGCCGAGTTGGACGGGCGGCCGCTCCGTCACACCGCAGCATCCTGCGGTGACATATTGGCCGGTGGGTGGCAAATGAGCGCCCTGACGACCCGTGAGTGCCAGGATCCAATTTCCGGCTCTGACGGCGTTCAGAGAAAAAGCGATTGTGCAAGGAGCCAGAGTCCAATCTCCACTGGTAGACCAGCTTTTCACCGGCCATTGGAAGCGCGCCCAGATGAAAGTGTTACACATGCAGACCTGTGCGTCCAGTGCGTCATGCGCACGTTGCCCGATCCACTGCGCGTGGGTGGTCAGCATAAAGCACGCGAGTGTAGGGTTTCAAACAGTTTTGATTTCAGCAAATTGATAAGATTGGTGCTACTTTTAACGCATCGCGTCGTGCAGGATATAAAGTCAGACACAAAAAATGCATACAACAATGCTAATTTAACCAATCAGTTAATACTGCATTAGCACTGACAGCACGGAGCGGTTCTCCCCCTCGTCATTTCGTTATGGGGCTGCTACTCCCGCCATCTCCAGCACTGTTTTCACTCAACCGGCCGAATTTAACTGAGCGCTACCGAAAACCGCACGGCGCTAGGCTGAGCTTGATTGGACGACCCTGATAGACGGGGGCACAAACTGGCTGGATGGCCATTGACCGTGCCGGTGAATGATGGCCTCCCGGACGAGAGCGGCCAGGCGCGGCGGCGCGGCGATGTGAGGCGGAATGATATGGTCTGCAGAGCGGCGGGCGACGGCACCGGGCCGCCGCGAGCGTGGTGTGGTCCTCCCGTACCCAGCGGTGGGCGACGGCACCGGGCCGCCGCGAGCGTGGTGTGGCCCCCCCGTACCCAGCGGCGGGCGGCGGCACCGGGCCGCCGCGAGCGTGGTGTGGCCCTCCCGTACCCAGCGGTGGGCGGCGGCACCGGGCCGCCGCGAGCGTGGTGTGGTCTTCCCGTACCCAGCGGTGGGCGGCGGCACCGGGCCGCCGCGAGCGTGGTGTGGTCCTCCCGTACCCAGCGGTGGGCGGCGGCACTGGGCCGCCGCGAGCGTGGCATGGTCCTCCCGTACCCAGCGGCGGCATGCTTCCAGGCGCGGGCTTGGGTGAGAAATTGGGTCACAGCGGTCGACATCCGAGCAGAGTTTAGGGTACGTGCGCCAAATGCTGATAATAATTCAGAAAAAAGACCGTAATCTAAACACTTTACACTACATTCAGCGCTTAGAGTAAGCTGTCAATTTGTTCCGTTCAGAATTGGAGCAGGCATTGTACAGCACAGCACCAATTGACAAGTTTGCACAAATCAGTATGATCACCACAGTGCGTGCTGAATACATGAACGTCACATAACCAAGCTCTACCCATTGTGTGTGTGTGTTTTTTTAACGAAAGCTACCCGCCAAGCTTTATAGAGGCCCGGGAGTGCCAAGCTTGAACACGAAATTGACAGCTACAGCGGGACACAGGCCCGTTGGATGAGAAGCGGCGTCCCCCTGCTCCGCTGCCGTCTCATCTCCACTATTCGGCTGCTCTTAAAACTGACCGGAGTTACGGATTGGGCATGCGACAGTAAGTATTACGTTTCACAGGCGACAACCCTGGCAGCGGTGTATTGATCCAAAGCGGCCCCACCGCTGCAGATTCTCACCTACGGTTGACGGCGTCCGGGTCCGTCTCATCGCTGCAGATTCTCACCTACGGTTGACCGCGTCCGGGTCCGTCTCATCGCCGCAGGTTCTCACCTACGGTTGACCGCGTCCGGGTCCGTCTCATCGCCGCAGATTCTCACCTAAGGTTGACCGCGTCCGGGTCCGTCTCATCGCCGCAGATTCTCACCTACGGTTGACTGCGTCCGGGTCCGTCTCACCGCTGCAGATTCTCACCTAGGGTTGACCGCGACCGGGTCTGTCTCACCGCCGTCGGTACAGCAGTAGCGGTAGGTGGAGGTGCCGCAACAGAACATGGGTTCCTCCTCCAGCTTCGGACAGGCGAACCCGTTGTTCCACGTGCCAAAGCTGTCTATGTAGCCGGAACAGAACGGGTCCCGATTCAGCACTGGAGGCAACACACGCGCTGTCTGAATGGGCATCAAAGGATAGTTTGTTCAAGTCGCAATGGTTGTTAAGGTAAAAAGCTTTTCAGTAATGACGTTTCCACGATTAGATTTTCAGTAATGACGTTTTCACGATCTGGTTTACACTAATACAACAATTTTGAATCCCACCTTACTCTTTTCACGTCGTTGCATTCCGAATACAACCCGTCCAATCGGTGAACATAAACACATTTCCTGTATGTTACGCAGAGTTCCATTCCAAGCTGTTCGACTCAGCACAAAATATCACATTTACGACATATTTCGGCACATTTGTCACTTTTTAAGTGACTTCGGGCTTTCCTCTGAGTCTTAAAACTAATCCTAGTTTCTCCCGAAAATTTGTGGTCCACTTCAGTCAAAGCGGTGTACGAATCCTCAGTACGTATATTGATACACTCCCTGATAACCTCTTCTTTGCACCTATTTGTAGAGAACTATATAGTGAATTTCCAATCACTCAGTCGACGATCAATGACAGCGAACTTAGTTTTGTCGAGGTTATCACTCAACATATACGCTCCAAATACCTCATCACATGTGCATGCTTCTGTTAGAAAAAGAAGTGCAACAACGATAGCAATAATCGAACGACGCGGCAGAGCACACTTCCAAACGATGTTCCGGGATGGTATACTTACCATGTGTGTGTTAAAGTGCCCATCTGAATGTGGTGATTTAGAAACGCCGTGGCTATCAAGAAACAACGTGCACATAATCGCCAGTTTGCAACAGACGGACCGGAGTTGGGAACGTGTTCATTATTCACGAATCAGCATAGGAACATCCCGTCTAACAGTGGCAGTCACGTCTGGGAACGCAGCCATTTTCCACCGCTCGTCATGGTAGTTATTGGTGGCCATCTGCATGCTAAGTGGCGCTCCGTCGCCGCGCTGAGTCGGCCCGATCCCCGCTTCCACCGCTCGTTCTCCCGATCGGGCTCAGTCAACCGTCTCTGGCCTGGGCCGCGGCTCGCATGCTGCCAGCGCTGCTGCGCAGTCTGCGACCGGGCCAGCGAGACTGCTGGCACGTGCTCCAGCACTGCCCTGCCGCCTCGAGTCGGTGGCGGTGCCTGGCTAGGAGACGGGAGAGATCACGTGGGTGGAAGGAGAGGCGAAGCCGGTGATCCGTGGAAACGCGACGGCTCACGGGCTGCAGCGACGAGCGGTGGGGACTGGCACGTTGGACAGTAACGAGAAGTGGAGCAGACATGTCGCACAACAGCAGTGCTGCAGGAGTGTGGAGCTGATATGTGCTCGCACAGGAGGAGCGACAGTGACCCGGTGGAGCAAGGTGGAACTGGGCGGAGGAGCAGACCAAAAACGGGACGATGAGGGAGGATGGGAAGGAGGATGTTGGCCGTTTATCAACATTTCAGTCAGCTTTAGCTATATGCGTCGGATTAGCAGGCGGTTGAAAAAGTATGCGCGGATTAATACACGACGACCAAATTACGGTGCAATTCGGTAATGGTTATGGAGAAACGGACAGTTGGCAATTTGGTGCAATAAAAGATGATGTGAACATACATGTTCAGATGGTGCGACACACCATGCAGTTATCTAATGTGATTAAGATATTTGTTTGCATCTTAAAAGTGAGCTCATTTTTTCCAAATTGCACGCCTGGAGGGCTAATTTTTCAGCAGCGCAATTTGTTACATAACATAAACGCGCATCAAACGGCCGATAAAACAGTATATTATCTATATTTCACCAAAAGTCATGTCCAAATCATCACCATGCCTATCACAGCGTAACCTGGTATGCACTCTCAGGGATATTATGTCTTCTAGCACAGTAATAAAAAACATGATGACTGACACAGAATTGTCGAGGAAGCAGAGAAAAAGCAATGCGCGGGCATTTGATGAAAAATGACTTGTCGGAGTTTGTAATAGTAACCAAAATATGTGCGCCTTGGTCAAACATGCTTGGTGTTAGTAGAAATCCAAGACTTTCTGAAATTAGTTGCAAGCAAGATGATTCTTCTCTTTCAAGATTGCCTTTCGTGTGATGCCCAGCGTCTCATGCCTATCAGAACTTTAAGAAGTACGAACGAAATAGCCAACCGGGTCTTCAAATCAGTTCATGCTTTTATGCCGGGTCAAACCATATCCTGAAACAATCCTGAAAATTCTAAACCAATTCATCTTACTTTGACAGAATGAACACTCAAAGACCTTTCGCCTCCCGCATGCGCGCCATCACACAACTCTCTGCGCATTCACTTTCGGCTTTGCGCATTTTATTGCGGGTATTTTTGCCACCAAACCCATTCAATATTCTTTTTCCACTCACCTATTAATATTTCTCGCGCCCGCGGTTTCCTGGCAGCTGTCGTCTGGTCATGTTTACATTCTACTATTGGTTTGACAACCATCTGCAAAAATCATCACAGCTTCTAACCTCGCTACGGAACACTAATCTCGTGGCGGACTGGCAAAAATTGCGTGGTAATAATTCCATGTTTCGTCTGTGGAAGTCTAGAGGCCTTCTGGCGCATCTCATGCTTAAACAAGAGGTCATTCTATAGTGCAAGCGATACACAGCTCAGTGGATGTATCCTGGTATCAAATAAGACATCAGCATAAGGATCATGTATATTTTTCACCACACAACTGATTAATTATTTACCAGGGTACGAAGTTATATATTGCGTTGGGGATGATTTTAATGCATATCTGGAGGTAGAGTAATAGATGTAGTTTCCTATCCAGTTAGGGGGGGGGGGGCCCTCCCCCAGCTTTGAGAAGAATGTGGGCCAAATCGGAGAGGAATCTTTTTCTTAGTGTGCCTTTAAAGTAGGTTGCGTCGAGTCGTTTTTCGGGACTTGCCCCCCCCCCCCCCTCCCCCGCCAACTGATTTTGTAAAACTACGCACCTGAGTGGGGCTTTTTGTGTAAGCCAAATATTGGATCACCTCATGCAATATATTTCTGGCGTGGAAAAACCTTAGATTTGTGTATAAGCAAGAAGCCGGCGGGTGTCGTGGCTTAGATGAGACAACACACCAAGAAAAACCGAACCAACCAGTTTTCGGTCGACATTTTTGGTTATTCCGATTAGCATGTCCGGTTTGCCAGTTGGGCAGTCTGACCACGCAGCACCACATATTGTGGTAACCGGCGGCTTTGACGGCGCCCGGGCCGTGATGCATTTGCCGGACATGTATTGGACAGGCATTCAAGGCGCCGCATTCCATGGGACGTCATTAATTCATGAGACGGACACTTAGAAATGGCTGGTTGCAACGCAGCCGCCGGTTGTCTGATCGGTCCAACGGCTTTCAAGAGGCCGTCAGAACACGCTTTCAGCAGCACGAGTTATCGCCCCGATACATCTGCCGCGCCGCTACAAATATAAATCAAACGCAATAAACGGGGAGCAGACTTTCGCCGAACCAGTTGAATATGTTTGCCGCCATCCGCGTTTGCCGGGTCAGGTGGAGGGATGTCGCTGCTGTTGTGGTGTCACCGCCCTGACCCGTCCGCGGTGACTGGGGCCGGCCGGAGCCGGATGCGAGGTCACACCACATGCCGGCCGGGGTCGAATGTAAGATCACGCCACACGACCGGGATCGGTTGTGAGGGCGCGCCATATGGTCGGGGTCGGAGGTGAGGTGACGCCGCATGGTCTGGATCGGTTGTGAGGTCACAACACAGGACCGGGATCGGTTGTGAGGGCACGCCACATGGTCGGGGTCGGAGGTGAGGTGACGCCGCATTGCCTGGATCGGTTGTGAGGTCACACCACAGGACCGGGATCGGTTGTGAGGTCACACCACCCGGCCGTGATCGGATGTGAGGTCACACCACATGGCTAAGGTCGGATGCGAGGTCACTCCACATGTCCGAGGTCGGATGCGAGGTCACACCACACGACCGGAGCCGGATGCGAGGTCATACCACATGGCCAGATCAGAAGGCAGGGGCTGTAGTTTGGTTTGGTTTCGATTTTTCCTTTCGCCCAGTAATGACCAATCCAGAAATATAGGATGAAAGAGAGTACATCATGGTGGAGCAGAACTGCATGCTCCTGGGGGTTCATCCATCGAGACTCAGCACCCACTGCCACTCCCTTACCATGCATGTGCTCGGCGCTCAGATGTCCCCCTCTCCCCACCCCCACCCCCAAACCCACCAGGGGGCACGTAAGCTCACTCTTGTCTGGTGCATATAGTTAATCCCGAACAAGTAGAGCGTCGCACAGATGAATGATAAAGCGGAAATGATAAAGGAAGGGCAGATGGCAGCGGCTCCAAGTAGACAACAGTGACCGTCCTGTGCCTGGGCGGAGCGCACGAGACGGCAGACGAGCATGGAGGACCTCACTTTGTGTCATGCTGCACATATTTCGCATTCACGTATTGAAACCACGAGGATGGGACCACAGCTGATTTGGGCGCGTCGTCCAAACGTTCAGTCCAGGCAATCTCGGAATTCCACGATACCGCGAGCGGTGTCGTGGAATGTTTTCTGGACGCAAGCTCGGGGCGGCAGACCAGTCACGGGTATCGGGCTGGGCCGCCGGAAGAGAGCCAGAGTGCTCGGCGCCGATCTGGCGTACCGTGCTATCGGATGTCAAGGACTCGGTTATATGTATGAGCAATCCGGAACCTCTCCTGGGTCGGAAATTATGTCCTTATCTTGACTGTCTTCAGCAAATCCGCAACAAGGCGCGCCAGCTATTTATTACTAACGCGTGCGCCAATAAAGGAAGCATGTTTTCCAGCTTAGACGAAAGCAGCCGAATGCGTTGCAGAATGCAAAACTTCTACACATCATAATCATCACCCATTGTTTCTTTACGGGATATGTGGTTAGAGACCTTCAGCGTGTTCACTACGATAATACTTGTGCCAGGGCCGTGCTAGACAGGCCTGCTGGTGTCAGGACCGTTTCGGACGGGCCTGACACCAGCCAGCAGGCCCTGCTGGTGTCGGGACGGTCTAGGACGGGTCTTCTGGTGTCGGGGCCGTCTCGGACGGGCCTGCTGGTGTTGGGACCGTCTCGGACAGGCCTTTTACGACGCCGGGAGACCGACCCGGACCTCAGTCTCCAGCTGAGCATCTGAGACAAGTGCCCCGCGCTCGCCCCAAATCGTCAGCTGTTTACCCAGCGGTGCGGGACGGCATCGATGCTTCAGGCAGCACCGATGTAAATCAAACGGTGGCGCGCGCAAAAAGCGAATTATCGCGCCAAATGTCGGCGCTTATCTGCTTTCTTAACAAAACAAGCCGGTAAAAAGGCGCGTTGACAAATGCCAGGTGCCGGCGATGTGTGCGCGCGCGCGAAGACAAAGAGCACGCGGCCGGGGTCACCAGCGGTGCAGGAGCTGTATGCCGCGCCCTCCGCGGCTCCTGGAGGGAACGGGTGGAAGATGCCACACCTTGCGTGGGCGCATGAATTGTTTTCCACGATGGCAAGGGGAGAGGCTGTTTGCTATACGACAGTCATTCATATCTGATGACTGTCTGGCTACTGGGAGGGCCTTGCTTCGGGGCACTATTGTCTTCTATCCATTTGTCTCCTGGTCCGTAGCGTGTGATCTGGTGTGTCTCCTGATCCTCAATATGTCTCCACGTCCACGTCGTGCCTCTGACGGGTCACTAGTAAGCGGCAAGCATCCAGTCGTAACCGCTGGCGCGTCTTCTGGTATCCAGCGTGTCTCCCGTTGCAAAAGACCTCGCCTCCAATGGTGCCTCCTGATATGCTTCCTAGTCCGCAAATGCTCTCTGACGTGTCGCCTGATTTACGCCGTGCCTCCTAACGTGCCCACGGTCTGGGGGCGCCTCCTGACGGGCCTCCTGACACACAGCATATCCCTTGACGTTTGCCATGGTTCGCACTCCGCAGGGTGTCTCCTGTCCGCAGGTGGTCTCCTGATCGGCAGGTTGTCTCCTCGTCTGAGGTGTATCTCTTGGTCGGCAGGTTGTCTCCTGGTCGGCAGGTTGTTGCCTGGTCTGCGGGGTATCTCCTGGTCGGCAGGTTGTCTCCTGATGGGCAGGTTGTCTCCTAGTACACAGGATGCCCCCACAGCTCTCGCTGGCTGTGATCCATGATACCCCGAATGTCAACACTGCGGCTGACAGGCAGCCAACTCGTTACGCCGTGAAATACGCTGCCTGATCCGTATCCAATTAACACCGCAGTGCCAAGACGGCGACAGCGCGGCAGCATGCGGCAGGCGGCTGGCGGCAGGCGGCTGGAGTTAAGAGACCGACAGTGAACAGCGCAGACCTCTATTCTCAGTCGAGCTCAGGCTCAGGTCAGGCCTCCACTCAAGTCAGGCCTCTTTAGGCCCAGGTAAGGCCTCCCAAGTTAGGCCTCCACAGACTCAGTGACGAAGGCTCAACATGTTGTCAATGAGTCCTCACCTCACTAGTGTCAGCAGAACTGCTCGATTTCAGCACCTCTGTGCCGCAGAGAGGTTAAATGCATTGGAGTCCTCCCAGAACTCCAAGCCTGAGGAAGCGCAGGACTCCTGAATGGCATGACAGACCCTCGGTTGTCCAGTCTCCGCCGTCCGGTGTCCCAGTCCAGACAGTCGGCGAGAGGCGGCAGCTCAGGCAGTGGACCCAATAGCCCAGACGGCGTCCCTATTTCCCGCGGAAGCTCAGTATATTTAGAGGCAATTTCCCGTCACGCGAAAATATAGCGCCACTTTGTCACGATCGGGCCGGAAAACAGGTCCCGCTCGGGGCCACACTGCTCAATGTCGACCGCTTTAAGTGATCCCCATAATATTTTGATACAGTGACCAAGCAAGTGACGTTGATGCCGCCACCGGGAGTTATCCCGTCGGGTAACATTTTGCTCTATGTCGGTTAGTGATCCACAAGAAGAACAGCGGTGGACGCATCGTTTCTGTTTTTATTATGGTAATACTCGTGTGATGTGGGGATCTCTCTGGGATGGAT
The DNA here is from genome assembly GCF_011947565.3 of Pollicipes pollicipes. Lineage (NCBI taxonomy): Eukaryota > Metazoa > Arthropoda > Thecostraca > Pollicipedomorpha > Pollicipedidae > Pollicipes > Pollicipes pollicipes. The sequence goes on along the minus strand of NW_023596921.1, from coordinate 46,552,625 downwards.
GGGTTTGGGTGTACACCACGAGCAAACCGTAAACCACAAACAAACTGGTGGCTGCCATCGTCCCGGTTGTGAGCTGTTGACCAGCCGGGTTCTGCATTGCTAGAAACATGTCTGCACCATTGCATAGCCTCGAGCATGCCAATGGCGCATGTCGTTTTCGTGTGGAATGTTACGACTATGAGTCTTAGTAGAAAGACAGAACAACAACACCGCCACGCTCAGCTCGATGATTCGTTATTGGATTTTAAGGGAGTCAACACCGCCACTCTTGGCATGTCTGATCTCGAGGTGCAGCGAAGATCGGACTTCGTGAGGATGTATGATTTGACGGTCTGTAAAAATGCTAGTCATGCGATTGTTGAGTTTATTTTGTTAGCTTGCTTTGAGGTCTGAAACCAGTGAGCCTTCCTGGTTTATTCATGAGTGCGTTACATTGCAACGGTCAACATTGTTCCAAACTTCCAAAATGAAAAATGCGGTAGTAATAGAATATGGTAAACGTGTACCTATTTATATATGACTTGTGAATATAGGTATATAGTCAATAGTGGTACTAATTTTCTAGTACAGATTGACATTATGTACGGAAAAAGAGAAACTAGGCAAGCTAAGCTGAGAGTGATTACAGTGCCTCACATAATTTACTGATGTGAAGCCATGTATTGGCCTAGGACGGCGAAACAAAAATCGATGAGTTGCTAGTAATAAAAGGAGATCAACATTATCCAGGTCCAAAGTTGTCACCTGGCGGCGCTCCAGGTCAAAGTAATGGCTTGCGGCTTTCTAGAGGACGACTATAAACGCTACATCTGAACGGCCACAGGGTAAAAGTTCCGTAAGTAGAGGCATTGAATGACAACCGGAGAATGATTCAAAGTATTCCAAACCAAATGACATCCAATTATCACTGTCTGCGCATTGATCTGGCCAGAAGTATCAAACGCACCCGCCCTCTGCAGACCTGGCCTGACTTACTTAAGCGATGTCCTCACTGTGCGAGGCCGGCCTTCTCCTCCGCAGACCGGTATGCAGCCGGCGGATAAACATGCGTGTTTTTATCAATTTTGAGTATATTAGCGTGCCGTTTTATGTGTTTCGAGCATATTTCATGATATGTGGCTCCGTCAGTGTAATAACGTCGGTCAGCCGCGCTAG